>NW_026000037.1:8038863-8190436 GCF_001458135.2 Marmota marmota marmota
ATATATACATATATATAAAATATATATATATGTATATATATTTTTTAAATAAATACATAAATATGATGATAAGCGTCTTTTTAGACGCCTATTTATCATTTGTATGTCTTTCTTGGATGGAAGTCTTTTGTTGGCCTTTAAAATGAATTGTGAATTTTCACATTATTGCATTTTATTGTGCTTCCTTGCTAGCACAAACCTTGGGTTTCATCTCCAGTGATGCAAAGAAATAAAAAGAAAAACAAATTAGTCCTTTTTATAGTTGGATCGCTATTCTTTGTGAGATGAGTCTTTTGCAAATATTTTCTCCAAGTCTGAAACTTGTCTTCTCATAGTCTTGCCCGTGCCGTGTGCATATCAGAAGTTTCCATTGTAACAAAATGCAGCTCATCCATCATTTCATGAGTCATGCTTGATTTTGTGTCTAGGAAGTTGTGCTTATAACTGAGATCATCTAAAATTTTCCTGTGAGATCTTCTAGGAATTTTATAGTTTTGTAGTTTATATTTAGCTTTATGATCCTTCTTAATTTTGTAAAGGTATAAGGTCTGTGTCCAGAGTCTTTTTTTTTTTTTTTGCATGTGGATGTTGAGTTATTTTAGCTACATTTGTGGAAAAACTCTTTCCTTAAACCAATGAGATTGTCATACTTAGCTTCATTCTCTTTACTTGCCCAAAAGACTGAGGCTTAAAGAATCTGCAAATATTTACGTAATTTCTATAAAACAGTAGAAATAAAATTATCTCCTTTGTCCTTGTCATTGTGTTCTAGTATCCCCAAATTGGCAATTATGTGTATAAAGAGAGCCTCTACTATCACCTGAAAGTCAGTTTTTAAAGAGGGGAAAACTTCAAGCTATCAGGCATCACATCACAGAACAGAATCAGATAAAATCTTTTATTTTTTACAAGTGTTAGTTCTATGAAATCCAACACTCATGGGGTCCTAGTGAGGTGGCTCAGGGAGAGCACCAGTTGCTTACCTTGGAAAGTAAAGAATTATGCTGATAAATAACACATTTCTTTGCTATGTCATGAGTATATTTTTCCTTTTGGGTGGTTGACGGGGAACGCACCTAGTGTCTTTAAAATCTCTCTTTTATTCAGGTGGCTTTCTTGATGACAACACCATTAACAAAGTTAACAGGGATAAGGGTATGGGAGCTATTTTTTTGGCAATTGAATAGTGGTAAAAAAATAAATGGCCCCTTTTATAGTCCATTATTCAATTTTCTTTTATGAAGCATACTTTTTAAATGATCAAAAGTATGTCATTGTATTAAAAGTGGAGTTTGTAAGTTTGGAATGTTCTAACTGTAACTTCTGTAGCTCTATCTAAGTAATTATTGCTTTTAGAAGCTTTACCTTTCTGCCCTGTGAGGGTTCTTCAACGAATTACTGACATCTGAGCAGGAAGTTGTGAAGCCTCTGACAAGTCAGCTATCCAATTTCTCGTGGGATATCTCAGTTACCAAGGTAGAAACAAACAAGAAAACCAAAATCTATTAAAAATTGTTACCTTACGTGACAGACCCATATGTGTATATGCGTGGTAGGTATGAATCCAGAGCAAATTTGACAGCTGTAGTCACTTCTACTAACTCATTTGTTTGTGCAGACTTTATTCCAGATAAAATATAAGCTGCCAAAGTTTTGTAAGTGAGCACAGCCTGGGAGGCCTTACTGGAGACCTTTCTATCCCCAATACCTGACCTCAGTGATCTTTCCAATGTGCGGTATGAATAGGAAGAGCAGAAAAATTGGATTGGGGTTGTCAAAAGTTTCAATCTCCAACCATGGAGAGAGGCCAAAACCAATTTCAATCATTCAAAAGCCCTTTTAGATCCTAGAGCTCAATCTGGGGGATCTGAAGAGTTGGCATGTAATTTGTGTGTGGCTTTTTTTTTTCCATCTTAGTATGTTTTGTTTTGTTTTTTGTTTCACTACTAGGGATTGAACCAAGGGGCACTTTGTCACTGAGCTACATAAGCAGTCCTTTTATTTACTTATTTATTTTATTTTTTGAAAGTTGTTGAGCCTCTTGCCAAATTGCCATGATGGACCTCAAACTTGTAACCTCAAACTTTTTCATCCTCCCAAGTAACTGAATTATAGGAATGTGCCACCATTGCCATCTGTGTATAGGAATCGTTTTACTGGTTTTTTAATTTTTTGTTGTTGTTGTTTTGTTTTTGTTTTTAGTAGTAGGCCATTTGGTTCACAATGTGAGTTGACTCCTAGATTGTGATACTCCGTGGCCTATGTAGTCTCAAAGTGCCATGACTGACAACAATCTACCAAACATTTATCTCAGTTGAGCATTTCTACAATCTTTCTAGGAAGCTTTGAGGCCCCTGTGAAGTAACAGATTCTAACAAATCAAAATCATACCTTTCTAATTTCTGAGGATAGCAGCAATTTAATTTCTGGTATCTTCAGAAAGTAATCTACATTTTAATTGCTAAATAATTATGGAATTCTCTGGTAAGACAAATCTAAAACTTTTTTGTTGTTGTTGTTAAATGAGTCTTGAACCTGTGTGTGTGTGTGTGTGTGTGTGTCCATGCGTGTTTGTGCACGAGTGTTACTGAGGATTTAACTCCGGGGCACCCTACCATTTAGCTATGTACCCAGCCCTTTCCATTATTTATTTTGAGATAAGGTCTTACTAAGTTGCTGGAGGTGACCTCAGACTTTCCATCCTCCTGCTGCAGTCTCTCATGTTGCTGGGATTACAAATATCTGTGATCTTACCAAGTGAGTGAAACTCTTGAGAAAGCCATTGCTACAAATTCTAAGCTCATTCACAAGCAATGGCTTAGATTGGTCTGCTGGAGGAACAAAAAGAAATTGAGGAAAATAAATAAATAACAAAGAAAGTCTAGTGACAAGATATCAAAGTCATAAGTCCGAATAGTTGCATAGTTAAGAACTACAGGGATTCATGATTAACATTTTGTACAATAAGTATAACAATCGACCATCTTTACCAAATTCTGATTGAAGGTATGGGAGTTTTAAGGGTGAAAACTACCCTTGCAAATTCTTTCCTTTTTTCCTGGTACTTTTATACTAATTTTATTTTCAAAATTAAGCTTTCCACAAAGGCCCCTGTTCTGCATGTGGCATGGATATTCTCCAGGTGGACAATTTTTACTGGTTCTGTCTTCCCTGCACTGAAGCAATGCATCAGCTGGTTTTCACCAGGACACCTTTTCAGCACTGCGTTAGAGCACCTGCTGGATACCTTTACTTCTGGGAGGTGCATCCTCTGTCACTAGTCCAGCCTTCTTGCCCCACAGGAGCTCCACCTGCAGCAGAGAATATGGTGGTCTTTACATGGCACAGCAGGTCTTTTCCAATTGATTTGTGGGACTATCAGGAGAAAATAAAAAACACTTCTTCTTCAGTTGGAGGATCTCTCTGTAAGGCAACGCAGGACAAAGGCAGATGGAGAAGCCTGACCCCAAATACCAACAGCCTGCATTATTCTATCAACAAATGAAGGGGAGGTGCTTCTGAGAAAACTGCAGAACAAGTCGCGCTGGTGCTTATCTGGAAGAGCAATGATTGGACAAGGAGTCATGGACACATATAATATCTTGGGTCCCACCCCTGGGGGTATTCCAGCTGGTCAATTGTGATCCATTTGCTGGTGTTTCCTGACTCGGAGCCAGTCGTGTCCTTGGAAGCATTTCTGATACTCTTATTCTTGAAATTCCTGAATATCCTAGAATCTCTTTCCACCATCCCTTTTGTACCATCTGGCTTCTGGTAATAATGATAATGATTTTCTCTTCCTATTTCCTTTTACATAGTGGCCAATGTAACAATTACTCTCTTTAGTCAGAGTTCTACAAGAACAGCCACCACTGGAGTCTTTACTTTTTTTTTTTTTTTTTCTTCTTTATTTTGCTCTATTTTCTTCCCAAACTGAGTGGCTGTGATTGATCTTTAATAATCTTATATTCTGGCATCTTAGTACCTTGTCTTTAGAATTCTTGGTCTTAGATTTGAACAGCAGGCCAGAGAACAACACAAAGGTTACTGAACTAGAATGAAATTTTGATCTCTGTGTCCACACCCGTAAATTTTTGGAAAACCTAGGCGCACTTTGATGGAAATGAGCGGGGATTCACCTGTCTTCGGGTTGTATCACTGCAACTTCTCTCAGCTCCCTGTAGTGCAAAAGCTGCAGGATGGCCATTAGAAGCCTCTCTCCTGGCGGTCTCCAGGGCTCTCTGCTATTCTTAGTTTTTCTGTAGTTGTAGAATCACTTCCTTTCTCTGAGTTGATTTGGGGGAAAGAATGAATAAAAACCAAGAAGGCAAGAAAAGGGAACAAGGATGTCAGAGCAAAAAGGAGGAGGGTTCTGAGAAAGCCTCAGCATGTTTAGTGTTCCATTTCCCCCTCCACTGATTCATTGTTTGAAATATTTTTTTTTTCTGCTATCTAAATCATTTTTTTTTCTTTAGAATGATATCCATTCATAAATAACAGTAATTTATTTGTTTGGGATGGGACCTGTCTCAGAGTCTTAGCAAATGTGTAAATTTATTCAAATTAGAAGAACCACCCTTGAGCCCTGCAAGGTTGACTCTCAGGCAGAGCTATAAGAACTTTAAGAGGAAGACCTGAAGCCCCATTCCTGATTCCTCATCACTTCAATCACACAGTGACCAGGATGGGATTTTGGAACCCTCATTACTCTGACTTACTAGACAAGTTTGAATTTGTTATTTTTTTTTCAATTGATGCATACTTATACATATTAATGACATACGGTATGATATTTCAACAAAGGTAGATAGTGTGCACTGATAAAATAAGGGTAATAAGCATTTCCTTCACTTTGTCATTTACATGAGGAAGGACAAACTGTCAACTAGAGGTTGGGTTATGGGTTCTAAAACTGTGCAGCCATTTCCGTGTCGGCTGCACAGCAGGAAAAGTACAATTCCCAAGAACCCATTACACATTTCATGAAAAGCTGAGAAAGTCAAATTTGAATTTGGAAAATGTCGTCCAAATTTAGAATTCAAAAGGAACGAAGAGATCAAAAGGAGACTTTTATAACTGGGAGTCCCTTACCTGAAAAAGAGACAGCCCCTCTGGTGGCCTACCCATTCAGGACATTCCCAGCACCATGCTTCAACCTGTTGCTCTCACCAAGGTAGAGAGAGAAAACACGTTCATTGTAGAATAATTGTGAAACCAGAAGGCAATCTGCATCTCTGGCACTCTACTAAGAGATAACAAAGACAGAAGGAATCTCACCTTGTAATATAGCTAAGCTCATATGCATTCTCAAGATAAACAGTAATTAGTGCTCAAGTGAGGGGACTTGACAGCAACATTTGTCACACATAGTTCATTCTAAATTCACTTCAGTAATTGGGGTGACCATCTGTGTTAGCTAATTGACTTTATGCAAAGAAAAAAATAAACTCCTATCTTTAAGGCAAGAGATAGTTTTATAACTTGGGGTGAGGAGCCCTCTGACCTTAGCGTCCTATATTCTCACACAAACTGGGATACAGGACCATTATTTTTCTTCAATGATTACATTTCAAAGAGATGGTTCCCAGATCTTTAAAAAAGTCACTCTAAGTCATGAAGTTGACAAGAGGACTATTTAGCTTTTACAATGATTAATGTATATTTCAGAGAGAAAAGGAATATGGAAATGTTCTAAGAAAATGGTGGAGGTAGGATATCTATTTTTGACAGGAAAAATTAAATCTCTTATTTTTAATTTGTATTTGCCTTTATAAAACTCAAAACTAACATGTCCTCATCCATCATCTTTCCCAGATCTAGGCCATCTACAGTTTTTCAACTTTCAGCTCATGGAGATTTCCTGTTTTTCCCCATTCAGTCTTAAAATTTTGCAATGCCCTTCCTTTTCAGGATTTGCTTTAAAAGTATTTCCAAGCTGGGCAGGGGGGTACACACCTGAAATCCAAGCTACCTGGGAGAATGAGTCAGGAGGATCATAAGTTTGAGGTCAGTCCAGGCAACTAGGTGAGACCCTGTCTCAAAAGAATAGAAAAAGAATCATACAAAGAAAATAAAAAATACTCAGAATCTGAGCATTTTATACCTCCACTGATAACTACTAGTATAAGCCACTTTCTTCTCTCATTGAAGTCCCTATCTCTGATCTTGATTCCAACTTTGCCCCACTCCCCAAACTGCATCTGCATACCTGGCACAGTGGTGCATGCCTGTAATCCCAGCAGCTCTGGAGGCTGAGGCAGAAGGATCACAAGTTCAAAGCCAGCTTTAGCAATTTATCAAGGCCCTAAGCAACTCAGTGAGATTCTGTCTCTAAATAAAATATAAAAAGATCTGGGGACGTGATTAAGCACTCCTGGGTTCAGTCCCCATTTTAAAAAAATCAGCAGCATCTCCAAATCATCCATGTAAGAGACCTACCACTGAAAGTGACACCCCAAATGTGCCCTTGTACTTTTGACTCCATCTCCTGGTTACCTCCATCAGACATGCTGCTGCAGACACATTCTGATGTCCTTTCTCTTCTTTCACCTGCTGGTCACTCCTGAGGCTAAAAACTAGCCACTGCTTTTACTGCTGTCTGGAATGTTCACCTCCCAGGTATCTGCGTCTCTCCATTCCCTCCTCACATGCTTTTTCAGCAAGGGCTTTTTGGAAATGCAAGCCACCTCACCCATATTTCTTATTTTTGTAGATTTTCTTTCTTATAGTATTCATTTTCTTCTGTTATAACTTATTTAAATAACATGTTTTCTGTTTCTCCCCACTAAAATATTAACTCCTTCAGGGCAGGAAAATTTGCATTTTGTTCACTACCTGTTTTTCCACCATTGTGAACAGTGCCCAAATCCAATTGGCATTCAAGATATGGATTGTCGAGTGAATGAGTGAGAAATAATGGGGATGATTTATTGTGCATGTGCCCTGTATTACTTATAAACATTATTTTGCTTTCATACTCATAGCAACACTATGAGGATATTTTAAATTTAATATTATACTAAGCATTATTCCTGATACTCTAGAAAATGTCTTAGTGCATATGTGTATGTGTGTGTGCACACACTCATGTGTGATACTGAGAGTTGAATTTAGGACTCTGTATTTGCTAGGCAAGCACTCTGCAACTGAACCACTAGCACAACCAAAAAAATGCACCACCTGAATTGTGTGTCTAAAGTCTTTTTATTTCCAAGCCTGCATTAATTCCCCAGCAGTTAACCTTGCATAAACTCTCTAACTCCTACATTACCATCTTCACAGTGTGACTTTACTTTCTCCTTCTCTGCATCCCCCTTATGCAAAGTTGGCTATTTCACTCCTTTTCTCTCCTAGAGCATTTTAAAATACGTCTGTAGTTGTGTCAACTGAACTATATTATCATTAAGCTCTTTCTTGCTATCGAAAACTGAAAAGCTCCCTTTAACAGAAGTATGATTATTTTTTTTATCTTTGCCTTTCCAAAAGATTGCTGAATCAATGAAATCAGTAATATTCACTGATATACCTAATTTGTAAAGTAAAATTTTCTATTATACTACTATATTTTTTGTTGTTTCTTAGTAGATATCAGCAAAATGTTACAGAACATTTAGTAAGCCTCATAAGTTCCTTCTCTTACAATGCAAATTAATTTCTCTCAATTTTGAACAAAAGTTGTAGCTATAAAAAATTTTAGAAGAAAATAAAAGTTATTTAAATGGTTTTAAAGAGACTTTGGTAGTTTCTTTAAAAATAAAACTCAATGTTCAAAATATTAATGTTTTATAATCAAGTAAATTCTCAATTTGTATTGTGTGTTTTCATTCAGATTTCTTATGCACTGAAGATTTCATCATATAGGTATGATTAATGATTAGACAGAACTGTGAGAATGGTACAATTGTGGATAAATTTGATTAAGTAAAGGGAATAGCATTATTGTCTAAGAATGATTCCATTTTCTTAGCAAATTCTGAGTCCCTGTGGGATTCAAGGATACACAATAGGTTATAGAGCTACAAAGATTTAAGTATGCAAGTTTTCACAATGGAAATGGATTTACATTTTAAAAACATACACTTTTTTTTTCTAAAATATATTATTTGCCAATGAGTATAAAGATATATTAAAAGCTACTTTAGCAGTTTAGTAATGATATATCCATATATATTTTATTGTGCCTGGATTTAATATAAAATAATTTCTACCCAGTAATTCAGTGCCTACTATACACTAACAAAGTGACAGATATTTCAGTTGACACAAAACTTGTTTATGATTAGAATCAATATAATATAAAATTATCTATTTTATTTAGATTTAAATATTATAATACTTATATATAAGTCCAGGAAGGCACAGTGGCACAGGTCTGTAATCCCACTTACTTGGGAGACTGAGAAAAGAAAATTTCAAGTTCATGGCCAGTCTAATCAACTTAGATGCTGTCTCAAAGTATAAAATTAAAAGGGCTGGAAATGAAACTCAGTGGTAAAATGCCCTGGGTTCAATCCCTAATATAAATGATAATAATGATAATGATGATGATAATAATAATAATAATAATAATTTTAAAAATAAGTAAAAATTAGTGAAGCAGGGAATTTCATACCATAAAATCTATGTTATAAGAACCATTAAGTCTAAAACCAAAAGCACACAATATACACAGAAAGTATAAGATATGAGATAAAATAAAAGAGAATAATTCTTAACACATAGAGAAGCACATTACACTAAGAACTAAGCTTTTTATTGTGCTTTAAACATCATTAAATCTTGTAATCTGCATATCAGCAAAGAAAAAATTCTAGAGCAAATGCCAAGTAGGATCACTAAACTGATCGCAGCTTCAGCGAATTAAACTTTGCACACCAGCACCGTCACTGTCCATTCATCCATCATTGCATTCTAATTTTACAAATTAACCTGGGTACTACAGAATATGGATTATCTCAATTACAGAAATGTGGTTTCCATTATCATTCCATTATTATTCTATTCTACTTATACCCATGTTAATAAGTCTCAAGAATAGTTTTGACTCATAATTCACCAGAAATTTCCCCACCAAAAGCCCACTTGTTAAGCATAATTATTCCATATTCACGTTTTTCATTATACTTAAATATAATTTCAAAGACTGAAATTCTTACTCAAAAATGAGAAACAATAGAGTAGGGAAAAATAACAAGATGGATAAATGCAAGATACGCAAGCATGCCTTTTAGTATCCCCCATGCTGCAGGTAGCTACTGGGGAGGTGTTTACATGTGAGCTGTTTGAACTAAGACTCAGCTCCTACCATTTATCACTGAATCACCTACCAGCCCTGGAAACCTTCTAAACCTCATTTACCTGTGTGTAAGTAAGGAGAAGTAGAATTTGTAGGGCTATCATAAAGAGAAAATAAGTGAATTCATGTAAAATAGTTAAGTTATATGTACATAGCATATGTCCATTAAGGATTTTGGAGAAAACTCTCAAACAACAAAATATTTACTTGCAAATCCTAGGTAGTAGCATTTATATGTGGAAGTGCACAACCCTAAGTTCTCAATAATGTTAATGTCTCAACTATGTGATCAACTGAGTGTTTGTGTTCATAAAAAATCATCCTCTTTATCTCATATACCATCAGAAAATTCTGGTTATCAACAACATTGATGATGAGTTCTGCAGCCCAGAGCTCAGTCACCAAGCTAACATTGAGCTTCTTTTCCCGATCTCTACTTTTTGACCTATTTCAAACCAAAGAAAACATTTGTCCAGGATTTTGCCTTTCACATGCTATTTCATTTCTTGAAATAGGTCACCCTCCCTGTTTAATTATGTGAATGACTATCATTTCAGATACCTCCTTGCTGATATTTCCACCAAGACCCAGATTCTATTTCAATCTTCTCTGTTAAATTTTGCTTGGAACCATCATATGAGTCTCCCTTGCATTATAGTAATTTGCTTTTATTTAATTCCAATTATTGGATTACAGATTCCTTGAATAGCAGTCCCATATCTTATTAATCTTCTTATGTTATGCATTGCGAAGCAGGAGGATGTAGACACCATAGCTGATGGAGAATATTCTCTAATTTGAATACAGACCATGCACTCTTCTTTCATATGCACTGGACAAATTCAAGAAGAGGACCCAAAATGTAGAAAACTCATTTGTGTTTCTCCAGAATAAGTCTTATTTTATGATACTGTATTTAAAAATCGAAATGAACAGACATTTTTTAAACAAATAAAGAAAAATAAATTAAGCTAAAACAAGTTGATTTTGGAATAGAAGTGCTGTCAGGCTACAAGTTGGAGGCACCTAAGTGTGGTGGAAGGTAGAGACGGCTTGGAATCTGCTCTTATAATTTATTCATAACTTTAATACCCCAAACACAAATGTGAGTATGTGATTTATTGTCACTACTTTATTCTCATGAGATGTATGTGGGAAATAACAGGGGACTATTACCAGAGTAGAACCAGGACAGAACTTATGCTGTGGTGAGATGCCCAATGTCTACATAAGTGATGTAAAATGTATCCGGTGTCATAATGTGGTAGCAACCCTAACAGTTTAGATGAGCCTAAGTTTAGAGCTGTCCTGGAGGAGATTGGAGTAAAAAAAATGCAAGAACTAAACAGGTTGGTAAGAACAGATGTAGTTAGTGAAAATGAACTTGTAGACCCACATTGGAAAATTAAATATAACTGCTCAGACAAAAAGTAAGATTCACAACTAAAATATGAAAAAAAGTTCTGGAAGAAATTACAGGAAAAGGGAACACTGAGCAATGTGAAACTGTATTTTAATAAATTTTATATAGATAAATAAGTAAGAAATTGCTTCAAATTTGTATGTTCAATATGCTAATAAATATATAGGGTAGGTATATGTTTTAAAATAAAAAGAAATTAAATTTCTCATATAATGACATGAGAAGATGCTTACTAAAGATTATAAATTGCTGTAAACTTGATATAAACTACATGCCTGAGAGGAAAACATTCAGAAATCAGGATTAATGAAGCAAAAAGAAAGAGGCTGAAAGAGAAGTGAAGAGAAATAACAAAGAAGTGAAAATAATGAAGTAAGTTGCAAAAATAGTGGCAATAAGTGATAAAAGATTGAATGTAAGCCCTGACCAGAAACAAGAATTGTAAATTTTATTTAAAAATTCTCCCACACACTGCTTTTTAAACAATGCAACAAATACACAGGTAAGCGTATCCCTGCAGACAGGGGCCATTGGAGGAATCACCGGGAGGAACCAGGCAAAGGCTAACTAAAGGGAATACACACTCAAGCTCAGTATAAGAAGACTGAGCATGAAAGAAAAGAAGGAAGTGAGGATAGCAAGCAGGGAAATCACAAGATACAATAATAATAAAAATATATGAACCTAACAATACAACATGAAAACAGGGTTCGAAATCTAACATTGTTAAATACAAAGTTAACTACATCACATTCAGAGTAGATTATTTAAACTTAAAAACTGGCAGACAGATCAAACAAACCAAGTTATTTGAAAGAATGGAAAAACCGGAAGCACCAAATCAGGCAGGGTATGTCTCAATGAGAACGAGAGGACTTCAAAAAGGCTGCAAAGAAAGCCAGGCCAAAAAGCGTCTCAGGAGGAGGGAACAGCTGTGGGACGGGTGCTAAGGCGGGACCTGCTGCTAGGGGGCGCCATGAACAGCAAGCTGGTGGAGTGGCTGGAGCACAGGGAGCCTGAGGGCAGAGGGTGCAGCGAGTGCAGGTTTTGAAGTCTGATTGGATTGGAATCAAGAGACCTAGGAGGAAAATTAGAAAATGTCTAAAGACAACTCCATCCAAGAGCAAAAGAGAGGGCAGAAAATCCAAGGAAAAGTATTGTTTGTTGTTTCATCTTTTAGATCTAAGAACTAGCAAGGAACATGTTTGCTTTGAGCGATGGAGAATCAGTGCAGTGACCCAGTAGAGGAGGCAACCTTAGGTCAGAACTTGAACTGCAAACTCTCCTTGACATTAGCAGAAAAAAATACATTGAGCCACATAGTCAGAGACAGGCTGGGGTACCAGGATCAATGACAGAAACCAAGAGAAATCTGATGCATATTCTATCATTTTTTATTCTGTTCATGTGCTATATAAATTGCTGACTAGCTGGGATTGGTTGCACCTGTCCTGTCTTTGTCCTAGCCCAGTTCTACATCAATCACCCTAGCAGAGTATCTATTGCTACTTACTATGCTTCATTGGGCTTGGACAAAGATCAACACCATGGATGCAGGAAAACTCAGGATCAGGCAGAATTCACTGAGCTTATTAATAAACCAAGTGTATACTTGAGCCTACCTAAGATCACCTGATTTTTGTTCAGAGGCACTAACTTAGGGTGTGATTTGTTCTACACCATTATTGTGGCAAGATACAACTGATCCATCTGGAACAACTGGTGTTGTTCAACAGCATTGCAGGCTTCTATGTGAAATCTGTATTTCCTATTTACACAATTTATTCCCAACTTCATAATAGAAAGGATAAACAGTATTTTTTTTTTTCACTAGGTGAAGGCCTAGGTGCTTCATTAGGCAGTCTTACTGCCTGTGGAATTATGACTTATTTCTCTGGTCTGGTCCCTATTTCGAGAAATCAACCACTCAGCAATGGAGGTAGTCATTGGTAAAAAAAATGCTTGCTCACTGACTTTATGTATAATCTCTTTTACAGAGACAATGGGATCATTAAGTTATTTGTTCTTTAATTTAAATTAGTGGAACAAAGAAGGAAATAATAATAATGAAAACATTGAATCTATCAAATATTTAAAAGTATCAAAACAATGAACTTTGTTAGCAGTGTAATCTAAAGCATGAGTAGGAGAGATTATCCTGTGTGTGTTTTGAAAACATTGGTTAAGATAATTAGTAAGCTATCGTGACTAGACTTCTTTTTGAGACTGACAGTCAGGGAAATAGTTTTACCTACTTGAAAGCCTATTGCTCTTTCAAGGATGCTGGCAGAAAACATGAGACTCCTGGATAATAGATAAAAGACTTTATTATTCATTTGTTACTCATTTATTTTTTACACAAACAGCACAAGCATACTATTTGCTTTGGTTTCCCTACACCACCCACAGGGGTGAGGTGGAATGGTCAGATCATTATTGCCTACACTGTAGATTTGCTGTAGCAGAGGAACACCGATTGTGGGTAATCCACTTCTTTCCCAGCAAGTAGTAAGGAAACCCACTCTTGGTGCAAGTGGGAGATATTACCTTAAGGTTGTCTGATAAAAATACAGCCTTAGAAATGTCCCACATAGAGTTGCTGGCTAGGGGGCGCCGTTAAATCCTTGACGGGAAGGACCATGAAGATTTTTCCAATGTTCTACCCTCACCCCTAATTAATTGAGAGTAAATATAAATTTCTCAGAATGGTGACACTCCATCATCTATTCTGATTATCTGACCAAGTATGCAAGTCAGATTTCTGTGGCTATAACAGAGCATCTACGATAAATAACTTGTAAAGATGAAATGTTTATTTGGGCTCATTGTTTTGAAGTTTCATTTCATGGTCAGTTGGTTGAATTGCTTTTGGATCCATGGAAAGGTAGTCAATTGAGGTGGGGTCATTTGATGGAGCAAAACTTTTTACCTCAGGGAAGTCAGAAAGCTTAAGAGAGAGAGGGATGGGGCAGCATCTCACCCCCAGTGATCCTTCCACTAGTCCCCACATACTTCTTAAATCTCCACTACCTTCTGAAAGCCCCAAGCTGAGGACTTTAAGCACATAGGATTTTGAGGCACATTTCAGATCCAAACCATAGCACATAGGCTGGAGTCAAATCTGTTCAGTTTGTTTTCCACCCCATTAATCATCATACACAGGCTCTAACTTTTAATAGATTTCCAGAAAAAATAATGAGATTTTATCTGTCGTGACATCAACCATGTTCCTCAGGTTCCTAGACTCAGACAACTATGAAAATGGCCTAGAGAGAACAACTGAATCTTATTTCAGGTATACAAAGTGTAATTTAAGGCCAGTGTAGTGGCCATGATTACTAATATGGGGGAGCTAAGATTGATCCATTGATTTTTTTTGTTGTTGTTATTGATAAAATTTCTGGAGATACAGAGATGGACCAAAAAGTCATTTGCATCCTCAGTGGGAGATACTGTGAAGCCAGCTCTCCCCATATGCAAACATTCCAGCTGAGGAGGCACAGCTCATTACCAGAGATACATCATTCAACTTGATTTGACTTGACTCACCCTTATTTTGATTAATTTGGGCATCATTATCAAGTAGCGACTGCCTCAACCCTCATACATGTCATTACTCAGTGCCCCTTGGACAATCAACAAAAGCCTATGTATTTGTAGCAGTTAGATTAAAGAAAGTTGTGCTGTTGTGTGTTTGTATACATGCAGGGGAGAAGGGGAGAGGGTGATTCCATGTCCAGGAACCGCCACTAACGAGGTCAAGAGATTTCCTAGACCAGGATCATCAAGGTTTCTATTTTCATAGTGTGTAGTGGGGATAACAAACCCCACAAAGGCCGGATTGTTATCTCTTTTCCAGATTCAGAGTGACTGTATGATAGTTCTGCTAGGATGTGGTGCTAGATGAAGGAGATGAGGAGACATTGATGTTATCTCCTGCTCTGATAGGTGCCCCCCCCCCCCGTATGTCAAGGTTCTTGCTGTCTCTCAACACGTACACACAACATCAGTGTGTCCATCACAGTAGATAGGACTTCACCTTTTGTCTGTGACTTCTTTTTTTTTTCTGAATTGGTACTGGGGATTGAACCCAGTGGGGATTTACCACTGAGGCATAAACCAGGCCTTTTCTTTTCTATTTTTTTTTTTAATTTTCTTGAGACAGGGTCTTGCTAAGTTGTTTAGGATCTCCCTAGGTTGCTCTAAGGATGGCCTTGAGCTTGTAGTCCTTCTGCCTCAGACTCGGGCGTGGCAGGGATTACAGGCATGCACTACAGCACCAACTTTTGCACAGAGAACTTTTGCCTTGAGGGTCAGGTTTGAGTAGGACAGAACATTTTTATAAAATTTCCAGAGCCTCATTATAACCTGACCTTGGCATGAAAGGGCCACCTACATGCTAGGGTCCTAATGAGCAATGCCCTGAACCAAGATGTCATCTCTTCATGATCTAGGACTGTGAATGTCCAACAAGAGAATGCAATGATGGAACAAGCATGGGTTTGAGTGCCCACACCTTTCTGACTGCACCAACACCTGGCCCCTGGGAGGGGGCCCACCATGCTGGCCTACGACTGCAGAAGGAGAAAGAAAGAACCCCAAATGCCTAGGAATGTGTAAGCTGTAAGTAAATTTTCAGTATGTCCACGTGATTCCACATCCCTTTTCCCCCAAGAGTTTCACAGAGTGCATCCATGAGTGAACCGTGCCAGGGATTTAGGGGGATATTTGTAAATCAAGGGCCTGCAGAGCAAGCAGCTTATCTTCAGGAGGCAGAGTATAAAGTAACAGTTTCCCCATGGGTTTAACTGTCACTAATTGACATAACATTACAAAGCTGAACTCTTAAATAAATCATTTCCATGGAAAGAGGGAGGCCTCTTAGGTTCTTCCCTTGTTAGTTATTGAGTCTTAAGTTGAAAAATACCCAAATAAGGATTTCAGACTACAAAATCACAATGCCCCCTTACTTGAGGCATTTGAGTTCAAGAAAAGCTTGTTAGCTAGTTACTAGTTATCTTTAGTTTTTAGAGGTTTATATGCTGTGGCACAGATAGGTAGTGCTTTTGTTCTGGGAAATGCCATCTTTGGGTACTCTGTCAGCAATTGAATGTTGCTCCTTCTTCCATTTGTCTATTTTATTTATTTTGGGCCTCATAGGAGGAGACAGGGATTGTTTCCCTATATGCAGCTGTCACAGATTAGGACACTTCCCTCTGACACTCCTGGCTGTTATGGGATTATGCCCTTGAAACATCAGTAACAATAATGCCTGCAGAAATGAAAGACACCAGAGCACACCCAGTCATTGTAACCAGGTGCAAGGTCTCCTTAGCTTCCCCACTGAGAACTCTGCCTAAATCTGATCAGATGACTTTAGGAGCTTCCTCTCTCATCCAGTCTAGGGACAAAAGTAATATGACCCTAGAGTGCATGGAATATAGGAAACAGGGGAGAGCAGATGTAGAATGGGAAAGGGGTACAGAGGAAGATTTGTTTTGCTCCCTTGGTCTCTAAGTACAAAATTAGTGCCCCCAGAAGTATGTTACGTTTTCCTTCATAAATGGTCCAACATCTGGCACGCTGCTGCTTCCAGAGCATCCTATCTTCTCTGGCACGTGCATGCGTCTGTACCTCTGCTTTGTGCACACTGCCCTGCCATGGGGAGTAGTTCCATCCAGTAAGCACAGCTTGTACTGCGCCTTTCATTGCAGTGTTCATTTGCTTGCTGAGAACCAAACAAACATCTGCTATTTGGGGCTTACTCAAAGCACTGCGTTAATGAGCAAGGTCCTTATTGCTGACAGACTGACCTCAGCCTTGGGAACTCCAGTGCCACAGTAACAATGCCTTTTAGCTTGGGGCCCTGCTGTCATCACAGTATCCTTCTCCCAGCCAAAGCAGAATAAGCAACACCTAAAGCTCAACTCGTGGCTTATTTTAACCCTACCTCTCATGGTCAGCTTCATTAGTAGGCGAGACTCTTCCTCTCACCCAACCCACTACTTAAGCAGGAAAATTTGCTACCCAACCCCAAGTAATGTGCTCATACTCTCAAACATTTTTTGTTTGTAGCATCATTGAGCATCCTCTGAAAACCATGTCTTTCTAGTATCCCATGTTCACGATCAAACTCTTAGGTTTGAAGACTGAATTGGACTGTTCTTCCAACCTAATAAGTTAGCCCACTAGTCGTTCACACTGCAAACACAAGGCAGACTTCTGGATGGTCCTTTGACAGTGCAGTTAATCACATGAGCACCTGAGCACCAGTACATGCATCGACTCCCATGAGGGTAATATGGGGACTGGGATGCCAACTGGATCTTGCACATTCCTTGGGTTTGCATCACAGCAGAGGAGCCCTGACCTGGGTTGCCTACCAATTTTAGAACAAAGTCTGCTCTTGATACTGAAAATCCTATTGCCTATTCCTTCAGGGTTGCTCATTACCCTGGAAAGTGGCACAGTTAAAAATGGCCAAGTTGGGGCTGGGGATGTGGCTCAAGCGGTAACGTGCTCGCCTGGCATGCGCGGGGCACTGGGTTCGATCCTCAGCACCACAAAAAATAAAATAAAGATGTTGTGTCCACTGAAAACTGAAAAATAAATATTAAAAAAACTCTCTCTCTCTCTCTCTCAAAAAAAAAAAAATGGCCAAGTCTTGCAATCTTGGGATGCAGGTATTTAGGGAAGCTCTGGGTTCATGGCAGATTGCCTGTCCCAACACATACTATTTCACATTTCCCCTAAAGCCACAAGTATCACTTGATATTACTTTGGAAGTACAAGTCAAGTTGGAAACACAAAAGTCTAATATTAAGCTAGAAAATTGCATGAGATCAATATTAGCATTAATTTTAGCTATTAGAGTTGCATTAAATTTCAATTTTACATACACAGACATGCAAATGCATATATTCATAAATGTAAATGATAAAATATATTTTCTAAATTCAGTATATTTTTATATAAACAAAGTTTAATATATAGAAAAACATGCAATAATTGTCTTACTTAAATAAAAAATTATTTTAATCAGTTTTACAAGAAATATGAAGGTGGATCTATATGAAGAATATAACCTGACATCAATAAAAGTATAAAGGCAAATCAAAATAAATGGAAAGAAATATAATCTTATAAATATTTTATTTCTTCAAAACTTAATCCTTTAAATTAATGAAATTTTAATCAAAATCTCAATAGGATTCTCCCTAGAACTTGACCTGTGAATTCTAAGGTGCACTTGGAGTTATGAATTTGTGAGTATTGATGCTCCAGGGTCCAGGGGAATTGACTTAGTCACCTGAATATCAGGAGACGTACTATGACTGTGAATTTCAGGAAATAAAGCAGATTTATTTGAAACTAATGCCTTCCTGAGAGCAGTGACCATTATCTGATTCCAGAAGTAAGAATGAATACTTCTTTAGGCAAATGGTTGACTTCAATCTGAGAGTTGATATTTCCTTTCAAGGAATCTATTATTCCACATGTTCATTCACACCCTCTTCTGTGAGTGTGTATCAAATCGTCAAATTTACCCTCTCAAAAGAATTCAGTAACACAAAAACCAGAAGATTCTAAACAGTATGATTAACTTATAGGTTATGCAGACAGTGTCTTATTCATCCTAGATGGACTTTATTGATTTATGAATATTTTATAGAAGTCTCTTTCCAAATGCCACATTTCTGCTTTTCTATTCATAAGAGAATGAAAAAAAATACAATTAAAACACATTTTTATTAATTATTTTTATTTGTATATAACATTAGGATTCATTTTGACATACTCATAAAAGTGTGAGATATAATTTTCTCTAATTCAGTTCCCAGCACTTCTCACCTCCCCTCTTGTCCCTCTCCCTGCTCTTCCCTCTACTCTACTGATCTTTCTGTAATTTATTTATAGTTTTTTTTTAATTAGTGTCTTATGGATATACTTGATATGGAGGTTCACTGTGGTATATTCACAGATGCAAATGCAAAGTTTGGTAAGATCCATTTCACTGCTCATTTCTCATCCCATCCTTCCTTTCTCACTCGAATCCACTTTAACTTCTCTCCTGATCTCCTCCTGACCTTTGTATTTTGATGGAATTTCCTTCCCCCTTTTTTTTGCCTGCCTTACCCGCAACCTTCCTTCCTTCCTTTCTTTCTTCCCACCTTACCCCCTTATTTTAGATTTTCTTCCACATATCAGAGAAAACATTCAACCTTTCACTTTGGCACTGGCCTATCTCCAGTTCTATCCATTTACCAGTAAATGCCATCTTTTTACTCTGCTTTATTCTTGAGTAATGTGCATATATATAAATCTCACATTTTCTTTATCCACTCATTTGCTGAAAGTCCTCTAAGTTGTTTCCGTAGCTTTGCTATTGTGAATTGTGCTGTGCTATAAACATTGATATGACCGTATCCCTGTAGTATGCTGATTTTTAATCATTTGGGTAAATACCAAGGAGTGGAATGCTGGTTGGTGATTCCCTTCCTAATTTTTTTTTGTGTAATCTCCAATGTTTTTGAGGAATTAACAGAGTGCACTGACCTGCTGTCCCATCAATGATGGATAAGTGTGCCTTTTCCCCTGAATCCTTGCCAAAATTTATCTTTATTCATACTCCTGATAATTGCCATTCTGACTGAAGTGAGATGAAATCCAATTGCATTTGAATTTGCTTTTCCCCAATTGTTAGAGATGTTGAACATTTTTTCATGTATTTATTAGCCATTTGTGTTTCTTAAATTTTAGGAAACATTTGCTTAGTTCTTTCACCCATTTATTGATTATTATTATTATTATTATTATTATTATTATTATTGTTAAGTTTTTGAGTTCTTTATGTATTCTGGATAGGAATGCCCCATCAGAGGAGCAGGTGGCAAAAATCTTCTCTCATTCTGTAGGCTCCCTCTATGTGCGTAATTATTTCCTTTGCTTTGCAGAAACTTTTAAATATGATATCATCCCATTTATTGATTTTTTAAAAATTCTACTTCTTCTGCTTTAGGAGTCTTGTGAAGGAAGTCAGTTCCTGAGTCAACATGCTGGAGTGTTGGGCCTACAGTTCCTTCTGGCATGGGCAGGGGTTTGGGTATAATTCCTAGGTCTTTGAGGCACTTTGAGTTGACATTTGTTCAGGGTGAGTGACAAGGGTCAAATTTCATTTTTCTACATTTGGATTTCCAGTTTTCCCAGCATCATTTGTTAAAAAGTCTATCTTTTCTCCAGTATGTGTTCATGGTGACTTTGTTTAGTATCAGATAACTGTATTTATGTGGGTTTGACTCTGATTACACACATTGAAAAAAAAATACAACATTGCACATATCTGTTTATATGGGGAAGTCACTTGATAGTAAATGCAAAATTATGTACTGTGCCAACAAAAATGAAGAAAAAATATATTGATATACCAGTTATTATCAGAAGCTGAAATAACTATGTTGCATCGATATGCAGTATATATCTATGATTTCATTTTTAAACTAAATATGTAAATGACACAAATAAAATTATAACCATAATTCAGGCACTTAAAAATAGGTTCTGTATTTTTTTAGTATAAAACTACATAGTGAAAGTGATGAAACATTAGTAAATATTTGCATACTAGTAAGATGGATGTCTCTTAAAGCATTACATCCACTATTAAAAATTATAGAAGAAACCTGAAAGATGTGGGTCTATAAATTTATAAACTATAATTTATCAACTTCCACAAGGTACAACAAATAAATGATCCAAGTGATTTAAAGGAGAAAAATAAGTGCAATATATATGAGTTCCTTGTGTCAAATAATATCGTTTAATCTTCTTTTAGCACATTATTAGAAAATGTCTTACACTTTTCAGAATGCTAAGAGAGAATAACAAAAATAAAATTTATAGAGATACACAATCAACAAATCTAATGGACATTTTCAAATTTAATAAAAATTAATCTTTAAAATAATAATCAAAAACAAGAAGATATTTTTTTACTTTATCCCTTTCAAGGTAACTTTTTAATTAAGGAATAAATAAAACCAATCACTTTTGATGAGTGTGGTTTTATAGGATTATATTTTTAATTTATATCATATACAATGTCAACATATGTATGTCAGTGTACAAGTACACTGACAAAGCTTTGATGTAAGATACTTGTTTCCATTGTAATTTCTGCTTTCTCTTGAGTTTATTCCATTATAACCTTTCCTTGCAAGAGAGAATGTCATTTTTAGTGTATCTTCTAAAATCCTACTTTTTCATTTAAAGATATATATATATTCCTTACCAGATTTTAGGAATTACAACATTAAAACACTATATATTTGTTAAACTGAACCATAATGGTTTATCTTTTAACCTCATTTTTAGTTGCCTTAAATCCTAGATATTCTTTTCTGAGTTCACTTGCATTACAATTTACAGTTAGGGTTATCCATCTATTTCTTTTTTTATAATGTATTAGATATAACAGTTCTATAATGTAACTAATGACTATAAAAACCAAATGCTTTGTACAATAATGTTGGTTATGCTGAATTTTATGAGACAAATAAAATGGATTTGCAAATACAATAATTGACTAGGAAGGATAAAATTTTAAAAAGATATGTTCTCATATTATGAGAACAACTCTATTCCTTATTAGAAGTGACATTATTACATGTTGTGTGTGTGTGTGTGTGCGCATGTGTGTATCACTTTGTAAGTATACTGCTCTAAAGACACAGATTACCATGAAGTTCAAGCTTCAGGGACCCTCACTTACAAAGGTTGCTTTTCAAGTCCTTCTAGTGCATATTAAATTTCCAATTATGTACAGTTTCTCTTAATTTTTTTTTCTCTCCTCGCTTTGGAAATATATTAACTTCAGTCCCTTCAAAACTTTGGTTAACCTCCTTGCCCTGAAGTGTACATGTTCACATCAAGCATGTCAGTATAAAAGCTGAGCAGTGAAACCACCAGTACATAAAGAACAAGTACCTTACAAACAATTAAGTCGTGTTGCCTGAGGAAATATCTGATGCTAAATAATTACAGTCCTGGTTGTCTAAGAACTGAAACAAAATCCAAATTAGACTTCGGTTTTTGTTACAGAGACACAAGAAATATAAAAAATAACTAACTATATGCTCTAATGCTGGCATGCAGTTCTAGCTGCAATATGGGAGGCTGAGACAAGAGGGTTGCTTGAGCCCGGGAATTCCAGATCAGCACAGGGAGACCCCCATCTCAAAAAATCACAGCACGATTTTTAAGTCTATATTGCCTTATCTATTTAATCATCATTTGAAAAGGTTAATCAAAATAAGTAAAGATTCTACCCACAGCATAGAGGGTTTATACAACACTGGAGTACTACACACTAAGAACTTAACATACATAACTAAAGACTGAGTCATGTTCTATTGCATTGAATAATAATCAGTTTCTTCTGCTGAGGACTCTTTTTGGAGTCTTATAATTCATCACTTGTTCCCTTGTATATACCAGATGTGTTTTTTAAATCATAAATCTGATGGAACTTAGTCACTGTGTAAATCACTTATAGGTCAAGAAATTTTCTCATATCTAATTCCACTGCCACTGACTTGACTTAAAGTCAGAACTAAGATGTAAATAATACGAGAGGCATTTTCTGTTTAATCTAAATTTTTGGAAGGAGAAACTGTTACTTAACTAATGAATTACTTTCGTTCTAGATTCTAATAAGTTTGCCCTCTTCTACAAGGACTTAGGATTTTTGTCTATTTCACCCTGGTCATTATAATGCTATTCATTCTAGTGGATAATTGTGAGAATTAATTAGCATTAATTTAGGGAGATTTATATGTAAAATGTTCATAAATGCTAGCCAGCACTAATTATTTAGCAATGTTTCTAATATAAAGAGTGCTGCCATTTAACACTTAGTATTTCTGGGTAAATGGACAAAAATAAAGAAGAGACATGAATGGGCAGTGGATATCCAAAGTGCATGGGACCTGACCATTCAGGGAATTGTGCTAATAGATGTGAATACAAATATTACATATGGAATTTTGGGTACTAGAGAAGATATTAAGTGAACTTGATAATGAATTCTGATTTCCTTTTAAAATAGGAAAAAAAATAGTAACAAGGAAAATAGGATAAGTCAGGACCCAAATTATTATTAACTTCTTTTCAGGTAAAGGCAAATGAATGTTATTTAAAAATTAGATAGTGATTATTATTCAATGTGGCCACAAATAACAAAAATCTTGAAAAATATGATTGAATAGAAGATGCCAAACCAAATAAACATTTATTTTCTTATGAAATCTCTATGATGCTTTCTAAGGTTGATAAAACTTTTCCTTATATCCTGATATTTCATTATGTAATTTCTAAACACCAAAACCCAATATATCAACATCCAGACTAAAAGCAATGGGTAGAAGATATGAGGAGGGAACACACATCTCCTTAGCTTCTTGAAGCTTCCACAAAACAATTTCTTCTAATGACATGATTGCATTTGCCACAAAGAAGTTTATGGAAGATATTCACTAACACTGAGGAAATCACATGATCCTGTAGAATTGCATTAGTGTTAAGAAAAGGCAAACGGATTAAAGGTGGAACTTCTTAGTCTTTACCTTACTAAGGTATGGCATTTCAATACTTGCCAAGTACTTACTATGTGCTCACTATTATGATCCCATACCTACGAAAGGAACTCCAACCTTAAGCCAGAGTCCCATTAAAGGATGGTTCTAAGTGCAAGTCATTAGAGTTATATTGTTTTTTAAAGATGACTATAACTAAGCAGCTATAGAGTATTACATAAAGGATTGCTTACTGAAAAAACTGGCATTAGTGTGTAAAATTATTTATATAATTTTTAGTCATATATATATATATATATATATATATATGAATTACTTGTGGTGCTAGAACTAGAACCAAGAGTCTCTGGACAAGTCCACTTCCCTGAGCTATATCCAGATCTTTGCTTTAGTTTTGAGCAATCAAACCAATAAGCACATTCAGAAACTTTTTAAAAATAAATAACTAAATAAATGAGATATCTTACTAAAATACTGTGAAGGATGTAAGGTAAATGTCTGAAAATATTGATTTAAAACTCATGATATTTATACATGTATTAGCACATCATCACCTGGTTCCTCATTAATATGTACAATCTATATGTTTTTATATATGTTAAAATAAATGTAATTTATATTTAAAAATTGCAATTGTTTTACTTATATAATTAAATCCCAAGAGGCACTGAAATTTTTCATCTAGAGCAAATATTAAGACAAGTAAAAGGATCTGCTTTTTAAAAAAAATTAATATTAACTGCAATTAATTTAAAAGGACATAGAGGGTAAGTAATAAGTTAAAGCAGTTTAAGTAACTTAATGAGGCACAATTACATAAACAGTGTTTTTTTTGTTATTTTATTTGAATTTATACTGATTTTAGCAAAACTACATTTGAATTTTAACACTTTTAAAATGTTAGTTAATTGACTATGAGTCTTTGCCTCAATCTTCCTTTTATTAAAATGCAAACAACTGGGACATCTGTGATCTCACCTAGAGTCCTGGGTTCTCAGTTTTGTTCTCTTTCCTGCCCCCTTCCCTTTCCATTCTCAACCTCTTCCTTTTTATTATAATCACTCTAACTGATCATCCATGGAAGGAAACATGTTTTTAAAACTTGCATATCTTTCAAATTTAAAGTTTTACCTCTGTTAAAGATATATATTGAGTATGTATTTTGTTAAATATTTTGTTCATTTTAATCCATTTTTTCATACATAAATTTAGGTTTCAAATAGCTATGTTATTTGCAGAAAGCACATAACTGAAGTATTTGACTTGAGTGGCTGAAAACACTGTGGCTTTTGCTGCATAGAATTTACAGGGAGTGTTTGAAGGTCTGAGTATCAAGGACACATTCTTTTGTAGAAGCAGCAAACTTTCATTGCCTTTACAGTAACCAATTAACATCTGTGACTCTAGAATCTTCTCAAAGTTTATGTCACAAAGCTCTGTAGAGTTATTTGGGCCATTCTTTCACATGAAAATACCATTGCCCTTGATTTTCCATATGTTTGATTATGAGGTCTTAACTAAATCCTCATGAGAATTTGTCAGAAGTCTCAAAATATCATGTCTGTCATAATCTCCTTATTAGTACTTCATCATGGATAACCCTCTAAATCAGAGGGATAGCTTGCCATATCTGTGCTTATACCTTCTACATTTGTATAAGTAGCTGAGCTGTTTAACAAACTTCAGAAAGTTCTGCAGCTGGGTGTTAGTATATTGATGAAATTTACCTTCAGCAGCCCTTGTTATTTTAACACAGAGAGAGAGTATTGTGTTTGCCTTTTTTGATAAATAGTAGCTCCAATTGTCTAAAGAAATCATTCAGCAAAATGTACTGAAAAGCAAAAGCCTCAACCTGCTTCTTTCCATTCTTTATTTTTATTTTATTTTATTTTTTATTTTATTATGAAAAGATCAGTATGCATCTACTTAACAGTAGCCTGAAATTTAAAGTTCAGATGAGTGATGAGAAGTGTGGATTGCAATAACACAGTTTGTCTTTACTCATCTCTAGCCACATGCATACTTTACTTTATCTGTACAATGAGAAGAGTAGTAACACCTATTGCTATGGTTTTTATGAAAAATAAATCAGATAAATATGTGGCTAATATTTAACAAAGTGCCTAAGACACTGTGAGGACAATGTGCAGTTGCTGTTTGTTTGTCTTACAAATATATATATATATATATATATTGTAAGACAAATGATAGGATTCCATTCTTTTTTACTATGGTTAAATAGTATTCCATCATATATATATATATATATATATATATATATATATATATATATGTTTGTGTGTGTGTGGTAGATGGACACAATACCTTTATTTTATTTATTTGTTTTTATGTGGTGCTGAGGATCAAACTCAGAGCCTCACATGTGCCAGGCAAGTGCTCTATCACTGAGCCCCAGTCCCAGCCCCAGCCCTGCACTGGCTGTTTTAATCAGCACTGTTAGTGAGGGGAGGTGGTGGTATATCAGGAGCAGCAGAACCAGTTGGTGACAGAGTGCACTGGAGGCATCAGCTGCATGAGAATCCCTTCAGCCAGAGGCTCATGATTACAGGCTGGGACCTTCCTTGAAACATAGTATCTTTTTAGTTAGTCCTAGACTTTAAATCCAAAAAGAAATGCTTTTAAATTTTTTTCAAGTTTGTATAATTAGTGCTGATCATTGAAGCCTGATAACTTACATTTAGAAGGAATATAACACCTTAGATGACAGGAAAACAATCTGCATGAAATCCAGCAAAATGTATAAAATTTTTGTGCAAAGAAATTAATATAAATTAGTTCAACTTTAGCATTTTTGATCCATCCTTGTTCCTGCGAACAACATTTCTAAGTAAAAATTTTTGCATATTCCTTGCTTTATTTGGTGACACATAATCTTATTCCTATACCAAGCCATTTCATGACTAATCCTTGCTATTATAAATGATAATTCAGTGATACAGGAAGCTTCCATCTGTGTTGATCCTGACATCAAGGAGTGCCTCTACCTTTGCTATTATTTTCAATTAAAATTGAACATATTTATTAGTTACCATGTGGTATTTTAATACATATGTATACACTGTGTAACATTTAAATCATTTTAAATATATCCATATTATCAAACATTTATTGTTTCTTTATGGTGAAAATATTCAAGCTCTTCTCAATTTTTGAAATGTGCAGTACATTTCCATTATTAGTATTTGTTAGAGTCTGTAAACAAGTCAAAATAACACCTGGCATTTAGCCAGGGGAATGTTAGAGTTCGTAAACAAGTCTGGATGGTGCCTGGCAAAATGCCAGAGGGAGTGGTTTGAGAAGTAACAAAAACTAGCCATTAAGTGTAGAGATTCCTTATTGGTTGACTGATGTATCTAGTTTATGCTAATTAGATAAGCTCTGTGGAATGTATAAATACTGCTCCTGTCCTGCAATAAACGGCTCCTACTCCTGCTGTATCAATGTACACAAGTTATTCGTCACCCCCCGCTTATTTTGCTGCAGCCGGACTGTGGCAAGTATTCACCCTCATGTGCAACAACAGCAAAAATTCTTTCTTCTAACTATAATTTAGTACCCAGTGAACTGTCCTTGTCCCTCTCTGTCCTACTGTCCTCAGCCTCTGAAAGATGGCATTCTACTCTCAAGTTTTGTGAGATCAAATTTTTTATATTCAACAAATTAATGAGATCGTGTAATATTTGTTTTCTTGTGTGTTTGTGTGTGCGCCTGGTTTACTTCACTTAATGATCTCCTAACTATGTTGGCACAAATGATAGGATTCCATTCTTTTTTACTATGGTTAAATAGTATTCCATCATGTGTATGTACCTCATTTTCATTACCCGTTCCTTCACTGATGGGCACTCAGGTTGTTTCATTTCTAGACTACTTTTAATAGTTCTGTAATAAACATGAGTGTGCAAACAATCTCTTTAACATACTGATTTCATTTCCTTTGTTTATGTGTTCAGCAGTGGGATTGTTGGATCCTGTGGTAGCTCTATTTTTAATATTTTCAGGAAAATCTATTACAGTGTGCAAGGGTTCCCTTTATTTCACATTCTGATTGACACTTGTAAGCTCTTGACTTTTTGCTAAAAGCTCTTCCTCCTGGAGGGAGGTGCTATTTCATATGGTTCTGATTTGCACTTTCCTGATAACTAGTGGTGTTGAGCATGCTTTCATAAACCTGTTGGCCACTTGTATGCCTTCTTTTGAGAAATGTCTTCATAGGTACATTGCTAGTTTTTAATTTTTTATTTATTGGTTCTTTTTAGTTATACATGACAGCAGAATCCATTTTGACATAATTATGAAAGCATGAAAATATATCTTGTTCTAATTCAGTCCCCAGAAACTCTCCTTCTCTTCCCCTCCCCCACCCTTGCTCCCTTCCCTCTACTGATCTTTTTTCCATTTACCCACAGTTATTTTTTTTAAATTAATTTCTTGTGGATATACATGATGGTTCGATTTACTGTGGCATACTTTTATGTGAACATAGGAAAATTATGTCAGTTCATTTGCTACTGGGTGTTTGGAGCTCCTTCTCTATTCTGGATATTAACTTTTTTTCAGATGTATGATTGCAAATATATTTTCCCATTCTGTGGGCTGTTTCTTCACTCTGTTGATCATTTCCATTGCTGTGCAGAAGTTTTTGGTTCATATGATCCCAACAAAAGCAAAAATTGTCCATTTTTGCTTTTGTTGCCTGTACAATTGAAATAATATCCAAAAAAAAAACTTCAGATCGACGTTCTGAAGTATCTGTCCTGTTTTTCTTCTAGTAGTTTCATACTTTCAGGTCTTGTGTTTAGGGATGTGATCCAAGTGATTCATTGAAAAATATTCTTTAAAACCCCTCTCTTTCATAATTTAGTATTGTATTGTAAAATATCAAACAAAATGTTACAGTTGTTTCATAAGCAAACATCTCCATTACAAATATTCCTAAGAGTTTCATCATCTCAGTTTAGGTGTGAATCACAGACAGAGTACATTAAGATTTCAAAATATCACTTCCAAGCTTGTAATAACTCTTCAACATCTTCCAGCAACTTAAAATAAATTCTATATCCCCAGTGCCTTTTTTTGATGAATAGTAGGGCATATTTTCTATTTTCAACCTCTTAACAGCTGTCTGGTGTTTTTTCCATCTACACTCTAAGTTAAAACATGGTTATAAATCCTTTTAATGTGTGTACTGTAGCCTTGATTTTACTCTCTAACCAAGATGTTTTACAGCATGTCTGGGAATACGCACCTTTCCAAATTCCTTGCCAAATATTAATTAGTAATTTTATAGGAGGACTTCAAGGACCAAGGCAATGCACTTTTAAAAGAAATATTAAGGGGCTCTTGTCATCATATTTTGGGTTTTAACTTTACAAAGTGAACTAAATTGAGTATTACATTTTTTACCCAGAAGGAAGCAAAGGAATACATTGCACTTCTCTGGGAAAACTGCAGCAATAGCCTTCCCATTGTTCTTCCTGGCCACATTTGTCAAGTGGTCTCCTGTTTTCCTCCACTGCAAAACTATCTTCACTTTTCCACCTTGCTTAAACGAAGACTGCATAAGCAAAACTGATCACGTTGCCAAAATGCCTCTATATTATTCAGTCTCAAGAAATCCCACTTTATACTAAAAATGTTCTAATTCTGTGAGTCATAAACAAAATCCTGTTTTATTGCATGGAATTCTCCAGGAATCTCTCCTGTCTGTGAATTGACTGTCTCCAACGTATTCTCCATATTTCCTCAGGAAGCCTTATCTTTCTGCCCAGGTATGACCTATCCTTACTATTATTGGCTCGGATACAGTCATGCATGCATTCACCAAAAAATATAATAAAGGCTTTGTCTTCATCACAAGTTTCTAAGATATAAATAAAGGATTTTTTTTTACTCAGTTTATCTTCTATTTGCATATATTGGCATGACTCAGTGTTAATAATACATATTCCATACTAACTGCATTTTGTAGTGTGACTAAATAAATTCCAAAAATTCTTATTGCACATTAAAATATTATTTTAATGACTTCTTTTCATCATTATAACCCAATATCAGCTTTCACTTAGTTGTATTTAGAACTATTCCTTTAATCTACATTTATAACAATTTAATTTTTCTTAAAAACGATTATCATAGATATGTGATAACTTTTTCATATTTTATGAATCCACTGTTTCATTGACTAGGATTCCTAAGAGGAATCTCCAAAAAAAGTTGTTCAAAAATATTCACGATTTTTTTTTCTCCAAAGTCTACTCCTTCCCTCGAATTCTCCAATGAAGTAAGTGGTTCTTCTCATCACCCAGTTATCCACATGGAAAGGGGTGGAATCAGCAAACTTAACTCATGTTTTTATACTTAACTCCTGTTTTTCCTCATATTTTATATACACTCATCAGAAAATACAGGTGCCTTGATCTTAAAGGATGACCAAGATGTGCATCCTTTCAACCTTTACCCTTATCCCTAAAGTCCTGGTCTAAGCAAGCATTAGACCATCCCTAGAAAACCACTTAGCTTCCTAAATCATGATATGAATTAAATTATTGCACCACTAACTCCTGGTACTTGATTTTCCCAAAGATGATAGAGTGAATCTTTTAAAACCTAAATCTGATTGGGTTCCTCATTTGCTCAAACTCCCATCATATCTAAAGTAAAATACAATTCTTTGTCTTATACATTTATGAGGGGTCTTATGCATAAGGTGATAATACTGATTGAGTCTTTATCTTACAGAATAATTTTAATAGTTTTCTGTGGGGTGCTTTCAAATAAATTGAACACTGTGTGGTCTTAAAATGATTTTAATATAATTTTGTTATGTTCAGCAGATGTTTTTCTTCTAAGTACTATAATTCAGAAAAAGGACTTGGGAGCTGTTGTACACCTGTGCTTCCCCATATATATTACTCATAAGTCCTAAAGAAACAGAAGAGGCTCTATCAACAAATTCAACATTAGGTAATGTTAAATGCATCATTTTTTGTAGTACTTGGAACGTCTGTAATATATGTTTGTGCTCAGAATATGTCATGGAATTGTTTATCTGTTCCACATCTTACTGGAGTCGTATTTTTCCAAATACATTCACTCAAAAGGCAAATATGGACAAAATGGTACCAACATGCTCAGAAATCTCAGCATGTAGGTATGCTCATATAAGGAAAAAAAGGAGGAAAAGTGAAAATAAAATTTTAACAAACATGAAAGAAAAAATAACCCAGAACAATCTTCTTTTGAAGGACGGAGCATAGGCTCTAGAGCAGGGCTTGGTGGGGTTGCCCTGGCGTCACCGTGATGTGGTCTGCCATGTCCCTTGGCGCCACCTGCTCTCACATTTCACATAACTCAATTGGAGCTCTTGCTATAGTAGCTGTTACTAAAAAATCCAACCTCTGTGGAGCATGAAACAGAGTTAACAAAACAAAGGACAGATTTCATAGTTTCTACCCTGGGGGATACATACACATATACACATATAAATATGTACACAAATACATACATATAGTATTGATACTTCTACTTAATAATTAATAATGCTAATTGGGTACTATTATCAACAAAGTATTTATGAATATTAATAATATGAAAACATGAAATAGAAGAATTAACATAACTGGATGAGAATATAGACTATTGGGGAAAAGTATTGCAGAAGTAAGTAACCATATATGAGAACATATCAGTATTTCCATGTAAAAGTTACTTACTATGCTAAATATTAGTTGAGAAAATCAAGGAATATGAAAGCTACAAACAAAGATTTTTAAAAGGTTCTAGAACACATGAGTAAAAATGGCACAAGCCTTTAATTAAAATTAGTCCTGGTTAATCTGTGTACTCATTCAAACTTTCAGCATATATTTATGTAGCTCCCTTTACACGTAAAGGCATTTAGACTATGTCAGGTGCTGGCAGAACTGCAATAAGCAAGTGGAGCTATGGGCACATTAAAAAAGCATGGTAAACATAATGTATTCAAGAAATTGATATGTTCTTTATAAAATTTGCCTTTTACATGAGTTTTAAAATATGTTTACATTAATTTTTAAATTTTATATTATAATATATAATGTAATTGATATGATTATGTACATAATATTAATCACATTGTATGCAGTATATTTTCTATATCTGCAATGCAACTATTCTAATCTAATATTGAATTAGATGAGGTTGTTTTTAATAGGAAGATTATGGAAGTTCTAATTTTAATTACTCAAACATTAATATTTTTCCCATTTAACAAAAATAAGTTCTTTTGCAGGTGTTTAACTATTCCTTTATTACATATTAAAAACAGAATATTAAATGTAAGAATACTGTTTTAGTATTTTACAGTTTTGAACTTTTCAAAGCTATCTGTCCTGTGTGCCATATGATGAAGATAGAAAATGCTCCTTTTTAAAAATTTCCAGAATCAAAACCAATTTTGGTTGGTTTTCATCTTTCTCTAAGACAAAATAGATTTATTTATTCTGATTGTCACAGAACCTTATATCTTCTTATAATTTATCTGAGAAAAACTATTTAGCATAGAAAGTATTATGAACTGAATTGTGTCCCCCAAATTTAGATGTTGAATCCCTAACTTCAGGTATGCCTGTTTGGGGGAGATAGGCTCTGTAAAGAGGTAATTCAACTTCAGTGGTGTAATAAGGCTTTAGTTCTAATCCCATGGGAAAGAAGAAGAGGAGGCACCGGGGATCCCTCCAGCATGCTGGAGAAGGCTCAAGGCTAGCCATCTCCAGAGCTGCAGGAGCAGAGGAGAGGCCCAGAGGACATAAAGCAAAGGTGCCCATTCCCAAGCCAGCAGGAGAGGCCTTACCAGGACACCAGGGGTCTGGTGTCTTATCTTGGACTTCTAATTTCCAGAGTTGGAAAAATAAATTTGTTTTTCATCTATGTATTCTGTAGTATATTTTATGGCAACCCTAGCTCATTAGTACATTATGATACTCATTTGTTAACTATCTGATTAGAGATGTAAAATGACAATACTTTTGGAAGGATAAATATACAGTATTAAATCCTTTAAATTTTCATCAAACTATATCCAATTGACCGATATAGTGGTATGTATTTTTCCAATTCATAAGTAATAGGCCTCCTAAAAATGATTATATTCTCCTAATAATTGTTGGGAATTCAGAAGTATTATATTTTCTTTTAAATTTTGCTGATCTACAATATATGAAAATGTTCACATTTTGAAGAGTTTTTATCATTCACTGTGGCTAAAATAATGTAATTTTAAATATACTTATGCAGGAACAACTAATAACTAATAATTAAAAGAAATCACATGCAACTCTTGAAACAGTTTCTTAATTGCAACTCATTAAACTAAATTGCAGCATATTATCTCTATTATAATACTGAAAATAGAATTTGTAATGGTCTTTCTGTCACTCTTCCATGCATTTTAGCATTAATTTATTATACCTGACAATAAAGAAGCTTTTATAATGATATAGCCTTTATGTTATACATTATACAATCTATATTGTTTTTAGATCTCAGAAATTATCAGAAGGAAAACATTTGAATTTTTACTCAATATTAATAACTCATTGAAGGTTATGAATGCCAAATTACATGAGTACAGTTTCTATCACTTATGTGTACTTCTTAAAATCAACTTTTATGTTTATAAAAAATCAAGTTATGTAGTTGAAAAAAACATAATTCTACAAAAAATAATTCAAAATAAAAATGTGATTTTACTAAGTCCATACCTCTTAAGTAAAAGTCTAAAGACATTTTAATGGAATTCACAAATATCTTGGATATAATTGTATTTTATGAATTGGCTATAGTAACTCTGGTATGGACATATTGCACTCATGATTTATCCTAACTACAACAAAATTATGCAATGATTATGACAATTATAGTTGTACATTTATGTGTGGAAGCCATTTTGAGTTTATATATGTTATGATCACAGAAAGTCACTGATGACTATTGAGAAAGTAACTACTTTTGCAATAGAAAGTAATAGAAAAGAGAAGCTCTATCACAAAAAGAATGCAAAAACTTTGAAAGGTTTTAAAAAATTATTTTGAATAGTTTAAAAAGCGAAGAGCTAAAACTGCTGATATACATGAAGGCAGATCTTGCCTACATTTTCTCCTTGTTTACATTTTCTCTCCCAGGATATGAACCATATTTTTTAGTTTGTGGCTTGGGGTTTTATAAAGATGTTAACATAAGCTATCTGGTCATCCTTAATGTCCACATCAATATGTTCTAAAAATCCAAGTGTAAGTTATATAGGTTTTGGTACCATTTTATATTTTCCCTTTCAGTTTTATCTTCCACTTCCCCAAGGAATTTGGATTAATTTGATATAACCCTTTCACTTACAGTCAATCTTATCCCCACACATATCTAATCAAAGCTAATCTTTATGTGAAAGAATTGATGATTGGGACCTGTTTTTTGGTTTCCAACCTGTTCTTTAACAGCTCTGCATATACTGGGGTTTTGCTGTATTTGTGTCTCTTCATGCTTCAAAACCCATTTAAATATCTTTCTATAAAAAAAGAAACAAGGGCCTGGGGTTGTGGCTCAGTGGTAGCGTGCTCGCCTAGCATGCACAAGGCACTGGGTTCGATCCTCAGCACCACATAAATGTAAAATAAAGATGTTGTATCCACCTAAAACTTAAGAATAAATATTTTTTAAAAAGAAAGAAAGAAACAATAGGGGCTGGGGATACAGCTCAGTTGGTAGAGTGCTTGCCTCTCATGCATAAGGCCCTGGGTTCAATCCCCAGCGCGCACACACACACACACGCACACACACACACACTCACGCACACACACACACACTCAAAAAAAAAAAAAGAGTAAAAATATACTGTTGTTCTCTTTAATAAAATCCTTTTCTTGAGGTAATGACCTGCAGCCAGTTGATCCCTTTGATCTTTCCCTTCCCCTCTTCCTTTTCAGTCCACTATATCCATGGACACACATGAAACTACCAGGGACACACTTAAAGTACAGGGACTCACTCAAAGGACAGAGAATCCTGCCCTGTCTTGTTAGAGCCCTCTGTGCCATTTGACACATCTTTTTCTCCTTGTTCAAACTCTGACCTCCTAATATTTACAAGTTTACACTCTTCCTAGTTTACTTTGTAATATTTTACAAAAGATTACATAGTGTTTGTCCCTTTTTGAAAAAAAAACAATAATATTTATTACTTATTGCTTCCTCTGTTTGGATCAGGTTGGATCAGGTAGTTTTATTTTTTTTTCCTGCAAAGATTAGCCTTCACTTTTTTGGCTTTATACTGTCTCTTAGTCGACTCCTTCCAACTAACTCATGGTTTTAGCTTCTGATTATCGTCTGTCTACGGCTGTCACCCTTCCCTTAGCCATTATCATCACTCACCTAGACTCAAATATTCCACCCACACTCATCTATCATATACAGGTTGATTCTCCCTCAATTCTGATACACTGTAGCCAGGAACATCCTGCAAAAAAAACATGAATCAAGTGAAAACAAACGCATGCTTGAAATATCCCTACAGATTCTCAGGATATGAATCACAGACTCCAACCCCCTTACCTCTGTCCTCATCCATTTTCCTGGATGCTGGGGGACTCTACGTGCCCCTCTTCCCTTCCACGCTCCTATTTGCTCAGCTATAGGGAGCACCGGCCCTTAGGCTCATGGTTGAGTGCCTCTTCAGAAATTTCCTCCAGCCAAAGGGAGCCTCCACACTGAAGGGAAAATGCACAAACAATGTTAGATGAAGTCCAGATCTCTTTGTCTTGGCCACAAGTCTGTCCATCTGGCCCCTGAGCACCCCAAGAGCCACTTAACCTTTGCAGTGCAACCCCTCAGTCTGCATAGGTTGGCTTGCTAGACAGTTCCTGTTAGTTGCCCTTGTTCAGATCAGCTCCCCAGGACTGGAGTCTCGGCTGCCCTGGGAACATGAGCAATCACTCTGATACAAAGGCCACATGTGATATGAACTGAATGCATCTTCTATACAGTCTCCCTCTCCTGGCCTTGCTTCTCCAGGGAGACCCTCCTAAAATTAACCCAGGCTCTATTCCATTGAACATTCTCACTTGTTTTAAATGCACATCTCCCTGTCTGCATTCACCTCTTTGCCTCTTTGTGCACCTTTGGTTTTCCTTTCAAATGGAATGTAAGCTTCCAGAGGGAATCAGACCTGTCTCTTGGTCACCACTGAATTTAGCCCAAAGCCGGTGTATGGTGGGAATTAAATAACTACTCATTTCCCTCATTTCCCCCTTCTTACCCATAATATCAAATCATCATCATGAATTAGCCACTCGTTATTAGAAAATCTGTCATCCCATTATTAGATTCTACCACATTATTATCAACTGACAATGTATTAAATCTCCCTGCATGATCTCTCACCTAGTTTTCTAATAGCACATAACAGTTTTTATTTCTTTCATATTTTGCCTTCTTAATGTATTCCAGTGATTTATCACTGACAGTACGAGAAAATCTACTTGAACACCTTGGTGTCTCATGCACACTGTCTAACCTTTAGGACCATAATTTATTCCTGCACTCCCACGCTTAAAGACTATTCTGTAGCCTCAGAATAGCACATAATAGCACATAACAGTACTCATCAGGATATTGTGTTTTCATAGGCACCAACTGTATGCCTTTATTTTTCATCACCTGGAAAATTCTTAAAATTTCATTAAAATATTACTACAATAAGGACCATTGTCTTGATTTTTCTAGGCTTAAAATTCCTTTCTTTGTGATTTAACAGAAATTTGCATGTGCTTATCTTTAAGGAAATTTTAAATTCCCTGTACTATTTTTCTTTGCAAGTCTTTATTCTTTATTAACCCCTGTAAAAAAGAAGACTTACACTTTATCACTTATATTCTTTAGAGATGTGTATATTAAAGGAAGGAGTGTGTTTTCTTTACTTTGCTTTACCAGTGCCCAGTACAATGTTTGACTTTTGCATTGCACTCATAAAACACCCAGGGAATAAATAAATGTATAAGGAATAAGGAGTATGGGAAGGTCAGAGGGAGGAAAATGAAATAAGAGTTTGATAGGATACATTTTATTCCAAAGATATTGTAAAAATACTTTGAGGGAATACAGAAAATGATTTATGATCAAATAAAAAATAATATAGTTACTAGTGTTGGAAAGAGGGTCAAAAGATTATTAGTGTTTGATTTAAACTTCAACAAGTATGTGCCAAGGTATGTAGGGATGGGACTTAAGGTTTTATTTGTAAATGTCATTGAAGCAAGCATTCCTGGTAAATTTACTCAATGAAGAAGAAATTGGATATTTCAAATAAATAAAAATGAAATGATACAATGGAACGATAAGTACTAGGAATATACATTGTGATGCTAAGTATCCTTTTTATAATTGTTCTGAAAAACCATATGGTATTTACTTTATATTTAATATCAGAATAGTAGATGAGTAATTGGACTCTCAAAAGATGGTTTCAGTATCAATACTGGATTACATTAAAAGTTTGACCTTGTTGTTAAGTGAGGTGGAACTTTTATTCTGATAACTTTCTAATGATGAACTATATTTATATGACTGTATACCATCTCCTTGTAATTCAAGTGCAGCTACATTTAAAATAGTTTGAACAATTGATAAAACAAACATATGGAAATATTAATGTTGAATATATATATATAGTTAGTAAAAATGAATATTTCAGAAAAAAAATGAATAAAATATAAGAGAATATCAATTTGCTCTTTATATGTTTTTAAAGAGCACAAATAAAATCAGCACTAAACTATATAAGTGTTTATTTAAAAGGATGAATTATGCATATAGTCCCAGCAGCTCAACAGGCTGAGGCAGGAGGATTGCAAGTTCAAAGCCAGCCTCAGCAACTCAGCGAGGACTGAAGCAACAAGTGAAGCCCTGTCTCAAAGTAAAATGTAAAAATAAGGGCTGGGGATATGATTCAGTTGTTAAATATCCCTGGATTTAATCCCTGGTACCAAAAATAAACAAACAAATAAATAAAAGTACAAATTAGTGTATCACCAGTTCTCAAAATCATATATGTATAAATTATAAGTCATATATATAGAGATAGATAAAATGAATATTTTGATGACACAAGACCACTTGAAATAACCAGTTTGCACATAAATCAAGGAATTAGTGAAGTCAAAATCAGACAGCGATTATATATAAACAATGTCATCAAGCTTATCTATTTGGAATTTTGTTCTTTGAAAACCATACTCAGCAGTGGTACAGTGGAATAAATAAATTATATTTTCAAGCTAAAAATTAATGATGGAGTAGGCACTCTTTGGTGTTAGTAAAAACATATTTGATGGACGAATGGAAATGGTTTTCAGGAAACTCTGTTGTGAAACCCCTGAAAAAAAGAAGACTTAAACTTTATCACTTTTAAGTTCTGATGTGTCCCCTTGACTGGGCCTCCGAGGACAGACTGCAGGCACATTATTGCAGATCTTCTAGAAACATCCTGTCTATTTAAAAAAATATAACTGCTAGGGAAAAAGACAATGCTGCAGAGGATAAAATGTGTGGAAATGAACAAGAACAGAGAAGGAAGACCATAATAATGTATCAGTAAAAATGGACTAAAAAGTCCAGGAAAAATTTAAAAGAATTAGGGAAGATACACCTAGGAAAATATACCAAGTGAATAAACATGTATTGAAAGTTTAGATTTCTATAACTATAATTTCTATATCTAAAAATGAATGAAACACCCTGGAGATTATTTCGTCTTCATTGTATATAAACCCAATTTTGTTCTTTTTAAGGTATATGCAGAAAAAAAAGCACTTATTTCTATCCTAAGTTCCAAACAAACTTGGGCTTGCTGTTTCAGAGTTCCTGGGGGAGGGGTATCCCCCAGGGAGCCGAGAGAGGCAATATTCTGTCTTCTTTGCAGGGTTCAGCACTACATACCAAAATTGAAAATCTGATCGCCGAGATCTGGGAATCTTGACCTCTCCACCCACTCCACCCACCCATCCAGGGAAGAGAATTGAAAATAAAAGAAGCAACACAACTACAAAAAGCAATTTAAGATATCAGTTTCCAGCTTCCACTTCATAATTGAGAAGTTTGGGTTTATAGAAGTTTCCCTTCTCTGTACATGTAGCAGTCTTAATTTCAAGCTGTGGTATTTTCCAGAAAACACAATCCTAAGAGGAAAGAATTTCAACGCAATAAAATATGATAACCTATAAATTCCCATAGACATTTGTAAATCTCATATAAAGAGTGTTTCTTCCTATTTTTCAGTCACTTAATCTTATTGAATTCTAAGTATTAATTTAGGCCAAGTATTAAAAATCCCCAAAACTTCCAATTGTGAAGTATTTCTTTTTGTTGTTGTTCATGATTCAAATAATTTAGAGAAGCTCCACTTGTTTTATTCAACATTGTATTCATTAAACAATTATCCACTGTCTTTGCCAGTTTTTAAAAAATTTCTCATTAATATATAGCAGAACATTGGGCTTCATAGTTAAGCAGAACACAGCATGCATTTTATGATGTAATCAGTATTATCTGATGCAATTAGTATTTAATAATAAAGTAGAACAAATAATTCCCATTCTATTTTTTCTATATGGTAGCTGAAATTTTGCTCTTTATTTACAGTATGCATTGATGAAGTTGCAATTCTGACTAGAAATCATATCTTTGGACGACTAGTCTAGAAATCCTAAATTAGCCATATTTTCTTTATCTGCAAATTATGGTGATTATAATGATGATGGTGATTTAAAACCACAGGGAATAAGAGACTGACATTTAAGGACATACTATAACAAACTATACAGTAATACATCTGAGCGTGATACATGACTAAAAGATGAAAACTATCAAAGAACAAATAAGTTTGGCCAAGGAAAGCACGAACAATACATCTTTACATTTGTTAGAATTTAATTTTACTCTCTAGTAATAGAGAGGTACTTAAATGACATAGCTTTGGATGGTTTTAAATTTTTATGTTACTCATAACCTAAGCAGTGAATTTTTAGTTTCTATTCAGGTAAATGAAGAATTAGTAGTTAGCCACAGTTAGGAAAGTCATTGATTGCATTCATAATACTTGGCATAGTTAAAAACTAAACACTCTGTTTGTTTAAAATTCTGACTACCACAGTTAACTCTTTTACTATTTTTTCTAAGGTATTTAATTGTTTTATTCATGCAGAAATCGAGATCATTTAAAAATGTTCATACAAATATATTTTCACCTCTAAATGGAAGGACACCTTATAACATAACTTTAACAGAAGAAATTTGTATCCTCAGGTGAATATAGCAGCACAGCAGCTTAGATTGAATTTTTGCCTTTTTATTTGTGTCTATAATTTGATTACCATTAAATGAACCACAGAAAACATTTGCTTTTGCAATAAACCCCCCAGATTCTTATGTCAGTCCTTTAGCACAATTTATTCTATAATAGATATATATGTGATGAGAGAAAATATATAATAAAAGGCAAAATAAGAATAAGGACACTGACTAAAATTTGGAGAAAAATAAATAAATTCAGGCCCAATACCTCAAACATCCAAGAAGTTTTATAATAATATCATAGTGTGAACCTAGCCAAATGCTGAAGGACTTCAGGTAAACATGGGAATCCTCATGGTGACAACAAAATTAGTGCTCTTGGCTCCACCAGCCCTTTTGTTTGATGTTTTCAGCTCCCCAGAGGCTCTCGTGAGATCTAGTGACCAGTGTTGGCCTCTGCCTGGTATTACCAGCACAGTTACCATAATTACAAAGTGACTCCTATGACTGAGATATGGGCAGATTCTGCTGTCTGCTATAGGCCATACTCCAAGTCACACTTCCTGTTAGTTTATGCTACTCTGGTCTTCTCTTCTGTGTTGATGCTACAACCTTTGCTTCTACCTCTCCTGGCTGTTGTGTTTTGCATAATCCCTTTATGTATTTGCAGAATACACTTAACTTCTATGGAAAATCAAGAAAAGGGCTTCCTCTCTATTGTGAATACTCCTCAGAAATGCAATGAACTTCTACCCAAAGTTTGTTTTGGGTATTATGTTAGTCAGCTTTCATCATTGTGACCAAAGTATCTGACAAGAAAAAAACTAATAAAAGATAAAAGTTTATTCTGTCTCAGATTCAGAGGTCTCAGTGCACAGACAGCTGGTTCCATTACTCTGGGCCTGAGGCAAAGCAGAACATCATGTGAGAAGGGCATAAAGCTTCTCAGTTCTTGGCAGATGGGAGCAGAGAAAGAGTGAGGAGCAGGGGACATGATATAGTCCCAAGGGGTACTCTCTCAGAAGCATAATTTCTACAGTTATACTCAACCTTCTACAGTTATTACCCAGTAGTCCATTCAGCTCTCATTGTGTTCATCCAGCAAATGGATTAATCCACTGAAGTCAGGGTCCTAATCACTGCATGAAAACTTCATTCTAAGCCTTCTGCATTGTGGGTCATGCTTTGAAAACATGAGCTTTTCAGAGACCATTCCAGATCCAAACCATATGGCTAATAAGACTGATGGAAGTACATGTACATTGGAAGGACAGGAGCATTGTTATTAGAACTCACACAGTGAGGCTTTCTGGGAAAAGTATGATTCCTAAGCAGGACTGAAAATGAATTGAGAGGGCCAGGAAATGAGTTTGGTAGGGGAGTATAAGGCTTTTTTAGGCAGAGGGTTGTATGGTTTGACATTTCCTCTGGTGCCTGCAAAGGGAAGAACACCCAGAATTTGTTACTGATGTGCCCAGTTGTGAGACAAGAGGGCAAAGGGGTCCGTTGCTGTCACTATTGAACCATCCAAAAATAAAGAATCTTTATTATACCCTGAGAAGGAATGACTTTCAAAACTAGGCAGCCCTCTTGTAAGCATGCCCCTCTCCAGGTCAATGACACCTCCCAGGGTACACAGATTGAAGAGGACTATAGTTCCCAATTCCAACCCCTTGTTCTGTGATTTGGTGCCTCTTCTGACTGTTGTGTTTTGCATGATCCCTTTAAATATTCAGAGAATATACTGAGCTTCTAGGGGAAATGCAAAAAGGGCTTCCTCTCTATTGTGAGTACTCTTCAGAAATGGAATGGACTTCTACCCAAAGTTTGTTTTGGGTATTAGGTTAGTCAGCTTTTCATTATTGTGCAGGACACAGCCTGCACAACCATCTAGAGAAAGCATACAGAGAACGAATCTCAAGGAGAGGAAGGCTGATGGCCTATTGGGCTGATTAATGAGATTTCACAGAATTCCATGAGAATCACTGGCAATATATTGAAAAAATTATAAGGTTAAACCAAACAATAAGTGATTCTCATTTTATTGCATATTAATGAGAAAGAATTCAGAAAAGGTTGTGAGGAGAGTAGCAGGATATACATTCAAAGATGTTGAACAGTTGTCATGAACATCACTAAAACTACTCCAGAGGTGGGTATCAGGCAGACCCATCAGAAGAAGTAGGACTGTGACTGTCACAAATAGGAAGAAGAATCGATTTATCTCAGATGTCAGTAACAGAGACATATACCTACACTAGGCATTAAAGGGGAGACTTCTGATTACTATGGGTAGAAAATAGGTAAATCATTGAAACCTTGGCTGGGTCACTCCGTAGATGAGGGGTCTGCCTGAGTAATGCTTATTAAGAATGACTGCAATGAATGGCAATACCTGGGTTATCTCAGTCCTTCATGCTGTCCATCACACATGTCAAAGCCCTCTAAAAAAGATATATACATATTTGTAATTTTTTCATTGTTTGGTTTTGTTTCGGTGCTGGGGGTTGAACCCAGAGTCTCACCCATACTAAACTTGCACAATACCTCCAAGCTACACCTCCCCAGCCCTTAGAGTTCTTAATGTTCTTATGAGTAGTTTCTGACTTCTAGAGAGAACATAGTCTCTTTCAGAAGATGTCCTTGTAACACAGAAACATGGGTTTAAAAAAAATGAGGAAGCCATTGACTAGTATTGAGCTCTCATCGCTCTAGAATGGCTTAAAATGATAATGAAGAAAACTGTGAATTATCCATAAAGTAAAAGCATCAAAAGAAATTAAGATTTATCTAGATACATCCTAACACAACTGAAAACTTACCTCCATCGTTATGTTTGGACCAGGTGAAAATGTAAACTCTCGTATTGAGCAAGGGCAGCAGCTACACAAAAAGAAGGGAGACTCTTTGACTTAAAAGTAGAAGAGGTACCAGGAAAAACAAGATGTCAATGTAGCCACTCTGTATGACCAGTAAAATTGTGAGGAGATTTTGCTCCAAACATTGGCCTGTCACAGAACCCACAGTGCTGTGTTGGGCACTCCCCAAAGTGCACTTCTATCCTGCTCCACGGAGGATCCTGAAGCATCTTCTGTGTGTCATATGCTCCCCAGTGTCCACTCTCCTAAGCTTCCTAACCTCAATGCCACTGCCATTTACCACCGCTGGGTAAGCAAGAATCTGACATGCCTGCTTCTACCCTCTATACCTAAAGCTTTCATATCATGAATGAAATACTGCTAGCCAGCAAGTCTGAGCCCTGTGCTCAACAGCATAAATTGAATGTCCTAATAACTGCAGGTTTAGAATAATTTTTAATATCAAGTGCTGAGTTCTTAATCTTTCCTAATTTTTTAAAATTGCTTTTACTATTCTATGTCTTTAGGCCCAGCTTTTCTACATCTGCAAATGAAATTCATTATATTGTAAAAGGGATTGTGTTGAGTAATAAATTAATTTGGGAAGAATTGGTGTCTTAATGGTATTGATTTCTCCTATCAATGAACATTGGGTAGTTTTCATTTTCTTTACTTTTTTTGTTCAAACATTTTAGAGTTTTTTTTACACTGATATACTTGTTAAATTAAGTTTTGCATATTATGACGTTTTAAATAATATTGTGCATAAAAATATTCAATGTGTGTGTGTGTGTGTGTGTGTGTGTGTGAGAGAGAGAGAGAGAGAGAGAGAGAGAGAGAGAGAGATCTTTAACCTGTGGAACTGATTCATTTATCTTCCATGGAATGACTCTTAAGTATTTTTTTCTTTGACACATGATATTTGTACACATTTATTAGACACAGTGTAATGTGTGTCTGTGTGTGTGTGTTGCTGAGGAGCAGAGTCAGGGCCTCCTGGTACACACATACTAAGTATGAAAGTTTGCATTCCACCAATAAGCTACATTCCCTGCCCCAATGTCGTTATTTTGCTTCATGTACTTCGAGTAATGATTGACTCATTGCAATTGACATATTTATCACCCTAAGCTGTATCATTTCTTTATGGTAAATACATTTAAAGTCCTTTCTTGTAATGATTTTGAGATATATAATGCATTAGTCTTAGTTGTAGTCCACCGACTGTTCCACAGAACCCCAGAATTATTCCTCCTGTTTAACTAGACAGCACTGGACCTGCTCACAAGCCTCACCATATTCTCCTTCCCACTTTCCCTCTCTAGTCTTTGGTGTTATTCAGCTCTCCAAATTCTATGAGATCAATATTATGATATTGCAGGTATGAGTAGATCACCTAGTGTTTCTTGGTGTGCCTCACTTGATGACATGATTGCTGGATCACGTGGTAGATCTATTTGTGTGTCCTGGAGTTCATTCACTTCATCTAGGTTTTCCACTTGGTTTCTTTTTTTTTTCCAAGAAAAAAATTTTATTGTATGTTAATTTTATGAATAAAAAATTGAAGACATATATTTTTTTACTCTATCCATGGCTCCCCATCACTTATGGGGAAAATTTTCATTAGCTTTAAACCAGCATTCAAGGCTCTTCCTGTCCTAGACCCTTCTTTTTTTTAATTGATTATATATTTTTTATATTTTTTAAATACATGACAGCAGAATGCATTACAATTCACATTACACATATAAAGCACAATTTTTTCATGTTATTTGCAAAGTTTTCAGAGCTCCTGCCCTTGTTATTTTCTAGATTCATCTCATGGTGTTCAGAAAACATAACTGATATACTTTGATTTTTGAAAAATATGTTGAGACTTTGTGTCCTATTACGTGATTTACCCTAGAGAATGCTTGTGTGTAGCTGAGAAGGACGTGTGCTGTGGAGCTCTGCGGTGGTGAGCTGTGTCTTTTCTTACGTCCCTCTGGTATAAGTGTGTGTTTAAATGCAGTCTAAATGGGTTGTTTCTTGCTTGGTCTTCTGTCAGATGGTCTGTCTCTTCCTGGAGGTCTCTTAATGTCTATTTTACATATTTAGAAGCTCTGATGTTACGTGCACATACATTTACAATGGTTATATTTTGGGATATATTGGCTCTTTTGCTATTTTATAATGACCCTGTTTGTCTTTTTTTTTTTTTAGTTTTTGACTAACAGTCTAGCGTATCAGATGTGCATATAGTGCTCCTGGTCTTTTGTTCCCATTTGTCTAAAATATCTTTTCTGTGTGTTCACTTTCAGTCTGTTTGTCCTTACGGGACAAGTGCATCTCATAGAGGCAATGCACGGAGGTTCCTGTTTTAGTCTCCATTCTGACACTTGAGGTCTTTTACTAAGAATTTAATCGATTTTAGTAAAGGTAACTGTTGCAGGGTAGGAGCTTACTACTAGCCCATTTTTCTCAATTTTTACTTCTTTTGTAGACCCCTCGTCCCTCTCTTCCTTTTCGACTCTCATCTTTTGTGATTAAATGATCTTCTCTAGCAGTATGTTTTGATTCCATGCTTTGTAATTTTAGTATACCGATTATAGTTTTTGCTTCGTGGTTACCATGGGGCTTTCTAAAAACATCTTATAGTTATAACAGGTTATTTTAAACAAATAACAACAATATTCACAGTGAAAAGGAAAGAAATGTGCTTTACACTTTAACTCCATCCCCTCATTATGATTTTTTTTGTCTCAACTTTATCTTTTTATCTTACCTATCCATGAATATGTTTTGTGGTATTTATTATTGATGTTTGTTTTGTCTTTAAAACTTATTTTGGAGATATAAGTGGTTTATTTTTCACAATTATGTTAGAGCTTTTAAAACTTTTGCCTAGATTCTTATCCTGACCTGTAAATTGTATAGCTTCAGATGTTTGTGTGTTTCCATCAGTGTTGTTTTGGTTCCATTGGAAGAAGTCTCTAGAGCAATTATTTTAAAGCAGATGTAGTGTTTGTGAAGTTCCTCAGCTTTTGTCTGGAAAAATTTTTAACTTCTTCGTTTGGTGCAATACTCTTGACTGGCAATTTTTTCCTTCAAGTCTTTCCATACACCATTCCCATCTCTCCTGAACTACTGGGTCTATACGGGAACCCTACTGCTTGCTGGTCATGTTGGGACTGCTTTTTATGTACTGTATGTCTTACATTTTTGCAGTTTTTAGAAATTTTCTTTGTCTTTGACTTTGGGATAAAATAAACTATTTTATTATAACCTATATTATAATAAAATGTTGACTATCATAAATTCACATAGATAGACATTTTATTCATATGACAGCAGATTGGAAAACACAAAACAAAATATCCAAAGCCTGCTTTCCTTATCTTTAAACTGGAATAATGATAAATGTGTTTTGCTTGATGAAATTATGAGAATCAAACTGTATGTGTGTTTGTAGGTGAAAGTGTTTGGTTAATTAAGACTTTATTGAACATATGTACTGTATAGTTATCACTAATACCAGGTAAAGTAAAGTTCATCTTTATACACTTCCCTTTATTTCTTAACTGTTAAGTTCCCAGTGATGCTTAAATTCAATGCCACATAAAGTTAAGTTTACACATATGTCTACAGATGGTGAATATATTTAACCTAAATTCAAATTGCAAAGGAGAAGCAATGAGAAAAATCTGTGAAGTACATACTGCAAAGTATACATATGATTCTTTTCCACCCTTCAAACTACAAGAACATCGAAAATTTTTAGGAAGTATTTCCTCTGCCTAGATTTTACACTTTATTTATCTTTATCATATAAACTGCATTTATGCCACTAAAATAAAACATTTTAGTTCTCAGATTTAGTATATATTCCACACTTCATACTTTACTAACCTCATTCTCCTCCACTTTAGCACTCGGGTATGAAAACACTAGTGCTATACATCTCCCAAAATAAAGAACATAGATTAGAAGACTATCTTTGTAAGGTGTCATAATTATGTTCTCTCTCAATTATTGCAAGTCTGCTTTCTACTACTTAATTAAATCCTATACTGCAACACTCAAAATGTTGTACTGAGTATGACAACTTACCAGGGTGCACACGCATATCTGCAGCCTTTCCTGGGGCATATTACTTATCTAAAACTCTCAATAAAATTAGAACCTATAAGTTATGCATGAAAGAAATAAGCAATTCAGAACTGATCAAGGTCAACAGTCAGCTTCTGTCTTGGCTCGGAATTGTTATCCCAAGCAGAAATTGCTATGATCACAAAGCAGAATATTTTATTTTCAATCCTAACTCAGCATAACAAAATAAGAAACTACACTCCCATAAAACATCTGGATGGCTTGGATCCAACTTTAAGAATTTTTCTCTTTTTGAAATATTCCCTGTGTCCTAGATTCACTTTCCATCCTCATGTTTCCCCTTTTACTAGAAAAAAAATCACATTTGCATGCAGAATTACTGCATGACCTTCTCTACAATATTATATATATATATATATATACATTTATATATATGTATATATAAATATACATATATTTATATATACATTTATATATTATAAATGTATATATATATATTATATGAAAATGTATATATATAAATATGTATATTTATATATATAAATACATTATAATAAATACATATAATATAATAAATATATTATATTATATATATTTAATAAATATATATAATATAATATATATATTATATATAATAAATATATATAATATATATAATAAATACATATAATATAAATACATAAATATATAATATTTAAAACTTATAATAATATTCATTCAAAGATGAATGTAACCCTAAAAATTGTTCCTCATAATAACAGATTTACCAGGTTTGTCTTTCTGATTTTTTAAACCTTGTATGTGGAGTGTGAGCTCCTTTATCTACTCTTAGTTTTTATGATGATAATTCAGCAACACTTTGAATTTATCAAACAGTAGCAAAGTTATGTTTTTATCTATGTGAAAACTCTAGTGTATATTTAGGTAGACCATAATACTTTTCTCAATATGTCGTCATTTTTGTTGGTCGTTCTTAGTTATAGAATTCCTTTTGACATAATTATAAAAGCATGATATGTAGTTTGTTCTAATCAGTCCACAGGACTTTGCCTTTATCTTCCCTCTTCCTCTCCCTGTTCCCTTCCCACAACCTGGGAATAACGTTGTCCAATAGATGGCGCTGTTCTCTTTGTAATACATTATCCAATGTGATCAAAACAATTTTATATAAAAATCTTGTTCAATTTCTCTGTCAAATGAACGATACAAATATGACTATCTTTAGTTTTTGTAAATAAAAAAATCTTACAGGAAACATAAAAGAATGAGCTATTTCTAATAAGCCTTTGCTCTGTTCTACCTAAGACAGTCACGGATTCAATTGGAGTTACTGTCACTAATCATCCTTAAATACGTTGTTAAACAGAAAAAGATAAGCTTTTAAATCAAAGAGGATATGTCACAAAACAGGGAGCTTTAAAGGTCAGTACACTATACATTAATATTAGAAGCATTGTGGTTGGTGTCCATATTAAGTGGAATTTAATATGTAATTAAATAAATATGTAATGTGTACATTAACACATATTAATGTAAGTTAAGAAAATCATTATGAGAAAATTTGAAAAAATTTAACAGGAAATTTTTTTCACTTTGTTTTTCATTAGAAAACTACAATCATCTGATCATATTTTGCTGACAATGTGGTGTGTGAATCTCTGTGTTTGAGATGTTTGTTTGCTGGCTGCTTGTTGATGTTTTGGTCATGAGATGTTGGGGGAAGAGCTCAAGTGGCAATGCAGGAATGTGCAGAGGGGAAAGGATTAGACAATGAAAACTGTGACCTCCTCAGTGGATGGACCCACTTAATGGGTTAATTGTTTGAAAGGATGACTGGTGGTCACTGTTGGCAGGTGGGCAGCCTAGAGGATATTGGTCACTGGGGGAGTGCCAGTGGGGACTGTTTTGTCCCTGGCTCTTCACTAGATCTCTTTGTCTCCTGGTGCCTTAAGCTGAGTGGCTTTCCTCCTCCATGCCCTGCTCCCATGATGTTATGCCTCACTCAGACCAAGAGCAGTAGAATCCACTGACTGTGGATTGCACCTCTAAGAATCTGCGCCCAAATCAGTTTTTTTCTCCTCTAAGCTGTTCTTGTCACAGAATGAAGAGCTGACTCACAAAATGATCATAGACTCTGACCCAGACATAGGCATTTAGTAAGGTTACTTTGATATTCATAAAAGAATATTCCATCTAACTTTTAAAAAGTACTTCATTCTTTATTTAGTTCATAGTTAAGAAATAATGATAATATTAACTGCATTTCAGAATTATGTTTGGGATCTATGATTTAAAAGTTAGAACTGGTTATAGAAAATATTAAGATTGGATTTTCATTAAAACATTTTCCCAATGACTTATTAAATGATGGCTTTGTTTGGAATTAAGAGATTTAATTCAACACTAGCTTAAGCAAATGCAAAAAAGCATCCTTGCTATAATTTTAAAATACTTTATTTTTTTTCCTTCCTTGCCCAGACGTCAGCATTAGGATGGTTTTACAATATATGTTTTTGCCACTTTGCTTGGTTTTCTAGATACGTACTAGACTAAAATTGAAGCTCATCTTCTAATTTTATAGTAAAAGTCTATGACAGTTGCTCAACATCAAAATAACAATAGAACATAATTTTCAGCATTACATATTTTTTAGCATAAAATTTTAGGATACTCTGAGAGCAAAATCATATGCACTCATGTTTATAGTCATATAACAAGTCAACGTGTCATTCATCTCTCAAAATGTAAAAACAAATACAAAAACACTGCAAAATTTGGAGTTCATATCCCTTACATAACTCAAATCTCAATGTAGACCATAAAATTGACAGAAAAAGGCCATAAAATGTCAAAAGAAAAAAAAATTGATCATTGAAACATAAATATAACTATGGCACTAAGGACAAATATAATCCATGGAAAATGTCAATACAAGTACTAAATAAGGACTCAGTATAAATAGTATAAAGAAAAAGACACTTTATTAAATATTAAAAGTAAAAAATATTAAATATCCAAGACACTCATAAATATAATGGTGTAAATAGGAGTGTTTTAGTCAGCTTTTCTCTGCTGTAACTAAAGATCTGACCAGAACAATTGTAGAGGAGGAAGAGTTTATTTGGGCGCTCACAGTTTCAGAGAAGTCTCAGTTCATGAACAGCTGGCTCCATTCCTCAGGGCTTGAGGTAAAAAAAAGAACATGATGGCAGAAGAGTGTGGTGGAAAGCAGCATTTCACATGATGATCAGAACACAGAGAAAGACTCCACTTGCCAGATACAAATATATACCCCAAATCCATGCCCCAATTCCCACCTTCTCCATCCACACCCATCTACCTTCAGTTACCATCAATTTAATTTCATCAGGTGATTAGTTCACTTATAGTGAGTTAAGGTTCTCATAACCCAATCATTTCTTCTCAGAACCTTCTTGCATTGTCTCACATGTGAGATTTTGGGGAAACCTTGCATCCAACCATAAGAAGGATTGATGAGAAATTCCACAAACTCTTGTTAGGGAAGGGAGAAAAGAAAAAAGATAAAAATTACTGTATTCAAGATATTGTTTTAGTGGAGTAGAAGTGGCCAGAGGAAAAGAGGTGTCATAGTGGCAGAAATAAGTGGGATTAGAATAACAAGAAGTAACCATTCCTCCTGTTGTGATTACATCCATAGAAGATAAGCATTGATTGAATAGACATAACATAGGATTAATTTTAAATAAATGAAGTGACATAATGGAATTAATGATAACATTATCAAACAAAGAAAAATTAGAGAACATAAATGACTATAGTTTGGAAAATCATTACATTAAGTATAAATATGTAGAATCTCCCACAGTGGTAATGCAAAAGTATTATAGGAATTTTCTATAGAAAACATACTCAAAGAAAGGTTTGAAAACATAGGCAAAGTATTATTTGGCAAATAAAAACAGAAAAAGAAGTCTTGGAAATAATAAAAGTACTTTTCAGTTAAAAAGGGCTTTTTAATTTTTTTTTTTTAGTTTATTTTTAAATGGCCTTTGGGATTCATCCTGGCACTCTGTATATGGAGGTAAGTAAATATTTTTCCTTAGAGACACATTCCATTCACAGTCACTTTTTTTTTCCTCCCAGTCTTTTTTTTTTTTTTGTATCAGAGATTGAACCCATGGCGTATAACAACTTAGCCACATCCTTAGCTCCCTTAAAATATATATATATATATATATATATATATATAAAGATAGGATCTCAGTAAGTTGCTTAATACCTAGAATTGTTGAGGTTGAACTTGACTTTATGATCCTCATGCCTCTACCTGCTCAGCTCCCTGGGATTACAGGCCTGTGCCACCATGCCCAGCTAGTCACTTTTACTTTTCTTTTTGAGATAGGACAACTTGCCTCAGCATCCCGATTAGCTAGAATTATAGGCATGCACTGTCATGCCCAAGGAAAAGAGCCATTTTAAATAAAAACACATGCACTGTCCTGCAGGTGCTTATATGGACATAATTAACAAAAAAGTATAAATAGAAATTTTAATTAATGAAAAAATTTTAACCAATGAAAAAAGTGATTAAGCAAATCTATATTTTAAAGGAAAATATATAGCAGTTGATCCTTTCTAAAGACCATGGATGGCATTTTTATGTATCAATTTGACAAGATCATTATACATTGGCATTTGATCAATCAATATTCTAGATAATTGCATGAAGATATATTTTTGATGAAACTAACACTAAAATCAGGAGACTTTCAATAAAGCAGATTACCTAGATCCTTAAGTATTGTAATGTAGATGGATGGGAATACTCTGATGAAGCTGGGTACATTAAACCCCTAAATTCTGATGAATATTATTTGTAATCAAAGCTTGTCTACCTCTTTCTGAAGCAATTAGCCCTCCATTAGCTGATGAAATTCTAGTGGACTCCTCAGAGAAAGTACCTTTGCAAAACACTGGTGGCTGTATCATGATCCATCCTTATTATTTATTTTTATTTATAAATCTCTAACTAAACTCTCATATCATAAAGCTACTAAAGATGAAGTGCGGTTTGACTTATTATGAGTTATACTCCACTAGAAAAGAACTTCTTTATTTTATTAGCTCATGCAAAGATTTGTGGAACATATTTGTAAATGACATTAATATATGTGTCTTAATCATTAATAGAACATAAAATTAGTTTAGATGGATACCAAACAGATGTTCTGTATTTGATGTTTGGGCTCAGGGTGTTGTTTTGTTTGGTTGATTAAAAAATAGATCAAAATGTGACCCATACTATATGAACTGGAAATGTCAAGGACTTTTGTATACTGTAAAGGAAGAGATCCAAAGTCTTAATAATATTGAAATACTAGATTTGATTTGTCATTTAAGACTCACCTACATTACAGAGATCTAGTGGGTATACTTTTTACTAAACTTGTGAGCAATAGAGTTGTAGGGGGATCCTTGGAATCCTTGGAGAAGTCTTTGATAACTCTTAGAAGAAGTCTGGAACTTACAGTGGGAAATGCAATCACTGGATTAGGATATTTAAATTGAATGGAAGCAATTAGATCCTAAGGCAGTAGGAGCCAAGTGATGGCACACACACTCCAAGTGATGGCTAAGTAGTCTTGGTTAGCATAGCCAACAGTAGATTCAAAAGAGCAACCATAATTGTTTGAGTTGCACAGACCCATGAGCTTGCCTGGTCATTTTGGTGTTCCTAGAAGTGAAGGAGATAGGGAGCCTACTATAATTTTTATTTGACTTGCGTATGCAGAGACATTCTAGCTCAAGTGAACAAAAGTCAAATTTTAATGATGAAGACAGAGCGACATAATCCTCATTCCGTTCCTGACTTGGATCAGTTTAAAGACTTGAAACTCCTTGAATGAAGAGGAGGTCAGGTTTCCTCAAATGTATATTCCAGTATACTAATTGCATATGGTTAGTCATAATTCCAGCCTCTTCACTAAAAGGACCTATGATATTTTAGAAATTATTTCACAGTGGCTCTACACTGACAGTAATTCCATAAGACCAGAAAAATAACTTTGGTCCACTAGTTGGAACACTTGAAACCATTTTGTAATTATTTCTTCAGTTCCAAGATGTATAATTGGAATAGATGTGCTTAATAGCTAGCAGGATTGCCATATTAGTTCCCTGAGTTGTGAGATGAGGTCCATTATGTGAGAAAGGCCATATGAAAGCTATTAAAATTGCCTCTGCCTAGGAAAACAGTAAACTAAAAGCAATATTACATTCCTTGAGGGATTGCAGAGATTAGTGCTACCATTAAGGACTTGAAAAATGCAGAGATTGTGATTTCCAACACATTCCATCAAATTTCCTTTTGGCCTTAGCAGAAGACAGATGCAATTGGAAGAATGACAGTGTATTCCTCTAAGCTAAACCAGGTGGTGACTCCAATTGTTGCTGCTGTACCAGATGTGAGTTCAATGCTTGAGCAAATTAATACATCTCCTGGTATCTGCTGTATGGCTATTGGTCTGGCACATTACATTTTTTCTATGCCTGCTCATGAGGCCCAGGAGAAGTAGTCATCTTTCAGCTGCAAAGTCTATTAATATATTTAGTTTGTAGGGATCTTGGTTACCTTTCTCTTCTGTAAGATATCAAACTGGATCATTACACTGGTACACTGTGCTGACTGGTTCTAGTGAACGTGAAGTAGCAACAACATTTTTTGGTAAGATGTTTGCATGTCAGAAGAAAGTAAACAAATCTGACTAAAGTTTAGGGACTTTCTACTTCAGTGGATGTTGGGATTGTCGATATGTTTTTTCTACAATAAGTTCTTTCATCCAGCACTTTCTACAACCAAGTAAGAAGCACACTAACTACTGTATCTCCTTGGAATTTGGAGGAAACATATTCCCACTTGTGTGTATTTCTCGGATCCCTTTACTGAGGGATCCAAAAGCTGCTAATTTTGACTGGGAACCCACGAAGAGAAGACTCTGTGACAAACTCAGGCTCCTGTGGGCTTTGCCACTTTGCCACTTGGGCCATATAATACATATGATACAAGGGTGCTCAAAGTGGCATTAACACTGTTTGAAGTGCTGGGATGCTATTGAGAGCTTTTGGCAGGGCCCCATTACAAGAATACAGCAAATATTGCCATGAAGTCACAGCCAGCATCAACCTTGTGGCCTACTGTGACCCTGTTGGAATGCCACTGAGGTAGGAATAGTGATTATAATGCAGTGAAATTCAGGTTGAAGATGCAGGAGGCAATGCAGCTACATTTCCTTCTTAGGTGGTCACCGATCAAAGAGTGCCAGAAAACTGAGCACACCCGTATGATTTCATGTGAGGACTGGGCCTTGGAAAGTCATAGTCATGAGCAGTGGGTGTGTGACTTGCCATGCCTCTATCCCCAAGGGGATTGACTGTCCCCTCCTCCCACAAGTGGGATTCTCAGGAGGCACCAAATGCCAAAAATTCAGAATAAAGAAAGAATATCAAAAGCTGCAGAAGACAAGCACCATGCTATTTTTAAAGCAAAACCATCAGAATAAAAAAAATCTATAAATGGGTAAACGAACTGAAAAGCAATTCTCAAAGGACAAATTTTCGATGATTATTTGAAAAAAAAATAAACTTTTTTAGTCATGAGGAAATGCAAGTCAAAATTACATCGGGATTGCATCTCACCCCAGTCAGAATGGCTACTCTGAAGAACACAAAAACAGTAAATGCTGGTGTGGATATGGGGAAAAAGAACTGTTATACACTATTGGTAGAGTGTACATTAGTAGAGTTACTACAAAAACCAGTGTGGGGGTTCTTCAAGAAATAAAAATGGAACTGCCATTTGCTCCAGCTGCACCACTCCTTGGTCTACACCCAAAAAAACTAAAGTCAGCATACCATAGAGACACGGAGGGGCCCATGGTTACCAAACCACTCTTCACAATAGGTAGGTTAGGGAATGAGACTAGGTGCCCATCAGTGAATGAATGGATAAAGAAAATGTATTATTTTTTTGTGTCTAATTAAAATGCACTCATAAAACTTAAGCTAAGGAAGAATAATGAGCAGGTGTTGTTTGCTTATGCCTTATTGGACAAATTTCACCCTGTTGTTAAATGGCCTGGTATTGCACATCTTAAGAAGAGGTAAGAAGAGGATTAAATTCTATAGGTTGACTATACACACAGAGTCTAATATTATATTATAAATTTGAAATTTTGTTAATATGAGGATCACATGATAGTGTTCTTTTTTTTTTTTTGCCATACTGGGGATTGAACCCAGAGTCTTATGCAAAGTAGGCAAGTACACTACCACTGAGCCATATCCCCAAACTATGTTAAGTGTACTTAATTCAACAATTGAAAAAAAATTACTTTTAACTTATATAGTATGAAAAGGAGTAGGGGTTGGAGAGGAGGAGGACGAGAAGAGAAGCAGATGCTGCAGACACTGAAAGCATATAAAGCCAGGAAAGAGAAAATATTTCCTAACTCTACAGAGAATGTTTGCTAGCCCTGGTTGCACAGTATGATAAGATTTTTGAAGCATGCCAACCTATCCACAAATAGCACACTAATAACTATATAGTTAACTATAGAGTTAACATAGTGATGTAATTTTCAAAATGCATGAATGCTTCCAGAAGGACATACCAAGTTCAACATCTCTTATTATCTGCAAGCTCTTTGTGTGACTCAAACCATAGCTTCATTTCTAATAATATGAAAGCTAATATAGAGGGATTCTTTTCCCAAGCGTTGTTTAAAATGGGGTTATGTCATATAATTTTCTTCACTTTTTCTTTGTTATTGCTTCATAAAAATATCTCCATTTTAATTAATAGATAAAACATATATTTAATATAAAGCACATCTAACCCATATATTTTTCTCAAGCCTAATCTTATTAGTAGCCACACAGCTCCATTTTTTGAGTTTTCTAAACTTAAGCCATGATGTAATGAAAAAAAATCACATATGTATATTTTAATTATTGTCCACATTATTTATATAGAAAAATAGTATGGAGCTCCAGGAAGTAAATTTCTAGGTTATAGTGTATTTATAATTTTAATTTTAATAGACATTGTTCCATTGCTTTTTATGGAGAATGTAATAATTTTAATAATTCACATTTCCATCAGCAATGTAGGAATCTTTATTTCCTTAACAGATATTTTTACTCTTTTTATTACTCTCATTCTGATTTACAGATATGGTTTTGTCTTTTATTTTTGCTTATATTAACATAAAATAGTCAATGAAATCAAAACTTTATCAAGTAAACTTTCAGAATACATTTACTTAGTCAAATTAAGACTATTAAAAAGTTTAAACAAATGAAGTACATCCTTCTGTATGAGAAATACTAATAAAATCTTAAACCAGATAACATGCGTTTCATAATTAGAAAAAAAATCTCTATTCAAAAGAAGACAGATCATGAACGGAAGATCAATTAAACATGAAGGGATTGAAATCTAGAAAGATGAATAGCTGAACAGGTAAGTAGAAACTACATTAATAAGCAAATAAAAGGGTTGGGCATAAAGGGTTCAGTAGGTTGTAATCAGAGGTAATGGTACTAGACTTCGCCATGAATATGTGAACCACACACAAAAAAATTGCACACATCAAGATATTTTCCTTAATTAGCATATTTCATAGAGTACATTTAGAAATGGAGAATATAAAAATTGCTTTAGCTTAGATAAAAATCAGAGGTGTGTGAGCGTGTATACATATATATATATACATACATTTATATATAATTAGCTATATATACACTAGATGTGCATACATATGTATATATAAATATATTTTTGATATACAATTAGCTTTATATATATGTGTGTATATATATATATATATATATATATATATACACACACTAGATAGTGCCATATATATATATATATATATATGTATAAAACTTCCAATCATTTTAGCTACACATCCATTATCTCTATAACCATGTGCTACATGAAAATTTGACCCAACTTCCATATACTCCAAAAAAAAATTGACTCCTAGTAGGGCTAATGAAATGTTTCTGGCCATTGATGTGTGGAAGTAAGATTGTTTAAACACAATTTATTCCTGGAATATGAAAGCATGTACTGTTTCTTCTTTTTTTAATAAAGATTTTCACCAATATTTGAAACATTAAACTTCAGCAATTATTTAAGGGTAAACAAAAATAAGAACTATCCATGTAGAGAAATAGAAAGAATCTGGGTTCATCTTGTTAAAGGGCTATTGAATCAGCTCTTGGTCTGACTGTATTGAATTTTATGTTTTGAGGAATGATAAATTTCTGTGTTAACATGGCTATGTTGAAATGGTAATTCTATAATATCATTATTGTTTGAACATCTATGAAGGCAAATATTACAACCATTCTGGTTACATTTCATTTTTTTGGTTGTCTTTGTCTGCATAATAATATTTAAGACTTCTTGGATGAAGTGTAAATCTAAGCTATTTGTCCTGCAGTTTCTGAATACGAAAACAACTGGGGGAGAAATGCCCTAATTTAAAATCAATATTTAATAAAAAATCGATTTTTATAATTTGAAGTTTTTATTTAAAGTATTAGTGATTTGCACAATGGTCCTTTGGGATATGTAAACCTCATCCCTGAAAAACAACTGCAGAGGTTTACACTGGAGAAGCTAAAAGAATATAATAGAATTTACACTTTTTTCCTACATCTTGTACAATTTCAGTTTCTTAGATAAATTGTCCATGCTGTAAGTTTCATCGTCTTACTGTGCAATAACCAACTTTCATTCTGTCACTCTGAACCTTCCTTACAGATCAAGTTCATTCTCAGAATCTCCCAAGTTGATAACCCACTGTGTTCCTATCTTACCCTTCACAGAAATGTTTCACACATTCCACACAATTTATATGGTGGTCCCCATTAGAGCAATTTCTTTGGACACAGCCTCAATGTAGTCTCTTTGTTCCCAACCATTTAAATCTGATGATCACAGGATCTATATTGTGGCAGCATCTTTCTCTGTCCCAATTACTTACAATTATTCTCTATGTTGAATCAAAACGTTTTGCTTCTTCCTGCCTCTAGCAAAACTCCTACATACAGAAGTTGAACGAAGGTGATTGCTGAGGCAGAGGAATCATTGACTACAAGTCTTGGCTCCCATGTAAAAAATTTCTCAGTTCTTAAACTGGGTAGTAATTTTCCTAGAAAAATATTACTGAATTTTCACTTAATGAAGAAAAATGGCTTATAGTATGGTTGGGAGAAAAATAATAGTAAAAAGCACACTTTTGTGGGGAATGGGAGTTTCCTGTCTCTTGTGGAGCACCAATGATAATATTTAGAGTTCACTAGTATACTACCTAATAAGGAACATCTGTAGGCTGCTATTTAGGAGTTTCTATTCCTCTGAATTTAGATACCATTATTTTGCTTTACAGAATATAAGCAAGAGAGATCCTCAGTAATAATAATAAAAGAATCAGAAGTTTGTCTTCATTACATCAAAATTCTCATTTGTTCTAATCTCCCTCTGTAGATAATGCAATTGATTTTATTTATCTACACTTCATGCAGCTTCAACTATGTCTTTTAGATACTTATATGTTTATATTTGCAATTTTCCCTAATTTGGGATAAGAACTATTTAATACCTAGCAAATTTGATACCTACCAAATGTCATCTTCAGCCAGTGATTATTTTAAAGAATAATTAGTACTCATTTTGGCACAGAATTTTTTTGGTGCTTACTCATAAGTAATTATATATATTATATATATTTTTTCCTTTGTTCCTTTAAGCTCAGGTCATAAAGGAACCTAAGATTCTCTTTCCTCATCCCTATTTCTAAGTGGCTTCTGTCTGATCTACTTTGACTCTGCTTTAAGATGAAGCATTCCAGTATTCTTTACATTTGGCCATTTGACCACTCTGTGATGCCCTGCTTATCAGCTTTTCTTTGTGAGTTTTGTTCTCATCACATTCTGTTGGCAAGCAGGCCACCTCCTTGAGATCTACGATTTCATGCTCCATATAGTTTGGGAGCTGGAGATCAAGGATGAAACAGAGGAATAGAGCCACAGATGTTCAGCTACATGAGCAAGAGAGGGTGGCAGGAGGGTATTTAAGGTGGAGCAGGCTTGTGGGCAGAAAAGGGAACTTGAAGCATGAACTTAACTCTGGACAGCAGAGGACATTAGGTACACAGTCTATTTCAAAGCTTGATGGCTAGCCTGTCATGGTGGCAAGCCTAAATTCCCAGGGACTCCAGAGACTGCAGCAGGAGTTCAAGGCCAGCCTGAGAGCTTAGCAACCTGGGACTCAATAACAGTACATACATACATACATACATACATACATACAAGTGGGGGCTGAATGTGGCTCAGTGGCATGGCCCCCTTGGCTTTAATTACCAGCACCACAAAACAAAACTCCACCCCAAAATAGAAAGCAAATATATCTCTTTCCTGAAACTATACTAGCTAGCTGAAAATCAGGAAGTGTTCTATTTAAAATAATGTTGGCTAAAGACCATGTAAGAAGCTATCTCATGTTTTAAAAACGTTGGGGTTTATATTCATTTTGGAAGAGATTTTCAGAAAGGGTTATGTTCAGAGTACACGGCGCCTTTATGGAGGAGAGTGTTCCAAAGCAGGTCATCCCACACCTGCCTTCTTAGAACTTCTAACTAGGGTCCATGATGTAAAACTCCACCATCCTCCCCCACCCGAAATGTGTGGCTCCTGCTGGCTGAGCTTCTGATCCATCTGGACATTTGCTCCTTTGATCTGGGAGACTTCTACACCACCAAAGCCCAAGGCCATCATTGTTAATGTGAAAGTGCAGAAGGAAACATGATTCTGCTAAGAACTAACAGTGTGAGATGGAGAATCCTATGGATTTCATAATTGAATAAAAGATTTTTCATTATCTAAATGAAATGCTTATCATATATGCCACAATTCAAAACCGATCAATGTTATCTAAATCTCATTGACTAGATCAGGTTAATTTTGTAGTTGTATTTAATTAGCATAAAATTTAGGTATGCCAAAATTATGATCCATAAAAACCAATATTCATGTTTAATTTTACAATAATAATGTATATTTTCAAAATCTTCACTCTTGTCATCTGATTCCGTTAATTATATGTGAAACAGTGAAATTTGTCTTCCAATTACATAGTGTGTTCAAAAAACTGTTTCATATTGAGCATTGTTTTAGTTAATGCCACAAAAAGAGGAAAGTGTTGGTCTTCTACTCATAATTAATAACTGAGAATGCTCTAAAGGATTTTAATTTTGTGAGTTGAAAGGCACAATATTAAAATGTTATGTGAGAGGTAATATCTAAAATTTTAACTGTCACCAAACCAATTCTTAACTTTCCAGAGCATGTTTAAAGAAGTGAACATTGTAATTCTGATACTCAGTGAATAATCTTCAAAGACGATGATAGGTGTAAGTATTTCACTTAAAACCAAATAGAACCTTATTTTTAGCTGTCTGAAATGCTACTTGTCCTTATTCACAAAGCAGCACATATAATCAACCTCAGAACTTAATAATATTGTTCAAGTGAATAAGAATATAGGAAGCACAACTAAAGGGAGCCAAGTTAATACAATGGTGTACTTTACCATTGTAATTAGACAGGTAATTATTATTTCTCAGAATGCCATAGTCAAGCAATTTAATATGTAAAATTAATTTTAGAAATCTTAATTAAAATAATGGAATTGCTCTATCTTTAAGAATTGCTAAAAATACTTTTTGTAGAGTGTTTGTAGCATAATGTGTTTGGACTTGGTAGAGCTTTCATTTGTCATGAAGGGTTACATTTGTTGGCTCTTTTGCAAAAAAGTTGAGATACTTTTCTCAATGACTTAGCTGAATTTATGATACTTAAAATGGTCTTAATGTTTGAAAATACTTTGAAAGTATTTTGAAAATTATTTAAAAATATTTTATACTATCTCATAATATTTTCTATTTTATACATCTCCAGTATGTATTTTTGAAGCATTCATAAAACAAAATGGGTAAGCAAATATGTATTACAGGAATACTTATGTATCATATATAAGGTATTTGGTCTTTCTTAACGTAATAATGATTAACTTATATTTTCTATTCCAAAGTGATGTTTATATTTTTATTGCTATAATTCTAATATGAACGTGACTACACACAAACTCTACACACTCAAAAAAAACTACATACAGATATTATATGCACACACATACACTGACACACAATACTTAATATAAGATTTACTTTGAGTGAAATAAACAAATCTAAAGTATATTATCCAATTAATTTAAAGAAATTCATGGACTGGGATCATACACAAGTATCAAGAAACAAAAATGTTTATATAGATGCTTCCTTTGGGGTTAAGTAAAAAAAAAAAATTTGCTCACCCAGCAATATGTACAACTGTAATGAACCAATAAAACATGAGGAAAAAAAAAACTGTTCAGAAGAGACCAATACCCTCATTGTTTTCAACATTAGTGAGTTTTACTTATTCCAAAAATTCTTATACATATATTTACATAGTGTTTACACTTTTTTCACCTTTTTCTTTCATTTTGTTTTCTAGATTCATTCTTTTATTTATTTATTTTCTGTATTGGTAATTGAATGTTTTACCACTGAGTTATGATCCTCACTTTCCAACCCTGTTTATGTTTTGATTTTGAAACAGTCTCACTAAATTTCCCAGACTGACAACCTTTTGCCATCGCCTCCTGGTTAGCTAGGACAATAGGCAAGAACCATTGTGCTTGGCTTCCAGATTCATTCTAGATAGACTCCTTGTGTGTATTGATATTTTATTCCCATATCTGCTGAGTACTATTCCTGATATGTAGTTGGTATATCTTTATTATCGTTTGACCTGTTGATGGATATTTTATCTATTATGAAAACCTTTGTTATATTTTATCTATTATGAAAAAAACTTCCTATGTATGTGCATGAATTTTTTTTAGAAATTACATGTTTTATTTTATCAATAAAGTTGAAATTTCCATGTACATCTGATCATACATCCTGAAATGGCTGGTAATGATGCAGTAGTTGCTAGAATTCATTTTCTGCACTTATTCTTCTCTCTTTCTGTCTCTCTCTCTCCCTCTCATATTTTGTTCCTGAAATCCCAGTTCTTTAAAGCCCTGGACATTGACTCTGACCTACTAACCATTGTGAGACAGCTGTACTTGGTTTGTATATATGTTTTTTTTTGTTTTGTTTTGTTTTGTTTTGCCTTCATGAATCCAGAATGTGCATCTAGGAAGAAAGATTGATAGTCTCCCTTTATGTGTTAAGGTTGACACGGAGTCACAGTAATGAGATATCTGAGATCACATTGGAAACTCCAAAAGTATATCAAGTCATATTGTTGTATGGATAGATAGTATTGCGTATTAGTAAATAATTTCTTGCCAATTTTTAAAGGAAATATATATTTCATTTAAATAAAATGAATTATAAATGACACATATGTTCTCTTTGAAATGAAATACATGTTCTTAGAAATGAAATATATGTACTCTGCATTGACGTGGGTCTTTTCCAGATGCGTTAGAGAGTGGATTATAAATTCATGGGATTTATGCTGTGTCTCCTCAAAAGTTTCAAATATGCATAGATATTTGGGCTCCAACTTCCCTTCACTTCCTGATATTTCCCATGAGAATAGTACATAACAAATGACTATTTTCCACACAGAAATGAGAAGACATCTTAAATGGTCTAATGTAACCTTTGGAAGAGAGATACAGTAGAAATCTCACAAAGGGATATATTAGAAACTACTTTGGTTTCACTCAGTGGATAGAAATGGAGCAGAAAATGGAGATCTAGAAAGGATGTAGAAGGCATGAGAAGTGTGAGGAATAACAGCGCTTTGAGTACTTCTAATCATAGGAGCTGTTGTTTTTTTAGTTTTATTTCACATTTTCAAAAACTAAAGTCAAGCAAGATTCTAGAGGGACAAATGGAATAGAACAGATATAAAGAATCCAATTCTATTATAAATATATATAATATAATAGTATCAAAAAGGAGAAAATAAAATAATTTGATGAAGTAACTTTAGTATATGGTCATTTGATTTTATACTCTAAGGCTAAAGACATAAGCACCAAACATAAGCACCAAACTTTAATTAGTTTTTACTTCTGTTTAAAGACTTCAGATAACAATTACATAATGTTTTATGTATATATTCATTTTTATAAAATGTGAAAACATATTGTAGATCGTCAAAGTCAAATCTTTTACTGTCAGAGAAGAGATTGGCAGGGCTAGGAAAATCTCATGGAGATGGATTCAAATTGGAGGTATTGGTGCAAAATAAGATTCTGTGTTCAGACAGATGAGTGAATATGTACAAGTAAGTTCATTTCTGTGTTTTCTAGTAAGTTCATTTCTGTGTTTTCTAGCCCTGAGAGGACCTGAAAGCAATGGCACACAATACCAGTGAGCACTTTACAGTATATTATTGGATTCTAAATGCCATTGTGCAAAACAAAATGAAAACAAAAAACAAAAACAAAAACAAAGTTCAGTTCCACTGGAGAAATTATTCATCCCAAGGGAGGAGACAGGGAATTATAAGACAAACCAGGAATAATTCTTATGCCCAAAGTAAAGAAATCAAGAAAGGGTAGACGCATAGGATGTATAGGATAATTTGAAAAAAAAAGTAATTGTAAAAATGACTATAACATAAATGTCAAAAATTTATAAGCTGATGATATTATGCTAGTAATTGAATAATTAAACAGGTGGAAAAGAAAATATTTTCTTTATAGTAAAATTCCAGTTAATAGATGTATAAAGAACTAAGAAAATAGAAGATGACACTTACCAAGTCATTGTTCTCGGGCAGGAATTTTTGGCTGCTAAAATTTCATAGTCAAATGAAAATGATGAGGAGCAGTATGTTTTCGTGGTTTCCCAACAAGACACCGATCATCATGAAGGTAAATGCAGTGATGTTGTGGTGGAGAAACCTGTCAGTCATTACCTTCACAAAGTGACCAAAGCACATTAGTCAGGAACATCAGCATTGTACCCCTCCAGATATGTAATACATAGCAAAAAGAGCATGACATCTGCTGTATACTTTCAAAATTACACTACCTAAGCTGTATCATGAGGATTGATTAGACCAACCCAAGCTGAGGGCTATTATACAAAATTGATGACCAATGAAACCTTTATAGAGAAACGCTAAGTCAACAGTCAACATAAATGTTATAGAAGAAAAATAACAGCTCAAGTCATATACAAACAGTGGATACAGGACACGCATGTGCAATTAACAAAATCTGAGTAGTTATTAATAATACATTTCCTACTTTGATTGGTTATGTTGTAGTTGTGGAAAATGGTCATATTTAGGAAAGTCATATTGAAGATATGCGAGAATTCTTTGTATCTGTTTTGCAAACTATTTGTAAGTCTAAATTTCTTTCCAAGTAAAAGGTTTAAAAATTAACTACAAAAAAAAATGTAATGTCTGTCTTCAGTGATGTAATGTGTGGCTTTAATGACCATGAACATGGAGATGTATTCAAGTTTTCTTTGTTGGTTTGTTTTCAGAATTTGAGGAAAGATGCTTCAAAATGGCCCTTGTTGACTTATTTATGCTTGCTTGTTTCAAATAGGCATTTCTTCACAGCATATCGGACTGCACTTTGGTACCTGCTATCCAATTTCTAGGGTCTCCCTCCTCCCTACCCTCCCTGGTGGTAAAAGGGAAAGATTACTCACATAGAAAAGCGTTGGTAGTTTTTGGTTGGTAGCAGTAAGTCATTTCACCTTAAATTTCCTAGATGACATAGGTAAGTTTAAAATATTTCAATATCATCAATCTCCTCCAGAGCTAGTGTCTTTCCTTATAAAATTGGATGCTACATGACACCCTTCTATTAGTAGATGCACACAAATTTTTGGATGATACAACTGTCTTTGAAAACTAGAAACCATTATGATAGATGTTTATGGTTTTTCATTGTATGGCGCTGGCGATATTGATGATCTCTACTGGGTACTAGGTGTGTTTTCTTCTCAGATGTTTCTGCCCTTCACGTGTTCTCATGTGCATGAGTAAACTTACCCCAGCTCCTGATCATCTGACTCTGTTGTCCTTACTTTCCCTCTGACATCACCCTTTTCCTCCCACCATGCCTACATGTCATGGGCCTCCTTTCATTTCCAAATAGTCTAATTTTGCAGTTTTGTGTTGAAGTGTCTTGAAGAAAAATACCATTCAGGTGTGCTTTCTATTGTGTTTTAATTATAAATATATATATATATATATATATATATATATATATATATATGTGTGTGTGTGTGTGTGTGTGTGTGTGTGTATGTGTGTGTATTTTAAATACATCTTCCTGTATAATTTAACTATAATTTCTGGTAGAGGGTGTAGAGTGAGAAAAAGTCAATTACAGAATACATATAATGTGGAAATTAAGACAGACAATGCAGAAAATGATTTCCCAGGGAGAGTCGGTTTATGTGTTTCTTTGTTGTGATTTTAATGTGTGACTCCTAAGGATACTGATTCCGACTTTCTGCTTAGGTTCTAGACACTGCTGTGGCAAACACCTCCAGAAAGACAAAAAATTCTTCATTTTTGCCTAAAATTTTAAGCATATTTTCTCTCACCCAAGCAGGTGGCTAATTCCTGTAGCTGCCTCCTGGTTAGTTAGTTCAGGGAGAATCACCTCCTGTTTCTAAGAAAGATTTCAGTCTTCACTTCCACGGGGTCCTATAGGCATGCCTGTGTTGTGGGCTCCTTCTGAGATGTCCATGGCTTGATTTCCAGAGCATGAACTACCCCAAAGAGCAGTCACAGGTAGATGCAGAGAGGAAGCAAATAAAGAAGCTAAGAGCTCGTGGAGAGGAACAAGACTTTATACAGAGATTGCTGCAAAAAAAAGAAAACATAATTGTTTTTTATCCAGATATTTCAAGGTCCATGTTATATGTTCTTCTTTTTCTATTTCTCTCACAGTTAATTTTTCCTTATTGTGTACTTTCATAACAATTTCTTGATAGCTTTTCTGTAGCAGTTTTAAACAATTTCTTTGGTTTTCTCATTCTCCAGTATGAACATGCTATCTCCCTCTTTCTGTTCTGTTTGATGATAAGTTTCAAATAATCTGGTACACTATTTATTGATTGATTTGGATCAGTGTTTTCTAACTAGGTCAAACATGTGTATCTTCTACCTTCTCTGCATATTCTTCCCAATATGTTATCATAATTATGGGCACCAAATAAAAGAAGTTAAGGAAAAATAGCCTGTCATCAGAATCTTGTGAAGCAATGTACAATTCAGACGACAGTTGAAAGTAGCAAAATGCATTTTAACTAAAGAAAGGAAAAAGAAAAAAAAAGGCAAGTTCATAAGGAATTAAGTCATGTAGGGAATAAATACTGCCTGTCAAGGTAGATGTCTTGAGTGTTCCAGAGGTACCTGGCTTCTGCCGTCTGCCTCCCGTCTTACTGTATGTGCAGACCTCTGAGCACACAAGTAAAGTAGGGAAGTTTCAGGAGATGTAAGGCTGGAACAGCAAAAGAGTACAAGCCAACACAGTGGCTTAACATTAGTCACCAAATATGGGAACCCTCATTTTATCCTCACATATGCCCATGAACTTGACTTTATGTGTAAAAATGAAATGTTGAAATCTTGAAACCATATGCATGGCATACATAATCCTTCATTGAATAGAAACACATAGAAATTTCTCTGTAACAGATATGTAAGCTTTCTGACTACAGATGTTTTGACCTCAATGCTGTACAATGAGTTAATATGCCCACAAATGCACACTTAATTTTATACTTGGAGAAGCCGAATATGGGCAATCTTCCCAAATTCAACAACACATAAGAAAGCTCAAGTGTAATGGTGTTAGTGCTCTAACAACAGTAGGTAAATTAACTGAATATTTTTCAACTTAGTGTTTAGAAAACTATGCTAGAATTACAGTCTACAATTTTTCTTTTCTCCTGTTGCTAGATAGTAGAATTCAGGTTTAAAATTCACAAAGTTGCTAAAGGCTTATCAAGGTTCACAAAGAAATGCAATATTTCATACAATTTATTAGTCACTCTGGTATCACAGTTGTCCTCTGTCCGCCAATGCTTTCAGATACTTCAGCATTCAAGGTTAACCTGTTGTGTTAAGTCGTATTTTACCTGAATAAAACATACATTGTGAAGAGCCTTCTGAGACTTTACTATTTCTTGAAAATAAATAATTTAGATCAAGTTTGATATCTCTTGAATGAATTATGTAATCACAGAAATTATTTTGTTAATGGTATTTGTAACAGTTATGATTATCCTATTTATATTTTGATACAGTTCTTCCTTAGTTCAATAGGCTACTTTATTCTTGTAAGTAAGTGAAACAAACTAAACAACAGTTTGTTTCCTAGATCATGTTGACGTTTAGCTAAGACATAAAACTAAGTATAGAAAATGAGAATTACAGAGATAAGAAACCATAGCGGCTGTGAGTTGAACATTATTTGTCCTCATGAAGTCAGGCAGGGATTTAATCCCTCAAATTTTATGCTAATGCAATTTAGAGAGCTGAAATTTAACCCAACTGTGGTACTTAGAGGTGGGATCCTTTGCACAGTGGTTAGGTTTGGGTAAAGTCACTGGGGTGGAGACCCCATAATTACCTCTCACTGGTTTTATAAAAGAGGGTCATGTTGAGACCAGAAATGCAGATGTAAACACATATACCCTTTCTCAGGACCTGTGATGCTATGTGTAGCCTCAGGACTCTGCCAGAAAACAGGTTGTCATCTGGTCTGAGACTATGCCTGGGCTGAGCTTTTCAACTGCTCAAACAGGGATCCCAATAAACTACTTTTCATTATAGAATTAGCCTGCCTCAAGTATTTCATTATAGCAAGGAAATGCTGACAAATTAAAGGCATCTCTGCTTAGTTACTAAATCTTTCATACATCAGTCTACTATAACTCATAGAGTTCCAAAATTAATGTTTCTTATTTTCTTTAGGTAACAGAATATATTTGTTTGGAGATCTCTTTGTAAAATGCAATTGGATAGCTCAGTTAAATCTCCAAATCCAACAATAATAAATTCTTGAGAGAATATGGAGAAAGAGAAGCTCTCATTCACTGCATATAAGAATAACAATAATTTAAAAAATTGATGTGCAGATGGGAAGTTTCTTAAAAAGTTACAGATAGATTTTCTCTGGAGTTAAGAAATCAGACTCTGCTGTATTTGTGCTCCCAATTTGAAACTTAAGTCAATCCAAGAACGTACATACAGTTGTTCATCACACCTTTTTTTAATCAATTATTTCTAGAATTAGAAGCAAGCAGATATTCTTTAATAAATGAATGGATAACCAAACGTTGATTTTGTACACACACACACACACACACACACAGACACGCACACACAAATGGACTGATATTCATTGATTAAAAAAAGCACATTATTAACTAACTCAACAATATAAATGAATTGTAAATACAGTTTTTCAAAGTGACAAAAGCCAGTTACTGAAAAATGCACTAATTTATTAGCTATAATAAATTTCTAAAACAAGTAAAAAGTTAAATCATAGAAATAGAAAACACATCAGTGTCTTCCAGGGACTTGAGGATAATTTCAGTATGAAGGAGGAAACTTACCAGAATAATTCTATGTGGTAATAGTTTGATAGATCTATTACCTTATCTTATACAAATGTGCATATAAATATTAATATCATATATACTCATCAGTATCCACAGCACTTTATGTCAAAGTGTGTGAACTTTAATGAATACAAATCTAAAATCAACAAAGAAATCAGGGGACACAAGGATGGAATTAGACCATAGTAAAGGAACATAGGAGTTTTAAAAATACATGGTGGATTTCAATAAAGGGGAAGAGCAAAACAGGAATTAACCTAAGTCATTTTGAAAACTGCGTTCCTTAGGCTCCTTGGGCTGTCATAACAAAATACTGGACTAGTATCTTAGAAAACAGAATTTTACTTTCTCATACTTCTGGAGTCTGAAGTCCAAGATCAAGGTGCCAACATGGTAGAATTATGGTGAAGGGTCTTTTTTTTTCCACATGGAAGACAGAAAACTACCTATTATCACTTGTTAGTACACAAATCTCATCAAGATGGCTTTGCCCTCACAACCCATCTAACACTAATTATCTCCCAAAAGTCACCATCTCCAAATACCATCCACCTTGGAGTCGGGGCTTCAACAACATAAATCTGGGGACATACAATTTAACCCATTGCAAAAGTGTTGATTTAAAATTGTAAAGTTAAGATAAAAGTAACTTTAAACATTGAATTGTATTAAAACTCATTCTTCATGGAAATGTATATTCACAATTCTGAAACTCCTGATTACCTACTGGGATTAAACAAGAAGGACATTGTTGGTAGATGATGAGTGTTAGATTTCTCATTGTTGATCAAGAAGGTTACAAATAAGCAAGGAGAGAAAAGATTAGAATAAAACTGTGACACTAGAGTTGAAACATTATTATATACACACATTTAGCATAATATAAATACACATAGATATATAATTAAGCATAGATAAGTGTGTATTTATAAGTTAATGCACATACAGTTATTTTGAGTCTATTCACTGAATGTAATTATTTTTAGACAAGGAAATATTAATAGTAATGTACAAACCCACCACCTGCTTCTTTGTTTCTAATATCATTCTACAATGAGTAGCTGGTTGGATTATTGGTGCAGGAAAACTATAGAAGTGCCTTGAGAATCGTGAAGTACCAAAAAGAAGGTAAGTCCTCAAAATACACAAAGAAATAGGGTATATGAAAGAGACGCATGAGTCAACTGAGAGTTCTCAGTGGCCAGTTGGAATAGTTTAAGCAACAATCCAAATAATGCAGTGGCGGATTTAAAAACAAAGAATATTCCAAATAGTTTATATAGATTCTCTCCCTTCAAGAAGATAGAGATCAGCTTCTCTCCCTTTTATACTGGCCACACCATATGATTTGCTTCCAAATGACAGAGTGTGGAACAGGTGGCAAGGGGAAAAGAGCAAATTTACAGGAGATAAATGTTGCAAAATCACCCTTACCTAGGAATTCAGGTTGACATTGTGATAAACTATATCTATAGCATGCATCATATGTGTTATAATTCTCTCAAATCAACAACCCCATTATAACTATAACAGAAACAAACTAAATATAAGCATGCTCCATATATAATATCTCAAAGCTGTGGTGTTCATCAAAACAAGGAAAGTCTGAGCAACTGGCATGATGTCAAAAAGCTTAAATAGATGTGGAGCCTAAATCCAATATGGTATCCTGAAAGAAATTCTGGGAAAGTAAGGACAATTTGGAGAGAGCCATGAAAACTGAGAAAAATCTGTAGTGAAGTCAACAGTCATGTGCTAGAATGAATAGGAAACTGACCAAATTGCCACTTGAGGCAATGCACCATGGTCATGCAAGACACTAGCAGTGCCAGGGAAACTAGGGGAAGTATATATGGAAATCTTATGTGTTGTTGTGCAACTTTTCTGAAAATCTCTAAGTACTCTACACTAAACACATGATTAAAGAAAAGAGAGACTGGTAAATTTTCCAAGAGTGCATAATCTGTGCATAAATAATTTATAAAATGTGCACACATGCATATATTAGCTGCACTTATTAGTAATTATCATTAAAAATCCTATAAATAAAATATTCCTGGCTCCATTTGAGTACTTTATACAATCCACAATTCTGTGTGTACTTTGATAATTGCCACATATGCTTCCTGAATGCATCTTACCATAGGGAAGTGTGTGTGTGTGTGTGTGTGTGTGTGTACACATGCACATGTTAGATTTTATGCATCTGTTTTACAGATTGGAAAATAGAGGTGCAGCAAGAGGAAATGACTGCTCTAAGGACTAAGAATCAGTAAGAGCATTACCACTTGACCAACCATTAAAGATGAGCTGATTTTCACATTGATGAGTGACATCACCAGTGTCAAGTCTTGAAAGTAGTGGAGCTACATGAATGATTCCACAGGTTCTTTTTTTTTTAACATGAAATCTCTTAATAGGCTTATTTATTACTCAGACACTATCTCTTTCTATATATGTGTACTTTATTTATTTATGCATCTACATGATAAAAATAATTGTATCATTTTATTGTTAATTTAATACATTCCTTATAGGAATGGTTATACCATTCTAAATGTATGCTTATATAGTTTTATGAAAATTAATGACTCAATATGATTAACTCACTTTTATAAATTGTATCTATGTGGAAAGCATGAGTGTTAAAATATAGTACTTTATTGTTAAACACCTCTAACAGTAAATAAAGCAGGCTTTTCTCAGTTTGGTTGTTATAGGTTATCCTTCTGATTCTAACTTCATTTACATAAAACTGAAAATATGGACCTTCAATTTTGTCTTATAATTTGATTTTAAAAGGAATTTTCCTTTTTGTTTAAAACTTTTCTAGTTATATAAAAATGTTAACTATGTATTTATTATATCTTCCAAAGACCTCTGCAGAAGTATTTATTATCATAATTAATTAAATCAAGCTTCAGTGTGAGAAGTCCTTGTTGAATTTATTCTCCATTAATTAATCTATAACTATGAGTAGCTCCCCGAATTTTTAAACTTTGAATTCTAGGGTGACTGAAAGATGATCGACTACAATATTGTCTTTGGCAGCCAGAGATATTCACTAAGCCCTCACTGTGTGCTAAGCATAGCGCCATCTGCTTCATTAGGTGAGACCTCCTCTACTCCTCACAGACACCCACGAAGCAGTTGTTAATGTCATAATTTTCATGTGAGGAAACTGAGGTCTGGACAATTTACACATTCAAAGTCACACTGCAAGCCAGTGACAGATCCAGGACTGAAATACTTCGGGTGACTAGAGCTTGTCCTGAATCACAGTGACTCATAGGGCCCTCAACCACAGCTCTCTGTTGGATTTCTTAGAGAAGGTGGACAGTTGGTAAAGTTTACACCAGATTTTATAAATGAAGCTAATAGAATATGAAATGTCTTCAAAAAAATCACACATCTAAAAAATGACGTCATGTTTAACCAGTCCCAGACCTTCAGCAGCCCGTCCTGTTGTCTGTCCTTGAGCACCAAGCCACTCCAGGAAGGCCCCTGCCTACCCATTCAGTGTCCCTAGTCATGGGTGTGTTGATGTGGGAGGGTCCTCTAAGTAGTGAGTTCTTTCAGAACAATAAATAACAGCACAGCATAGAGTTTCTTTGATTTTGTAGGTTCAAGCAACTGAGGCAATGAGTTCTTTACGTGAAGACAAAACAATGAATATTAACTGCATCAGTCAATGAGAAGGTGCTATGAAATGACGAAAACTGGACAGGCATGTTTGTGATTACAGTCAAATAAACCACGTTTTAAACCTTATACAAATTATCCTTTGAGAGATCTAAAGGAAAAGAGAAAAATGTAAATGAATAAAATAACACATTTTATGTTATTTTTATTTAATTGACAGTAAGTATTTGTTACACTGCTTCATTTAGGGAATAATGACAAGGAGAATGATCTGCACGTTTCATACTGAAACAATAGTTTTTCCAAAACTATATAATAGTTATTCCAAAACTATTATAAATTCTCAGTTGGTTTTATGTATACTTGAAGGACCCATTAATATAAAGGGCAGATTGTATGTAGTATTTCCCAAGAGACTTAAGCAACACTTTCTTGTAGGTATCTAACTCATACAAACTTAGAGTGCAAATGCATACAACAATATCATCTCTATTTTTTTTTTGTTACTGGGAATTGACCCCAGGGGCACTTAACCACTGAGCTACATCCCCAGTCCTTTTATATATATATTTTTAGAGTCAGGGTCTCACTGAATTGCTTAAAGTATCATTAAGTTGCTAAGGCTGGCTTTGAACTTGAAATCCTCCTGCCTTGCCTCTAAGCCAAAGGTATTATAGGTGTGCACAGCCACCACGCCTAGCTGTTATATTTATTTTTATACAGAAAACATTAAAGAAGCCACTATTAAAAAACAAATATATGCATTTAGTAATGTTGCACAATTTAAAAACAATGCACATAAATAAATTGTATTTCTGTACACTTACAATGGAGGTTTTTAAAATAAAATTAAGAAAAAAATTTAGTTTTTATCACTTGAAAATAATAAAGTATTTAGGATTTTTTAAAAATGAACATACTACTTTTACTTTGAAATATATAAAGTTTAATTTAAGGAAATCAATAAGGACCTAAATAAGAAAAGACTTAAAAGACTACTCATGGTTTATGTATCAGAAATCTTAGGGCTGTTAAAATGACCATAATTTCCAAATTGATCAACAGATTTGCCACAAAGACCTGGTTGATTTTTTTTGCATAAATTAGCCAAGTGACTCTAATGTTAATGTATAAAGAAAAATAACACAAAATAGATAATATAATCAGAACAAAAGATGACAGTTGGGTGGTTTTGCTTTCTGACATCAAAATTAAACCCAGCTACAAAAACTATGGTATTCTAGTATTGGAACAAGGAGAGATACATAGATCAATGGAAAAACCTTGAGAGTACACAGAAAAGTACTAACCTTTATGGTCAATTGGGATTTAAAATAGGGTGAAGACAATTCAATGGGTAAAGAAAGATCTTTTCAACAGGAGCAACTAGATACCCATACATAAAATAATTGAATATGTACAAGTTGGTATTCTATGCAAAAAAACATACTTCTATTGGATAATGTTTCTATATAACTAAAAGACATAATAACTAAAGATATAAAACTCAACAGAAATCAGAAATAAGTGTTTGAGAACTCAGGTTAAGGAATAATTCTTTAAATATGGTATCAAAAGCCCATTAAATAAAGTAGGAAATGTGTGAGTTATAATCTTCAAATGTGAAAACAAATAATTTAAGTGTTCTAAAGGAAACCAACAGACTATAAGTGAAAGACTTGGAGAAAAAAAAAATTGAAAAATCACTAATCTGATAAGGCTTTTATATCCAGAATATATAAAGAATTGTTGCTACTCAAAGATAAGCCAATCTTGTTTAGAATATAAACAACATAGTTAATACTGTTTAATAATATATATATATATATATATATATATATATATATATATACACACACACAATTGGACAAGGAAAGCCCTTAAAAAGAAGTTCAAAAGTATTAATTTTAAAGAATGTAAATTAAATTCCATTATCCAAAGTACATTTATGAAGACATGAATTGGTGTCAACATACTTTATATACAATAAGAGATATGAAAAATCGTGCTGTATATACATGTAATAAGAATTGTAATGCATTCTGCTGTCATTTATTGTTTAAAAATCAATAAAAAGAATGAAAATCAAAACCAAATATCTATCAACAGAAGAATCAACAAAATTTAAATGTTTTTATCTATTAAAATATGTGTGATATATCCAGAATATTATTTTGCAATGTAACGAGAATACAGATATATGCTACTGTATGGTAACCATAAAATAATAAAAGTTGAAGGAATCTTGATGTACATTTTATGTTGACATTTATATAAAAGTTCAGATTAAGAAATTCTCTGAAGAAAGTAGATAAATCATTACCTAGGTCATTTGGTAAGTCAGCAGGAGTGAAGAGTGGACAAGGAGTACTAGCCAAAGAGCGTAAGTGTTCTTTGGGGTGTCAAAATGAACTAAAATTAGGATGGATAAAGAGTGTGTCCCACTGTAAACATACCCCACACCATTGAATCATGCATGTTAGACTGAATTTTATAGTGTGTGATTTATATCTCAATAAGATCTAAAATAATTATAGATTCTTAATCCTTTACTTTAGTTTTATTTTTCATTTTCATGTTCTTTCATAAAGTTGTTCCATCATACTAGGAGTCAATTTACCTCATGTTTGAGAGGTCAGCATTGTGGAATCAATGTCTTTTATTGGCATATAATATTTGAATACATTTGTGCAGTGTGTAATGATCACATCAAGGTAATTTGCATTTACACTATCTCAAATATTATCATTTCTATGTGTTACAAACCTTCTACCTCTTCTCTGCTAGGAATTTTGCAATATATACTGAATTGTTGAAAACTATGGTTAGCTTATGATGCTATGGAACATTTGAACTATTCCTCCATCTCCCTGTATTTTATTTCCTGTTATCTAATCTCTCTCTCTCTCTCTCTCTCTCTCTCTCTCTCTCTCTCTCTCTCTCTCCGCCATACTCTTCTAGCCTTTGGTCAATGGAGTTATGGATAAAAAATGTGGTATACGTACATAATGAAATATCATTCACATTAAAGAGGATGTTGTCATTTATAACAACATAAATGAACCCGGAGGATATTAAGTGAAATATGCCAGGCACAGAACAACAAATACTGCATTTCTACTCACTTACGTAATCTAAAAATGTTGGTCACATAGAAGTAGAGAGCAGAATCTATGCCTGAAATGCTATTAAGTGAGGAAGAGGTGATGGCGGGACTCAAGCACTTTCCCGCAAATACATCTCTCTTCTTCCCTGTACCTCATGTCTAACCATGGCACCTGATCTGGAGCACTCAACACTTTTATTCAATTATAGGGAAAGAGATTTTATCTTGTTATATGTTCCTTTCTGAATTTAATGTAATACAGGAATACCATTTTTTATTTTTATTCTGTATCTCCACTAATGAAAACCTTTTAGTATTTCACAAGTCAGTTAGTTTTTCTCCATGTATAACTTGAAGAATTTGAATATGAACCTTGTTAGCTGTTCTTTGTGAACTTAGATTCTTATTTTTACCTAATACTATTCTTTAATGAACAGATTCTCCATAGAGACAATTTTGAACAATGTCAGGAAACATTTTACTTGTCATAACTGGGATGTGCCACTGGCATCTACTGGAGAGAGGCCAAGGATATATATACATCCTGTAATACACAAAAAAAGACTGAGGACAAAAGATTATCTGACACCTACACACGACATAGCTTTTGGTCATTTACAGGCAAACGGGGATTGTGTTGTAAATAGTATTTTACATGTTGTTGTTTACATTCTACAGCAACCTCTGGATAAAGGTCTGTATAGTAACTTATAGAGGTTTATTTCACCACTATAAAGACTGCATAATATTTGTGATGCTAATGGTCTACTTGATAAAAATTTCCCTTATTTGCCATTAAACATTTTGAATGAACAATGCTACACACACACACACACACACACACACACACTCACTCACACATATATTTATATAAAAACACAGCTATATTAATATGTGTGTAATAGTGCCTTATTTTTATGTGATTGATATTTAAGAATAAATTTCCTTGGTTGAAATATGTATGACATTATTCAGTTTAATAGATAGTGATACCTTTATAAACACCTGTAAAATTAGCGTTTCAGCATCAAAATAAATATTTGAGTCTTTTTATATTTGCTGTTCATTTGAATTTATATCAGTGTGAAGTGCCAATCATGATTGACTAATATGTTCAAAAATTTAAGAGTTTTGTTTGTTTTTTTCTATATTACATTTAACCATTTCTCTATCATCTCCAATATAATTGACTAATATCTTTTCATTACTGGAATTCTATGAGCTGTGTTTTGTGTGCATGTACACACATGCATCTACACACGTATTATAAAGTACAAACATTATTCTACTACTAGGCTGTAGAGATTCTTTGGCAACAAATTTTCTGAATCACCTGGAGTTTATATTCTATTATTTTAGTGGAGCTTAACAGAACTAGAAATATGATGGTTATTTATTTTAAAAGTATCTATCATGATATGAAACTTTTTTCTCTTTCTGATTAGTGGCCTTTCTTCCTTGAATCCCCTAGGAGAAAAAGATACAACTTTAGACTTTAGGTTTTGTTGTTATTCATTTTCTCTTAACTCACCATTGAGCTCTAGAATTTCAATAAATAGTATGATTTTAACACTAAGATATTTCTGTCATATGTATGTCCTGGTCTATAAGACCATAAGATTATAAATTGTCTAGTAAATAATTGTAAATAGTAATTTTATTTTATATAATAAGTCAGAGAGAAAAATTTCAAATATATGTACATTTAAATAATTTGTATGAAAACATAAAATACAGCCCTTTCTTCATTATTCTGCTACTTGAAAATTCTTTTAAAAAATGTGTTTATAATGCTAGTGCATTTCAGTACAGAGAGGAAGTTGGGAAGAGACCTCTAAATCTAAAACAAAGGACAATGCATTCCATAATACTTATCTGATTATAAGCTGATTATATTTCCTCCATGCCACATAGAGACCAAGGGAACATAAGAAAGTGTACTGAGTATCAATTTCCCCATTATCTCTAATGAAATTAAATAATGCATGAGGGACTACAGATTGTAATGATAAATATGCATTAAAATTCTTAACAATGCAAAGAATAAGGTGATTTTTTTATTCATTTACAGACAAATAATTTGCTGATTTTAAAAGTTAAATTACCCAGGTGATTGTGTGGTTGGCCTCAGTGCTGAAAAGTGTCAGTTCTCTCAGAAGGGTAATTTCTCTACTGTCAATCACAACCTATTTCTCATCAAATGTGTGATTAAAAAAATAGGCTGGGGTAGTTTTACAAAATTAGGTCAAAACAAACAAGAGAAATTCAAATAAGCTAAAAGTTGAGAGACAATGTTTCTGAAGGCACACTGACTATACATTTAGAAAATATTGTGATTTGGGGAGAGTACTTTGTTTTTTCTTACTGTGATTAATCCCTATGTGCAAGGTGCTCTGCCAAGGATGTTCATCTTCTAGATTTATGATTGCCATAGTCCAGACATTAAAATTGATAAGATATTCACAGTCTTTCCTATTACTTCTGTACCTGTTTTAACAATATACTTTCAAAATATAATACTTAGGAAGAAATAATGTAATGGCAATTTCTGTAACTCAGTAGTCCTTAGGCCTCAATGCTAATTTCAGAGCTTAATTCCTTATGATTCTACAATAACATATAAATAGCTGGTTACTAACCTTTATTAGGACAAGATGCACAAAGTAAAATTTATAACATTAAATACATTTGAAGCTGAATTTTGGAGAATGTTAAATAGCTTAGAAAATAAAGCAACACTTAACTTTGACAATCCATCTGCTCAAACAACATCTGGACTGAGTTTCAACTAAATCCATTTTAAAAACAAATAAAAACAGAATATACTTCTCAATCCATTTCTGTGCTTCACATGTGTGCTTAAAAGGTATAATCTTCAAGGGTGACCATAAATCCAAGTAGTGTGGACCCTGAAGCCAGGTATTAACGAGGTTTGAATAGCCTCACTTGCTGAGAGTGATCTTGTGGAATAATGCTTGCTTTTCTTAAGCTTCAAGTTTATCACCTGTAAAAGTGAAATATGATCACAGTAAATGCCCCATGGAATTTGAAGGGACATTAAGGAGATAGTCCCTGCAAATGTCTTAATATAGTACCTGCCTCCTACAACATGCTCACTAAACACTAGCCATTACCTGCATTATCACTTCTATTCCCTGTTTTGTTATCCTAATGACACAGTTCTTTTTGCTGTATTTTGTTTCCTGGATGAAAGAATACATTTACAAAAACCTTATTAGAGATTGAAACTGGAGAGAAGATAATCACATACATAGGGAGGAAGGAAAGAAAGAAGGAAAAAGGAAGGGAGAGAGAGAAGAGATAGTGCACCCCATTGGCAAGTACTATTGTAGATGGTTGATATTCTGTGGGAATCCACATGTTTTAGAGCTCAGTGGAAACTGCAATAGGGAGTGGTCTTAAGCAGCATCTAGAATCTTAGTAGTTAAGATATTACGAACATAGATAGGGTTCAAATTGGTAGAGCAGAAAATGGAAGACACTTCGGTGGGATAAAAGGAGGAATTTGGGAAATGATTCTTAAGCAAACAGATACTAAGTTTAATATTAGTAGATTAATTTGACAGAAAGTTTATTAATGCATTCAGGGAAGCAGGGGAGCCTTGCTGGCTCATGAAGAAGTGGGAGACGCTCAGGCATCTAAGAGGGTTGAGGGGGTTTCCAAGGAAAAGTTCCCATGCTGGGCTAGAAAACTGTGATGTTTAAAATGAGCCAGGGCAGGAGGCTAGCAACCCATAGCACAGAAATAGTCCGAGGTGAACAGTGAGGCTAACCAAGGAGTTAGCGGGCAAATACCAGGAAGTGTCAGAGTCCTTATCACATCCTCTGTGATTTTAATAATCTAGGTGTTTGAACCGTAAAATGCTGATAACTGGAAACATGAATACTATAATTTGAGAAACACCATCAGCATTTAATAATAGGAACTGAAAAATTCATTTAAATTTTACATTTCCTTGAATTAGCTATATAGTGTCATCTAAATTAAATACCTTGTGATTCTAGTCATACTTCTCTCTTCAGTGAAAAGAAGTTTTCATAATATGAAAAGTTGTACACATTTCTACATGTGCTAATTCATAAAGAAGACTATGAACTTAATGCAGACTAAATTCTAAAATAATACTTTATACCAAGTATTTTAAATTCTTCATATTTGACATTATTTGAAGTGTACTTTTTCTATCACTAGATGTTTTTAGTCTCTATCTACCCATTAAAGGACATAGTATATTTTGATTATTTAAGGAAATGTGCTCATTTTTCCACATTATATGTTATTTTCGAAAAATTAAAGAATGTTAAATTTGCAAAAAAATTAAAGCCACAAGATTGATTCATGAAAAATGGGAAAGCAATATAAAAATTAGCAAGGGAGGAGCTACATTAATTGACCAAAATATGGATTAGGTGAAAAAAACATATGAAAATTTTTGAGAAGGGCAATATATATTTAATAAAGGAGCATGTGAAATTAAGAGACAATGCCAAACAGAAACCTGTAAGTGTGAAACATAAAGTGTGTATTTCATAGGATAGCTGTGAGAACAAAATAATCTCATCAAAATTATTTTTTCTCACTTTTTGGATTGCCTGACCTAGATCACAGTTTGAAAGATGGATGAGGCAAATCTCAGGAAAATATTCTGAAATATATGACCTTAAATGTTGTCAAGAATTATTTCTTTCAAGCCATTGTGCTTAGAATGGGTGTTTTTCCTATTTTAAAGTGTTTTTCTAAAGCACTTGACAGTATAAAACCCTGGCTTCCAAAAGAGTTTCCTCTCCTCCTGTGTGCTGTAGGTACACTCCTTCTCACTTATTGAAGACCATACTACAAAGTTACCAATCTCTTCTCTATTATTCAGTTTTTGCTCCCAAGTAGATCATCCCCATTAGAATATAAACACATGATAATCTATCCATATTAAAATTAAACTCTTCCTTAAATTCTCATCTCCCCATAGCTAATAATTCATTTCAGATTTCCTTGGTGGGAGGAGTGGATCTCTCATGGTTTATCTTTTTATTCACTCATCATCAACTCTCTCACTCTCTTTCAAACAATGCCATCACTAATAATTTATTACTGTCCAATATCATTGGAGGCTGTCCCTTGGCTATAGCAAACATAAATCTCAGTTATTTTATTCCATAAATCATTGAATGGGTCTGCTGAAAGTTGATGCTAATATATACAACAAACACAGGTGCATGCCTGAAATCATATTTTATGTGTCTGCATGTCCTTCTGAGCTGTGCCACAGACACTTCCCCTTTTTCGCTCTTTTTTGCATTGTTTCATTGGGATGAATTGGTCTTGGGTACCATCACAATTTATCCTTCAGGGTACAATGAGATTACAATAAATGTGAAGAAGAATGGCTTCTGAACAAAACACCAGCCAAAAAAAGTTGAGTTCAGAATGGGTGTTTTCCATACCCTTGTGTGAAATGGGAAACCCAGTTCCAGTTCCAGATCTGTCACCATTAGTAAATCCCTGTTCTTTCCCAACACCTCTCCAGTCTTCTCTCTGCATCCTCCCTTCATTCCATACCACAAGTCAGAGAGGACAAATCTCTGCATGAAAGTAGAAGAGAGATGACATTAAAGCAAAAAAAGCAAATGTATTTTAAAAGGCAAAAGAGGATAGTTGTATGGGGTTAGATATATGTGAGCAGCCCCAATACTCAGACCTCTATCTACCCTTTAAGGAGCATCTGCCATACTAGGTGCTGTGCAGACACCTTCTCTTGCCCGGTCCACATGACACCCCTGTAAGTGTCTGTTTTGAAGATTAAGAAATTGAATCCTTGCAGTGACAGATCTAGATTGATTCTTAATTCTCTCTGGCTCCCCACACTGCAATCTTTCTACTATGCCACATGTAACCTTTATGTGCTAATGAGTTTTGAAATTCACCCTGAAGTTAGAGAAAGATTTTAAGTATTGTAATGATGTGATCAGATTTGTAGGTTTATATGAATGAAATATAGCCAAGCAGAAGAAATATAAAGACTCAAGGGAAGAAAAAAATAATTAGAGAAAGATTTATAATTCCTAAGAAGAAGAAAGTAATCTTCCTAGATGTTGGCCTTGGCCAGAATTAGCCCATAAAAGTGTGTCTCACAAGATATCACTTCACTGTCAATAGGTCAGAGTTAGAGATAGCGGGACTGTAACTGTAAATGACTGTGTCAGTGCCTGGGATCCAGCCAGTTTCTCAAAGGAGCTGCTTTCTGCCTATGACAACTAACAAAGGATTAGTATTTCCACTAACTAGTTCTATCAGCCAGACATGTTTATTTTTCTCATAATTATTCTATTCCTTTCCTTTCAGGAAATTTCAAATATGATTTTTATATTATAATGTAGAATTGTTCCTCATCAAGACTTAGAAATATAATTAGAATTTCATTGCAGATTATGCAGCATTTACACCGTCTTAATGTTTATGAAACTAATTGACAGCCAAGTTTATAGTGTTTGTTCAGAAAAGTTCAAATTTATGTACTGTGTACTTAATGTGTTCTAATGTGATGATCATATGGAGTAAAACTGAACTAACAACAACAAATCTAAGAAGATATCTTTTAGTTTTGGAAGTAGCAAAAGACTAATCTTTTAAAATACTAAAACCTTTAGATAAGGCTATTACTGAGTGAGAATAAAGAAGAAATTTGTTTCCTTTTTATTTAAAAAATCAGAATTAAAGATATGAGTGACAATAAGCTTTAAAAGGTCATTTTCTTGGTCTGAGTAATGTGTTTTCAGTATAAAATTCAGACAAAATCTGCTGGCTTGTGTTAAGTGTTCATGTGTTCACATTTTTTCATTCCAGTATTTTATTGGCCAGAAACGAAAAGTCACCATTTTGTAAACATGTTCATCCAACAGAGGTAAAAGTAAGAATATTAAGTAGGGGAGCTAACCCTAAAAAGATAAAGTCAGTTTGTTTTGTTTTTTATCCAAGCAAAGTATATGTTTCATAAGAACAGCCTGTTTGTATTCCTGAATCCTTCTTAACCTTTCTCCAAATTCAGATGTAGCAATTGATCTTCTGATGATCCTTTAATCTGTAGGTTAAAAATAAGTTATAACTTTTATCACATTTTCCCTAATGCTGAAAAGGAAATTGGTCTGCAAAACATGTTTGTTTTAGTGTTTTTCCAGATTTCACCATTGCAATGCCAGTTTTTCTCTTCTGTTTCTCTCCAATCCATGAATTTCACATTAAAAAAAAACAAAAATCCCCAGCAAGAGCCAGCCTTTGTAATATCTGTCACCCTAAATGTTTCCATTGTGGAACAGCATTTTCTGTATCTGGCCCTCCTCATATATAAGCAATGTGAGGCATTTTTGAATGAAACGGAGCTTGTTATTGTGCTGAGAGCCTCCGCCTGACCTGGAGTTGCACCAGAGCTGCCGGTGGCAGGGGGTGGGGGGCGGGGGGGAGATGGAGGTGTGTGGACATGGCTGTGTAGAGCATGCCTCTCCTGGGATACATCATACATCCCTGGTGGACATATAAGACCTTGATGCTGGACCTGCACCCCGTGTTCCTCTCATGGGAACCTTCTTGGTGCTGGAAGACCATCTTGTGATGATATTTGTTGGAGCTATGTCATCTATGGCTTCCTGGTCATCACTCTGGGGATGGCTGGGAGCCAGATTTTGTGTCCTACCTGGTGTTCCAGAAAACTCCAACTTGGGGCAGGTGCTAGTTCTTTAGAATTCTAGACAAATTCAGTACACCTCAGTAGTAGGAAGCAAATTAAAAGACTTTTTAAATGGATCTTTGGCAAGAATGGTGTAACGAGTCAGGAGATAGTCCTCCGTTCCCTGTCTTGAGAGGGTGGATGCAGAGTCAGGCACAGAGATCCTGTACTAGGTAGCACGATATTTTGGGGAATAGAGAGTGGGACACTTTAAGCTCACAGGTCTGTGCCTACATATCCCTTTCAAGAAAATGGGAAAGTAGAGAGGCCAGTTAAAGGAGAGAGAGAGGACTCTAAGTTTTATCTCTGGTCACTGGGCTTGAACCATTTTCCTGTGGGACAGAACTGGAAACTGGCCATGGTGGCTGGGTCCTGCTTCTGGTATGAGAAAGTTGACCTTCTATTCAAAATTGCTGCCAAGGCAACAATTATAAAAATTTTTACCACACAGGGCCCGAATAAAAATCATAGCACACACTTTCTGAATTTGGAAAATGGAAATAAAAATATAAAAGCTATTTTCAATATCCTTGACAATGAATGATTGTCTCTCTGGGTTGCGGCAAAGTGTAAATAACTGGAGTGAAGACAGTTTGTTAATTATAGCAGACTATAAAAATGTTAAAAGTCACTACTGTGTTGATTTTGAATTTGTGGTGTTATTTCATATTTAAATTTATTCCTCTTTTTTTTTTAATTTATGGGTTCTTTTTCTTGAAGATCAAATGAAGTCTGCTAGGATGTTTACAGAGGCTGATTCATAAACTCACCACAAGGGAACCATCCTGTCATTGCTCACATTTTAGCAGGGACTTGAGGGAGTTGGAAGGGAGAGTAAGGTTTGCAGAGTTAAAAAGGAAATACTGTGAGAGTCTCTGATTGGCAGACATGCTACTAAGCTTGGATTTTAGAAGTGGAGAGTCATTCTAACTTGTGCTTTGCTGCATCTGGCCGTCTTTGGTTGGCTACAAAGGGCAAATGACTAGTTTGTGGGCATTTCAAAAGAAAAAGCATTATCAATGTTATGGATGGAGCATTTCCTGTTGTCTCTGTTGTCTAGAATTGTCTAGAACAATAAGGAATCAATGGAGTGCTTTTCTGCTGTCAAACATCATGCTCATAAATGTCCTCATACAGAGTGAGGGTGGCTACTAATGCAGTTTCTCACAGACCACATCCAAACTAGAACAGAGCCCTCCTCCACATCGGACTTCAAGCTCAGTTCTGCTAATCATCATGGAGTATACTCAACAACTCTCACAGGTCAATGCCTACATATCCCTTTGGATCACTTCCTAAACCTCCTTAACGCTTTCTGCTTTAGGCTAACAGAGCATCATAGTATTTTTTTATACCTCTCTGCAACAGCTTCTCGCCTTCTGTCAAAGGTTTATTATTTTAATCTTGCTCCTGATACATAAAGATTTTAAAAGTTTAGGTTTTGGTTATCATTTATCAATAGATTTTCCCCCCTTATCCTCAGCCACTGCATCTGAGAAAAGAAATCCTGATTATTTGATATAATTGCATTGGGATGAGGGTTAGTTATACACAACCAACAAATCTACAGTTTTGGTAGATTTGTGGTAAAGTTTTTGGAAACACATGGCCTAATGTCCAGCACTGAGTTTCCCATGTCTTCTTGGTAACTACTGTTCTTTTCTCTCTGGAACATGGAAGTTGTGAACTTTGTTCTAAACATTGCAATCTGCAATATGCCATAACGACACCAATCTTCCCAACTTTACTTAGACTTATGATTTCTTTGTGTGGAATATATAGTATACAAAGTACACCTCTTTCAACTCCTGTCTAGTCACTGTTTTCTAGAGTCTTTTACTTCATAATAAAAAACGATGATACTCCATAGAAAATGTCTTTGGTACAGTACAATTATCCTTAGATGTTTTACAATACAACATAAAGTTCATGCAGTCTGTAGTGTATATGATAGCCAGGAGAGTTGTTGAGTATACTCCATGATGAGTATAAATGAATGTTACAACAAATGTTCCAACAAATGTTCCATCTAAGTTGGTTAAAGATTTTTGCACGATTTTACAACTACTAGTTCTCAGACTTAAATTAATTGTTTTAGCTATGTTATATTTTCCTGTGGGACTTCTATATTTTAGTGTAGAGATGACTAACCTTTATTGTGAGGACAGAATAAGAAATCGATTCAGAAGTCCATTGTGTTTCTAGTTCAGCCCGCACATGAGGTGAGTGTTCCTTCTCTTATTGGGTTAGAAGTTCCTTCATGGATTCAGCCCCCCATTGGGCAACACTGAACTCTGCTGTCACCACTGCAGGTGTGACAGCACTGTCCTAAGTGCTCCCACAGATGTCTTCTCAAGTTCCAGGCTGTGGCATCTCTTCTGTGCTTTGATCCCTTTCTGCAGAGAGAGGTTTACAGTCAAATTTTGCTCAAATAAATATGTTGCTATGACTTTTGTTTTGTTCTGGATGCTGGGGGATTTTCTAAACAGTTTTTGGCTATTTGTGATAATGTTTTTAATAGTAATCTCTTTTCTCTTTTGGAAAGTACGTCTACTTTCTTTAAGCCTTGTCTAAAAATGAAAAAAGAAAGTGTCCCATTTTCATATTTTACTTGTGAAAATATAAGTGAGGGAAAAGTATTATTTCAAATTTTCTAAGTAGCATAATTAAAAGACTGAAAGATGTTAAATGATTTAATTATAAATAAAATGTTTTTGAAAAGGAATACTTATAAATCAATAATAGTCTCTTAGAAATTAAAAGCACCATAATATGAAAAAAAAATTCTAGGAAGATTGAAAGTCAAAATTGAAGACATGTTTTTAATTTTACAACAAAATCAAACAAAAATATAATCATTCAAAATATATGTAGAAATATGTAAGGATTCTGGCTGTGGAAATGCACAGGCAGTGTTCCTCTGGTGAACAAACTCCTGGACGGTAACAGGTGCACAGTTTTCCACACTTGGAATATTCTGTAGTTTCTCCCTGTACTAGTAAGATAACTAATATACACTCAATGCCTAGCTACTATGGCAGTGTCCTTCATGAGGAGTCTCTATACTAGAATCTTAAGAGCCTCAACCTTGATGTCAGACACTCAACTTCTAGGAATAAAGGAATTGTACTGCACAATACCAATGTGTCACTGTGCCTAAACCTGCCTTCATAACAGTAGCTTTATATAATGAGCAGTATGTACTAATGATGCCAATAACCTAATGAAACCTATGGATATAAATAAAGCTGGGAGCTCAGACGGACACTTTTACTTTTGCCCCTGTATCTTGCTCTTGTCTCCTTTGTTTCCTTTACAGAAACATAATCGATATTTAAAGATTGTCAAGAAGTTTTAATATTCTGCTAATATGAATACCATTCAAAATTAATGAAAATGAGAAATGATTTTCCAAATAAATTTGTTTCATTAAAAGTTCCATAACTTATCATGTAAGTCAGAAAAAATAGGTCATCCCAATGCTATGAGAAACAAATGTGAAAAAATTAAAGCCAGGAAAATGATTTTATAATACTGATGAAAGAGAAATAACAATCACATAAATAATAAAAATAGCAACTATATATACATATATACGCATATGTACCCACACATATGAATGCATATGCACATGTGCATGTTTATGTGGGCATAATTATACAGAAGCTTAGTCTATTATGTGGTTAAACAGTAAGTGATATTAGAATTATAAAACATAAATGCTAATTTTGTTACTTTAATTGCTGATATAACAATTTATAAGAATATAATTAATATTTAAGTACTTAACATTAAACTGTCAACTAACAGTCAATAAAATATCTAACTTGCTAAATAAAACCTTGAGAATAAACATGTAAATAACCGAATTAATGAATAAAAGAATAATATTCCCATGTTCATCCAATCTCAAAAATTGTAAATTTTCTTACAAATTTTATGACAGGTATGTAACTTTCCCCTTATTTTTCAATAAAGAGAAAATTTGACTAACATTTTTCCTCCCATCCAAAAGAGCATTTTAGAGAGGAATTCCTTTTTTCTTCATGACATTATGTAAATAAATATTAAACTTAAGAGACTCATTGTTTTGTATTCTGGTAGTAGACTCACAATAATTTACTACAATTTTTTCATAGAGTGGATATTTGCTTTCAATTGACTTTAGAATTTTATCATACTACTAAGGCAATTTTAAATAGACAACTTCTTGGATACTGTCCACTAATAATATTAATTGTCTAGATCAAAGAATGAATTGAAATTATATTGAAAGCTGATACACATTTGGCTGCCAATAGTCATCTTACACAGCAAAACCGATTCAAAATGGTTTATGAGTTTGACTCAGCATAAAAAATAAAGGTTGGGCTGGGGATGTGGCTCAAGTGGTAGCACGCTCACCTGGCATGCGCGGGGCACTGGGTTCGATACTCAGCACCACATAAAAATAAAATAAAGATGTTGTGTCCATTGAAAACTAAAAAATAAATATTAAGAAAATTCTCTCTCTCTCTCTCTCTCTCTCTCTCTCTCTTAAAAAATTTAAATAAAGGTTGACTTTAGGTATTTTGTTTATCTTGCACTTTTCACAACCTGAAGATAATAAGAGATTATCTAAATAGGTCTGGTAAAGTGATGTATCATCTGAGAGAATGGAAGGGTGACAGCATGAGTAACTGCTAGAGATGGGCAGTGTGTGAACAGAGGAATATCATTAGTCTGAATTTGGGAGTAAGTCAAATATTCATGTGGGAGTGATAAAACCTTATAAAAGTTTTAAGAATCATAACTGACAAGTAAAATATTTATAATGCAGTATTATAATATGTAAAATTTTATACATGAATAGAACATGATTTCTGGATAGAAATGTTGATTTTTATTAAAAAGACAACAGAGAGCTGGGGCTATAGCTCAGTTGGTAGAGTGCTTGGCGCACATGCACAATCCCAGCACCACACCAAAACAAAACTCTCTCTATATGTATATATTGTATATATAATATTATACATGCAATATTATAATATTGTATATTATAATATATAATATCATTGTTTATTTATAATATATAATATTACTCAGCATTGAAAGAGAATAAAATCATGGAGTAAATGAATGGAGTTGGAGGATATCATGCTTAAGTGAAGTAAGCCAATCCCCAAAAAAACAAAGGCCAAATGTTTTCTCTGATATGTGGATGCTAATCCATATATCAGAGAAAACTAAGAAAGATGATGGAACGAAATGGACATCATTACACTAAGTACATGTTTGAAAACACAAATGGTGTAACTCTACTTTGTGTATAACCATAGACATGAAAAAAATGTGCTCTATATGTGTACTATGTATTGAAATGCATTCTGCAGTCATGTATGATAAATGAGAATAAATAAATAAATTTAAAATTAAGAAAAGAATACAAAAAACATCAAAAAGATGTTTATTTGATTACCCTGTTTATTTGATTCTAAAATAAACAGTTTTAATAGCCATAAAGCAAGAAGGAAACATGAGTAATATAGTAAGTACATTTAGGAGTTAAATTTCAGGGTATTTTTACATTTCTTCACTTTAATGTTTCCCTAGATATTTAGAAATATGTGGATAATCTAAAATATAAGCTATATAATTTTAAAATATCAGTTTTTATGAAGTGAAGCCTTGATTGTTTAACATGTAAGCTTGATAGAGAACTTATGTTATCTCCTAGATGTTAGTATGCACAGAACATGTCCTTAGAGGTATGGAATATGTATTGCAAGAATTCACTGACAGAAACTCTGACCAAATTGAATCTGATAGATTCAAAGAATGTGTTTTATTGTTATTATTTTTGTTGGTGGTATATATTTGATTTTTGGAAGAGTTTCCTGTTTAGAGCAAATTGGAAGGGAAAGACAGAGACATTGCCATAACCACTTGTATTAGTCACCTTTGCAATACTGGAACCAAAATACCCAACACCAGCAACTTAGAGGAGGAAAATTTTATTTTGGCTCATGATTTCAGAGTTTTTAGATCATAGACAGCTGGCTACTTTGCTCTAGGCCCAAGGTGAGACAGCACTTTATGAGGGATGGGTGTGCTGGAGAGGAGCTACTTCCCTCATAATCTCAAGAAAGCAGAGAGAGTAAGAGGGGAAAGAGCTATGGGGAAGATGGACTCTTCTAGGACACATTCCCACTGAGCCACCCCACCTCATTCATCCAAGCCCCACCTGCTTATAGTTACCACCGAGTTCATTCAAACTAGGATGGACAGATTGAGTTATACGTCCTATTTCTGCATTAATACAGCAGCTTTTGGTGGACAACTTGGATCCAAATTAACATATATAGTTGGAATACTGTAGTATGTAGCCTTTCTAGGTTGACTAGTTCACTTATTAATATGTACTTCAGCTTCTTCTATGTCTTTTCATGTCTTGATAGTTCATTTATTTTCAGCATAGGATTATATTCTATTTCTTGTATAAGGCATGGTTTAGCCATTGATATCAATCCCAATAAATCCCAAAAATTTCAATTAAAATGCTTTCAGATTATTTTGTGGGTATCAACAAACTGATTATATAACTTACATAGCCTACCAAAAGACCAAGAATAGCCAACAAATTATTGAAAGATATGAACTATCTCAGAGGAATGAAGCTACCCGATTTCAGTAGCATAAAACTATAGTATGAAAGCATAATATTGGTGAAAGAATAGACAAGTATATCAATGTATTGGAATAGAAAGCCAAGAAATAAACCCACATAAGGATAACAGAGTGGTATATGCTACAGTAAATGTATTCATTAATCAACTGAATCATGCATTGATTCCTTCTGCATTTTGATAATTATGAACAATGCTATTATTTAAATTCATATTTTGTGTGGACAAAAGTTTTCAAATTATTTGGGTCAATTTTCAAAGCACAATTTGGGGGACAAATGGTAAGAGCAAGCTTAGTTTTTGTAGGTGGAATTTATGAAAAATATTTATAGTGAACACACACATACACTGTGTAATTAAAAACTATGATTTACTCATGGTTTGGGGTAAGATAATTGTCTGATCTCTGAAGGACAGTAAAGAAGCAGAAGTTCTTGCATTAACTCCCTGTTGGATATATGCATGTATGTGAGAAATCATTTAATCATCTTTAACATCAATTTTCTTTTTGTGAAATGAGAAACTAGGGCCAAATTGGTAGCATCCAACTCTGTCTTTCAAGAAACCACTCGTAATTTATCTAGCTAAGCAAATGATTGGTGGTGAAGGACATTCTGTAGGTCAGGGGTTAGAAATGAAAAGGTGCTATATGTTGCACATGGACACATCATTACTTCTAAAGACTCCTTTTTCCCATTAGCATGAAGAATGTGTTGGAAGAAGGAATGCAACACAAACTAGTAGAAGAATCTGCTGATTTGAAAACCTTGGCTCTTTCTTGACTATAGTTTTAAATTTTCTTTTATAGTAAGAATTTCTCCCTTTCTTTACAATAAACTTCTCTGTTCCTCTAAAGCTTGACACTGAAAGAGTACTTTTCTTTACATTTCCTGCTAGTGCTTCCAAGTAGAGAGGCAGTGATAAATACATACAGTCCACTTGACTCCAATGTTAAGATATATTTATGTACTTCTAGCATCTACATGGCATTGTAAAGATGTAACGCAATGAGATAGAATAAATGCTCTTGCTCAGAGGCATGAAAGGTGTTTCACTTATTCATGTTTGGATAGCATTGTTTCTTGCTTTTAATCATGAGCAAATTAAAGACAGATCGTAAGAAAATGTGAAAGGAAATATTTCCCCCTTTCTAATATTTGTATTTTATGGTTTGAGGAAAAAAAATCAAAGTCCAGAATTTTTTAATCTAACAATTTCTATACAACTAGTTAAGTTCATTTAATAATTATGACCATAATCCTTATTTATACTGTAGTTATGCTTTTAAAGAGCTAAATGTGATTAAATTTTGAGATTTATTATGATTGTTTGCTATGGACTTATTCAATTTAAAGCAATGCAAATATATTTTCTAGTATTTAAAATTTAAGAAAATTAGCACAAAGTGCACATTATGGAAAAATTTTATTGTGATATAACTTTAAGATTAACATATATCTGGATAGTATAACTAATAGAAATATGAAAATTTAGCTTATTATTTATAAAATTGCAACCAAAATGCTTCAAAGATAAACAACACTAATTTAGGCAATATTTTTAAAAAACTATGACCACATTTTAAAATGAACATTTTTGATGCAGACATCAATTAGATATTTTTTTTAATTAAAGACATATAAATAAGTGAGCTTATCTGCTTGAAATGTAGCATATCTAGAATAATATGCCATATCTATCATAACTAAATGGTGCTCAACTCTGAACTATTATTCACCAAAATGGAAATGATTCAGCCAAAGCTTATTTGGATTGTCTAGGGATTTTCATTCTAATAAACTACTGAAAATCATCTCTGCTTAATGCATTCATTTCTTAGGCTGTATGTAGTTTAATTTATATTAATTTTGCTCTATTGATCTACGGTAAGGAAAGTAATTCAAGAATGCATTGCCTGCAGTAAGAACATATATTATAAATCAAAGAAGTGTATGTATGATAGACTGAATGGTTATATCCTATCAAAATTCACATGTTGAAATCCAATCAAAGTGATGGTGGGAGCTTTCAGAGATAATTAAGTCTTAAAGGGTTAGTGTCCTTTTAAGAAGGGGCTCAAGAGCTAGCAGACTGTCTGTCCACCACCTGAGGGCGTGACAAGAAGTTGGCAGTCTGTAATTACGAAGACAGCCCTCATCAGAATCCAATTGTCTGGCACCTTGACCTTGGACTTCCAACCTCCAGAATAGTGAGAAACACATGTCCATTGCTTATAGATCTCCATCCAGGGCTTGTTCCAATAGCAGGCCAAACTTGTACCACACTTAATATTATTTGTGTCAATATTTAAGACTATTTTTGGTTGGTGTTATTTTTGAAAGAAGTGGTACATGCTCCCCATAGTTTTAAAAAAATTAAGTATTCACAGTTTATTAATACTTTGTGAAACATAGAGAAATAATTTTATTTTCTCAGAAATTTGAAATGTGTAGTATGTTGGAAATTATATGGAAAATATATTTTGAACATATTTTATTTAATATTTGTCATTTCCATGTGTTTTAAGATATTACATAGATCATTCTAAAAATCATTAAATTAGCAAATGTGTGTATATGTACATGTGTATGCATATCTATGAATATGTATATTTGCTTTTGACAAGTAAACATTTGTTTCTAACAAATCAAAAGAAAACTTGAGAAAACACACCCAGAGGCAAAGTCTATTTAAAATGTGATAAATTTTTTCTTGATATTTTTGGCAACCTAAAGTGTCCTATAAAATATAAAAAATATATGTTCCTGTAAGTATTAAAATGAAAAATATATCAAAGAACAATATTTTTAGAACTAAGAAATTATTTTAGTTTATAATGATTAGTCTCAATTTTATGTCAGCATTCATCCATGTAAGCATCAAAAAAATTTTAGTGAATATATGTGCAATGTACCTTGGAAGTATTTTGGGCATGGGTACAGACCACTGCAGTAATGTAAATATTAAAATGAAGTGAGTCACATAATATTTTTGTTTTTTCAATCTATATAAATTTAGTTACCTGCACTATAGTCTATTAACATTTTATCACGAAGTTAATAATTTTATTATAAAACACTTTCTTGCTAAAAATGCCAATGATGAACAGGGTGTTCAGTGATCTTGGGGAGTGGAGGGTCTTACCTTGGACTTACCTTGGATAGCTGCTAACTGATCAGCATGGTGGTTTTTAAAGGCTGGGTTGGATATGTTGATTTTTCTCCCAAAACAAAGATTGCATTTGCTACATTGATAGATTCTTGCTTTCATGAAAAAATCTAATATATGATATGTGGCAAATTTTTCCCACATAGAATTTCTTTCATAATTGGAATCAACCCCCTGAAACTGTGCTCTGCTTTACCAATCAATCTTGTACAATATTCTAAATCTTTTTTCTTTTTTATAATTTCAACAATGTTAATAGCAACTTCATCAGAGGTAGATTTTATCAAAGGAACCATCCTCTTGGCTGATCCATAAAAAAATCAACTCCCCATCTGTCAATATTTATCATGAGATACAGCCATTCAGTCATATTTTTGCTTCTTATTCTAACTCTGTTGCTATTTTGACATATCTATAATTATTTCCTTGACTAAAATCTTAAACCCCTCGTGTCATCCATGAGTACTGGAATAAATGTCTTCTGCTCTCCAGCAAAGGTTAATAATTTGACCTCCTCCCATGAATCACAAATGTTCTTAAATGTCATTTAGAATGGTGAGCCATTTCTAGAAGGTTTTCATTTTACTCTTCCCAAAATAATCAGAAACATCCTTACCCATGGAAGCTATAGCCTTATATGTATTTATTGAATAATAGGAATTGAAAATCAGAATTACCACTTGATCCATTGATGGCAGAATAAATGTTGCATTAGCAGGAATCAGACATTGTTAATCTCATTGTACATTTCCATCAGAGCTCTTGAATGACTAAGTGCATTGTCAAAAAAAAAAAAAGATATTTTGAAAGGCATCTGTTTTTTTTCCTTAACAGTAAGTGTCAAGAGTGTGCTTTAAATATTCTACATTCTACATTATAAACAGATGTGCTGTCATGTAAGTTTTGCTATTCCATTCATAGAACTAGACAGAGTGTGTTTAGCATTATTCTTCAGGACCCTAAACGTTGGAATAATAAATGAACTTTGGTTCCAACTGAAAGACAGCAGCTGGGTTGAGGATGTTTCTCAGTGGTCAGCTGTGTAAGCCCTTAATAAGGGAGTCAGCCATTCTTTTTAAATACTAAAGCCTGACATTGACTTCTCCTCTTTACCTATGAAAGTCCTAGATGACATCTTTTTTCCAACAGAAGGAAATTTTACATTGAAAATTTATTTCATGTGGCCTCTAACATCAATTACCCTGGCTATATTTTTTGGATAACTTATAGAAGCTTTTACAGAGCACTTAATGCTTCTCCCTGCACTCACATTATGGATATGGCTTCATTTGAGAAGGTCATGAAGCAATCTCTGTTTACTTCACATGTTTCTTCTGCAGGTTCTTCACCACTCAGCCTTCATGGAATTGACTTAGTTTTTTTGCTCTGGGCCAGGCTTTTGTTTCAGGGAATGTGGTGGCTGGTGGATCTATCCAGAAGCCTAAAACATTCTCCATAATAGTAATAGGAGTGGTTTGGTTTTCTATCTCTCAGTTTTTCAGTGCAGTTAATATTTTAATTTCATTTGAGAACATTTTCTTTCCATTCGCAACTTGGATGTGTGGTACAAGAGGTCTAGCTTTCAACCTAGCTAAGTTTATGACCTGCCTTCTGCATTAAGCTTAAGCATTTCTAGCTTTGGAATTAGTGTGAGAGATGTGTGACTTTTCTTTTTACTTGAATACTCAGGTCATTATAGGGTTCGTGGTCAGCCACTAACACAGTAATTTCAACATTACTGTGTCTCAGGTAATATGAGGACTTAAGGAAATGGAAGAGCCATGTTGGAGCAGTCAGAACTCACACACTTGCTGATTGCATGCTGGTTTAGATATAATAAAAATGAAACAAGTCAAATGACTATGAAAATTACTAAAACATGATCAGCTATACAAATGAGCATATGATGTTGGAAAATGGGAAAAATGTGAATAGATTTGCTGGACATAGGGTTGCAACAAACATGAAATTTGTAAAATATGTAATATATGTAAAGTACAATGGTGGATGCTCATGATTTTTTTAAGTTTAACATCCATCTATGTGTCACATAACCATAAAATAATGTGAGTTTGTGTCAGAAGTGGCAAATTAATTATGGGACTTTGAACTGCCCAGACACGGAGGCAACACCTCCCTTGGGAATTTCTCTGTGCAAAGGAACCCATCAACCATTACCCATGCCCTGTAAAAGGGAGATTCTTTTCCAGCCATGGAATTTGCCTTCAGTTCAAATGCCTGCAGCCCTGCTCAGAGGGAGAGAGTTATGGATGCAAGCTGACTAATTGAGTTGTTTTACCTTCAGCTTTGATTTTTTTTTCTTTTGAGAGAGAGAGAGAGAATTTTTGTTTTTTTTTTTTTTTTTTTTTTTTTTAGTTTTTTGGCGGACACAACATCTTTGTTTGTATGTGGTGCTGAGGATTGAACCCGGGCCGCACGCATGCCAGGCAAGCGCACTACCACTTGAGCCACATCCGCAGCCCTGATTTTGTTTATCTTGAAGAAGTTTTCTCCCAATAAATCCTTTTGATGTTGAAACCTATATAATAAATGTGCTGAGCTTGCTGGTGATCAGTCTTCTTCTATCAGAAGTTGCTGATCCACTGGGTCCTGGCTATTTCCTACTTTTGTTTCTGTTTGTCTTTTTTGAATCCCCTTGCTGCCTGGTTCAGGAAACTGAATAAATGGTTGTGAAGGACCTGTTACTTGGCACCAGAACAAGGACCCAAATGCTCACAAGAACTCTAATTTGTCAGGTGATTGAGACAAGGCTAAAAACGATATGTGTCAATTAAAGGAAGGGGAGGAGTGCGTTTTTATATATAGCTTGGTATAAAATATGGGGCAGTTAAGATATATAGAGAGTGATCTCTATATTATTATGCCTAGGCATATGCTTAAACTGTGCTTAAGCCATGTAAAGAAGGCACAATTGGTACAGTTTTTAGAATATTTATTAAAGCTTTTCTTTGGTTCCTTCAGGAGGGAAGAGTAGAAGCAGAGTCATGAGAGAAACTTGGTAAACAGCTGCATATTAGCTATGAGGCTGAATGACTCAACAAAATTCCCTGTGGGAACTTTTATCTGATGGTCTTTGATACAAAATTGTCTTGATCAATCTTGTGATAGCATGAAATTTTTGGCTTCTGACCTGATTTCTGCTTATAAAACTGATGATAAAGGCAGCAAACAGTTAACAAGAGTCTTCAGCCTGCAGATTCTCCTGCAGCTCCCAATTCCCCAGCTCAATGAGGTCTTTGTCTTCTGAGAGCAAACAGGGGAGGGGGGAGAAAAAGTTGAAAATCTGAGTCTTTAAGATAAGTTTTGCAGCTTCCTTGGAAAAATAAAAATTACAAAAGAAGGTGTTTTAACTATGACAAGCCTGGACTCTTGACCCAAAACTCTTGGTAATTGCTCATAATTAAAAATAAACCAGGGCTGTGTTCATATTGTTACTTTGATAAACACTGGGCTGATAAGTGTAAATCTCAGTGAAATGTAGGGGAACAATTTTTACCTCCTTGGTTAAAACCTTGCTTGGATGAAATTTCCAGAAAAAAATATGAGCTATAATCTCACACTTTTAAAGAATCCTTCTAGATTTAAGACCAGAGGAAAGAGTGTCTCTTTTAAATTCAAGCTGTTTCTGGCTCAGCTGGAAAAAAAAAAAGGAAAAAAAAAAAAGAAAGTGTTGTGTTTAAATCTGAACCTCTTCATGTCTAGCTTAACTGGACGTCTTTATACACTGACTTGTTAAAAAGTCCCCTTTAGTACTACAACAGAAGGATAGATAAATGAAGAATTCTAAATGTTGATGTTTCCTTTTCTTAAAATCTTTTTTGAGTATTTATAGGCTCCTAAATTCTTTTCATATTGGAACTGACTCTAATCTGAACTCAAAGTGATTCCAAGATGATAAAGACATTCTACATGTTCCCTTAGTAGAGGAATGATGGCTTTTTATCTATTAAAAAAAAAAAAAAACTTTATTTTTGAGCTCATGATTTTATGGTGTATTCACATTTGATCTTGCATTCCCTAAATTAATGTATGTTACTAATCAGTTTTATTTTATCTAACTATAGAGCTTTTTACACCCTGTCATTGTTCAGAGGCCAATTTGTCAAGGAATGGTGGTGTTAGGGTAGATCTGATAATCATCAGGACAAAAGCTGACTATCTGAAATCTTTTATTTCATTGTCCTCATGGCTATTAGATCTTACACCTGGCATTTCCATTTGCACAGCTCTGCTCTATATTTAAGTGATTATGTAAACGTCTGATTGTATCTATTTTAATTTCTAAGTGGTTACATCTAACAGAGGCTTTAATAAAGGTCTGGAGCATTATCTCCTACCAGTGGAGCTCCACTTACAAAAAATTATAAAATCTTTGTTTTGTGTATGTGTGCACACTAATGTCCTGTATTGTTGTGTCTGTGTCCATATGTCATGTACATAGTATCAAAAGAGGAATAAAGATAAATGATCGCTCATTCCATCTTAAGATAACCATTCAAGTTCATTTAAAATTAAGTTCAAAAATAGTTTTTTTTTGTTATAAGGATTAGTGTAATCTGGAAATAAACAAAAGTACTCTATGTAACTAATTAAATATTTGGAATTACAAAAACATTATGTTCCTTAGTTTATAGTTGTTATACAAATTAAATATTTTTACTGTTGTTAATTTTATTTTATAGTCTCCTTATAAACTTTACAACTATTGTCTGTTAATGCCTTAATTAAAGTAAAATAATAAAGCCATCACCTATAGGACCAACAAGATATAAGGCTGAATTTCAATATTTACACTGACCACATTTCATAATCTGGTTGCTTAGCTTATTATTAAAGACAAAAGCTAAATCATACAATTGGTAGGAGCTGAGCCTTCTTTCATTATGGTGCTCTTTTTAGTTCAACTACGACATTGTTTTTGGCAATCTTCAAATGCTTGGGAAGTAGCTTTTACTAATTTTCCTGGCCAAATAAAAAAGTAATTATCCTCTTGATAAGCTTCTTCAATTTGCTATTTTAACTTAATTTATTTTTCTAAAGATTGTACATACTTAGTGAATACCTGAGGTTGTCATAGTGTCTACAGATGGCTCCACTCAGGAAAAGCTTGTTTCTTTCTTTCTTTTTTTTTTTTTTTTGTACTGGGGATTGAAAAGCTGGTTTCTATAGCATTGGTTATACTGAAGTGGTACACATTCCTTATACCTCTGCAGCACAAGGAGCTTCAAGCTCTCATTTTTGTCTTATTTTATTTTGCTAATGAGCTAGTTAATATCTACAGTAATAGTGCCTATACAGTAGGAGTCACTATGCACATTGGAACAGCTACCATTCAACATATACAATCAGAAGATTTTTTTTCATTTATTCCATGCATTACAAAAAAAAATTCAAATGTGTCAGTATCCTTGTTTCATTGGTCATATCATAGCTCTTTCCAAACTTCCAGGCCCTTTAACATCTGATAATGCTAATGGTTGATCATCCTGTTGCAGCTTGTCAACAGTGTCTCCTTATAACTGCTCTCAAGCCTCTCATACTTTACATCATCAGAATGCATCCAGTTTACAGAAGAAATTCCATATTACTCGGGATCAGGCTCACCAAATGATTCATCAATGACCTCATTGTGCAGTTCACACTCCGGCTTCATCTACTGGGATTAGGCCCTGCAGTTTTCAGCCAAATCAATTGTGAGAGATGAATGTAACTCACATCCCTCAATTTGGCAAAGAGAGCTTTGTTCATATTATTATTGATATTTGGTATCATTTCATTTTTGCCATTGCTTGTACAGGAGGAAATACTCATCAGGTCATTTGTCACTATTTAGCTGGTCTTAGAATGCAGGGCCACCCTCTACAAATTAAAACTGATAATGTTTCAGCTTATAACAATTCTTCATTTCAACAATTTTACAAAAACACAAAGGGTGAGATACAACCCCCAAAACTGTTTGAATCATGCTCTCTTTGTTTATAATTTTTTTTAAATTTTGATGCTGAAGTTCACACTACTGCTGAGTGACACATGGCCCCTACTACAGTAGGACTGTCAGGCCTAGTCTAGTGGCAAAACTTGCAAACAGGACCAAGGAATGAACCAGATTCAGTAATAATAGGGGGCAGAGGCCATGCTTGTGTCTTTCCAGAAGGTGCATCTCATCCTGCCTGGCTACCTGAATGTGCTGTTCATCATCACCATGGAAGATTTAGAGCTGCAGTTCAAACAACTGAAGAGCCTGACACATCAGGCGGAATAGAGAGAGAAACAGCAGGAAGGACCTAAGTCTCTACTCACAATGTTTGTGGCTATGCTGTGCTTTCAGGAAATTAGGATTCATAGGGAAACTTATTTCCTAGATCTAGCTTTAGTACAACCAGCTGTGTGGACTGGAAAATCCATTCCTATATGTACTAATGACACTCAAATTATGGTAGTTCTTTCAGATAATCATATTATACCAGTTCATTCAATTGGATTTAATTATACTGGATATAGTGGGAGTTAAGCTAGATGTTGGTCCACAATACACACTGGCTACAAATTTGTTTGTGTTACAGTAGCCAAACATAACATTTACCAAAGGGATTGGGAAAAAAGTTAAAAATCATTTAATGGACATTTGGCACAGCAATAATGAGAGTCTAGACTTTTTGAAGTTACATCATCACATTCAGGATACTCAGAAAAGCAGGAATGATCTGGCAGATCCTTCATGACTTGCTGAACAAATACTTAATGATTTACATGGTTTTAATCCTGGAAATGTGTTAAAACATTCAACATAATACATTTTTCGAATTATGTGTTTGCTACTAATTCTCTTTTGTGTTATGACAGCAGAATGCCACATCTTCAGGAAAGCCATCTAAGAACTTCAAATAATAATAGCCTATCATTTGTGCTTAAATATAAAAAGAGGGAGATGTCAGGAGCAGTAAGTAAGTTATGGGTCTTTGAACTGCCCAGAGACAGAGGCAACACCTCCTTTGGGAATTTTTCAGGTCAAGGGAACCAATCAAAGATTGCCCATTGATGTGGGGATGGCCTGTAAAAGAGAGATTCTATACTGCCTTGGAATTTATTAGTTCATGGCCTTGGGTTCAAATGCTTGCTGCCCTGCCAAGAGGGAGAGAGTTATGGGTGCAAGCCGATAAGCACTAATTGAGTTGTTTTACCCTCAACTTTAGTTTTGTTTATCTTGAAGAAGTTTTCTCACAATAAATCCATTTGATGTTTAAAACTACAAAATAAACCTGCAAAGGTTGCTCATGGTCAATCTTCTTCTGTCAGAACTTGGCTGATTCACTGGGTCCTGAATTTTTTATACTTTTGTGTCTATTTGTCTTTTTCAAATCTCCTTGCTACCTGGTTCAGGAAACTGAGTAAAAAGTTGTGCAGGATGCAAAATTTTGTAATATCAAATATCCAAGAATTTCTTCTAAGCTTGTATATTCACATCAGTCCAAAAAAGGAAATTCTTATATTAGTAAGACTTTTTTTCTTCTCAGCTCTTTTTTATTCATGTACACACACACACACACACACACACACACTCACACTCTAATAATAAGCAGCTGAGGAAATAAAAGCAACCAATGGGTGCTGACTTATAACATCATATGAAATTGGGCCTCCTATAACTCTGTGTTTATTATTGTTGTTGCATTTTTGCCTTTTTTTGAGAATAGAAAATATAATTTTCAACTACTTATAAGAGATGAAATATAGTAAACATGAGCGTACTGTGAAAATAAATGATAATAACATCTGTCTATAGCCTGACCAGAAACTTTAGTTCCCAATTGCTCTTCTGGGTATATATTGATTATTTAGGAAAAAAACAAAAACAAAAATAAGCAAATGTGGACAAAATATTCCACCCAAAATATTTTGATAATAAAGCCATAGTTGAAATTCATGTTTCCAAATTATTGAGCTTCTGCCACAGTGTATAACTACTACCATTAAACTGTTCATTATTATTTTGTGAAAGTAGGGAATGACTCATTAAACTCATTTATTCAACTACTATATTAGCTGTCAGGTGGGCTGGGGTTGTGGCTCACAGGTAGAATGCTCGCCTAGCATGTGTGAGGCACTGGGTTCAACCGGTCCTCACCACTACATAAAAATAAAGATATTGTATCTACCTATAATTAAAAAATAGATATTAGAGAAAAAGGACATTTTTTTTTAAATTCTGCCAGGCATACAATCATTCAATTACAACTGTGCGTGAATATGAGTCTGTGTGTTGTTATAATCTGAGCTTAATCAATATAGATTATACATTATAGATTATAAAATATTAATAATAGGGTAATAGGATTATGTGACAAGTGTTATTGAATAAATAATTTTAAGCTGCTGTAGCTATAAATCAAAAGATGTAATCGTGTAACTGTAAGATATCAGATTTCAGTTATAAAAATAAGATATAGAACAGTGTAAGGTGATAAATATAGCCATAATGACTCCATTTCTATGACATCCATGCGAAACTGTTATATAAGCTGCTTAGATGTTAAAAAATTGTTGTTCTGTACTTCATATACCAACAAATGTGCTCGAACTCAGGATGTGGTTGTCTGTTCTTGCTCTGCTAACTGCTTTCTCAGCCCTTGTATCCTGTTCACTTATGGGCACCTACATTTTTGAGGACATGGTTTCTCGCCTTGAAAGTCCCACAGAACCCAGACCTCGTGCCGTTCTTGGCAGAAACAATTTGGGTCCTGTAGGGAGCAGTCACCAGCTGACTAAATAAAAACTGTTCAATTTGGACAAAATTTGGACTGAGACTGCTTTCTGAGCAATCAGTCCACAACAGTGTGTTTGTTTGTTTGTGTGTGTGTGTGTGTGTGTGTGTGTGGTGTGTGAGTGTACAAACTCATGTGTTCATATGGATGAATACCCATGTGCATGCCCCAGGATCTGTCAAAGACATATGAAAAAGGCAGAAAAAGAGATGCAGCCAGGGATATAAAAAATTATGTTTATGATAAAACATGAACATTCAATTTATTTAGTTTTTACAGACAAATCTATGAAATGGATACTATTAAGTTTGTTCATTCAAATCTTTGAATAAAAGTATTATGAGGACAACAGTAGGGCTGGCCATGCTGTTTGAGAGGTGAAACAAAACTTAAATTGGAAAAGGTACTTAATTTTAATTTTAAAAATGAATATCAATAAAGCATCCACAGAGAGGAAAAACTGAGCATTTGATGATAATGAAACTCTACATGCAAGTCATGCTTAGTGGACTGAAGGAACGTAGAAAATTTGGTAAACCCAGGCTGGGAGGTATGCAGGAGCCTGAGCAGTAGTTACATGGCATTTCTGCATTTATGTATGCATCAAAGAGAAATTGCAATGCCTGGAACTGAAAGCTTTGGGATGTCAGTATTTCAGCTATTAAAGAATTACATTGTGAATGAAATAATATACACAAAGTAAAAACAATTTTTAAGTATGTTATTGTACCCGTGTGAGTTATGACTACTGCTTTATTTCTGAATTTAGAAAGAAATGAATATGTTTTGCTTTTTATGAAGTTTACTGTCTTCTCATTTTTCCATAAGTTTTGGACTTACTATAGTAGCATTATTCTGGTTTCAATTTTGAAGCCTTTATAATTACAAAATCTTTATAGTCTTTTGACTTTTTTTAAACTCTATTTTATTTTTTTATTTTTATGTGGTGCAGAGGATCGAACGCAGTGCATTGCACCTGTGAGGTGAGCGCTCTACTGGTGAGCCAAAACTCCAGCCCCTGTCTTTTGACTTTTTGAGGATTTATTTTCTGTTCATTATCTGCATTTTCATATATTAAGAAGCAGTAAACACCAGTTATATCGTTCTAGTTACTGAAATATATATCTAAAAGACAAATCTGATTTCAAGATATTAAAGTTCCCTTAGAAGTCAGGCAACACACACACACACACACACACACACACACACACACACACCACTCCAGAGTGGTCTTTTGAAAATTATGGAGTAGTTATTAGAAAAATTGTCCTATAATGAAAAACTGAAATAACTGGACAAAACATAGTAAAAACAATAACCATTTATTAAAGTAAATACTGGGGTCCATCAAAGTGGTCTTTGTTGGCTGTGATGATCTAGGCGAGAGGAACCCAGAGAAGTTACCACCTCGTTTGATGCTGTCCATTTTTTAAGATGTTTACTAATTATAAATTATTTCTAGGGATAAAGAGCAATTTTATAATTGAAAAATAAAATACCATGATGAAATGTCATAATGAATGTTATAATTCAATATAAATGTAAAAATAAAGATGTTTACCCTAATAATGTACAATGAAGTGAACATTGTCAAAATTAACAGTAATAAAAATAGAAAAATCCAAAAACACATCGAGAGGTAACAACTGGTAAGAAAAAGTCTGAAAAACTATCAGAATATGTGAACCAATTGATTAATAACTGACCTAAGCCCAACAAATTCAGAATTTACATTCTTTGCAAGTCCACATGGTCAAACATTAGCTAAAATTTGCCAGATGCTGGACCACAGGGCAAATCATAAAAATTAAATGCTTGAAATAGCAGCATATTATGTAATAATGGAATTAACTTAAAAATCAATACTGAAGCAAATAACTATCAAATTCCAATTAAATCAAGAAGGAGACTTCTAAATAACCACTCATTTGAATGAAAGAAGCAAACAAAACTAGAGTTATGTGTAATTGAATGCCAAAATTTCTTGCTGCCTTTGGAAAAGAGTTATGTGCTTACAGTATATTCCAGAGAGTACATGAGAAATACCTTCATCTAAGCATTCTTATCATTTAAATTAGAGCAGAAGAAACCACAATGAAGAAAATATTCATGATAATAAGAAATTAATCACACAATAAACATATGTTATCAAGATATTTCTGAAAATAATAAATCTTTGTTTAGATGAATCAAGACATGAAAAAAGTCCCAGTAATATGTAATAGGAATGACACAAAGGACATATGAGATTTTACAAATATGAAAATAATTATAAAAGCACATTAAGAAAAACCTTCATAGAAATACAGATGAAAATATAGATGAAATAAGAAAACATCCTAGATAAGCAACTAATACAAATTAATGTGGAAAAATCTTTAAAACCTGAATACTTAATATCTCTTAAAATTAAATTTTCAAATGTACACAAAATAACTATAGAGAAGCTGTCCTTAGTAATCTTAACTAATATTTGGGAGAAAAAGGAAAAAAAAATAGATATTCACAATTCCAGGAAATAAATGGAACATTCAGAAACTTGTGTTTAGTGTTAGATTTACCTTGAGGATAAAAATCTGAAAAATATTTGAAATTACAGTTAATTTCTGGTAAATATCTTTCATAAGCATAGGCATGAAAATTCTAACTTAAGTATTATTAAAACAAATTCAAATTTATAAGTAAAGAAACATACATTGTGATCACTTATATTTATTCTAAGTATCTAGTTATTTTAATACTCAGTCATCAAGCAATATAATTACCTGATTAACAAGATAAAGAAAAAAAGTGCCTGAGATATCAATAGATGCAGAATTCCTCACTAAAACTCTGCTTCTAATTATGATATGAAGCTTTAACTTGCTAATTAGAAAATGAACTTTTAAAATCTCATAATAAATAGTAAGAACAACAATAACTAACCATAATTCAAAAGCTTTTCTATGAAGTCCTGGATGATAAAGGCATGTCTTTCTTGTGTTTATTAAATATTACATTTAAGATCTTTTTCAGACCCATATTGCAAGAACAGTTAAGTTATAAAATGGAAAAGAAAGACTGCCTCATTGATGCATGGTAATTTGAGTACATAGAAAATCCAGATTTGGTTTTTTGTTTTGTTTTGTTTTCTTTTTTTGTACTGAGAATTGAACCCAGAGGTGCTTAATTACTGAGCCGCATCCCCAACCATTTTTTATATATTATGTAGTAACAAGTTCTTGCTAAGTTGCTGAGGGCTTCTTTATGTTGCTGAGGCAGGCTTTGACCTGGTTTGACCTCACGATCCTCTTACCTCAGCCTCCCAAGTTGCTGGGATAACAGGCATATATGCTACTGCACCTTGTAAAAATCCAAACTTTAATAATAAATTAGTTAGATTAATAAATTTAAAATTATTTGAATTATTATAAACCACAAAAAGGTGAGAAAAAATAAAAATGTTTTTATTGTCTTGGTATTGTCAAATATCTAAAAGTAATTATAAGAATTATAAAAACCTCTATAAGGAAAATAACACAATATTGCTGACAAACATTAAGGTGAAACTAAATATATGGATTAGTATGTCATCTTTATTCATTAGTAAAGTTGAAAATCCAAAGATTTTTTTTTCACAAATTTATCTCTATACTGAATGCAATCCCAACTGATATTCCAATATATTTCTGTGAATGCATATACATAAACAAAAAATTTGATACCATGCTTAAGTATGAAAAAGACCAAAATAAAAAAAGACAAAACCTGAATATTGCACGGACTGTGGAACAATTGCCAATTTAGATACTATCTTTGCTAATAACTGTGCAAGTCAATACAAATAATTTGGGGGATCTATCTGGAAATATTTATATAAAGAGGCCCTATGACCCCTGATTTTACTTCTGGGTGTGTACATACATACACATGCACATCCTGAATAGGAGGGCATGTGATATTTGAATAAGGATTTGAGTAGCAAAATTATTCTGAATAGCCAATGAGACACAAGCATATTTTTTTGGTAATAGTTGGCTCGATGAAAATAAGAAGAACAACTTAGATGAATTCATAAAACACTGTGCAGCGATAAATACAGAGCTCATCACTATGAAAAACTATGAGGGGGGCGTGGCTCAGAAATATCATGGTGGCCAAAGAGAAGTGAAAATAAGCACAGGACACCCCTTTTCAAAGCTCAAAGCCTGGCATACTGAAGTACAAAGTGAGAAGTGCAGTGTTGCTCTGGAAAGACAGAGAGGAAGCGATTGAAGGAAGACAGTGGGGATCAAGGAGAGTGGGAATATTCTATTTCTGAAATGTGGGAACTTTCCAAATTTTATCACACCACAACTTATGACTTTGTTTAGAAATACTTTTTTTCCCCAAAGTTATTTTATTGGGTCTCTTTTTTTTGTTTGTTTTATTTTGTTTTCTGGAACAGTCCACAGAAGAAATTCCACAGAAATTACTGTATCATTACTTTTAAATATCAGAAAGGTCAAAAAATTTCTGAAGTCACACAGCTTTTTGACTGCAGGAATGCAGCAAGGATTCATTACTCCTCCTTAAGTATTACATCTAATTACATTAAAACACTTTTCTTCCACCTACACATATTAGCATCTTTGATCTGTCAAGTTAATAATGGAAAACAGTTTAATAACAAGGTAAAATTTTTATATAAAAATAGAATTTGGATTTCTTTTAATTGCACATTTTTACATTGCTTCAAGAGCTAATAAAGAATAGGTTCCCTCTTTATATGGTTGTGACTTGATATTTGCTTAGAAGTTTGATCCTGAAGTGAAAATACATCATTTCCTTAGTAGGTAATTAAGTTCTGCATACAAATGTGATTGCTCAAATAAGTACTGAAGGTTTTATTTTTTTTTATTTAAAGAATAAGTCAATTATCCTCCTATAATTTTTAAATCTATATCATAATATTCTGAATCCTACATTGGTGGACAGTTGTCTTTTCTTGTAGTGTTGAAAAGTACAAGGTCAGGACTGAGGTCCTTTGTACATTTTTTCCTACTAGTTGTAGGCGTTGGAACTCACCATGCAACACACTCCACAAACCCAGTTTGAGCATGCTTAATAAAAAGGTGTAACAAGTAGATATTAGTTTATTGATATATTAGTAAATAAGGTTTATTTCAGGCACAGCTAAATCAAGTGGTCCAAGCATGACATCATGACTGATCCCCTCTACCTTTCTAACATTTAAATTCACACAGCCTCGGTGACACTCTCAGATCCTCTCTGGGCTGATGGAGGAATTGTCAGATTCTGCACTCTAGGCTTCTCTTCTTAATAAAACCAACAGAAAGTAGAGTTATTGAATTTAGGACAAAGCAAATCATATGGTGAATACAGATTTTAAAAAATAACAGTTTTATAGATAATGGTTTTATATTAATGAGAGATCTTTAGTGGAACTATTAAATAGTAATTCTCTTTAAAAAAAATCCATCCTGATTTTACTTTTACAAGTTTTATGTGCTTGCAGAAAATATATAATCAAGACATTAGTTTCACAAATTATGTCATCTTCTTGATGTGTTTCTGATGGTTCTGTCACATTTTAAAAAGTTTTCTTCTTTTTCTGTTGTAAAATTGTATTAAGATGTTTCAACAGGACTTTTTAAAAGAGGAATTCGGAATGACTAGAGAGAAATAGAAGTAAATAAGATTAACTTTGAAGTAAATAAGATTGACTTTGGGGAAGACAGACCTAAGGTAGACACACCCTCAGGTCTCCAGATGAGTCCATGCCCTTGGGTCAACTTTGCCCTTGAGTGGCCATGAGAAGCACCCACTCCTCAGAGGTCACCTCCTCGGGCTGCCACTGAGCCTGTTGTAATAATGCTGGCCTCCTCCCCTTTCTTTCAGTCCTGGGATAAAGTCTGCTCTGTAAGGTTGCTTCTTTCATCAGGCCTGAGTTCCTCCTTCACTCTTCCTGTTACTTAGAGAACTCATTTATAGTTAACAATCATATTACTTAAGTTAATATATACATATTAAATTCCCTGCATGCAACATCCCACTGTGGATTCGGTGCCCTGAAGAGTCCATAAATGATAAAATTGTTTGGTTTTCCAGTGTAATATATTTCAAAAGAATGTGTATAGAAACAACTGAAATGTAGCCTGGATGAAACCAGAATCCAGTGTCCAATACACATACTGATTATTCTATGGAATATGCAGTTTTAAATAATTGCAAACATGTTAGTAAATGTGTATGATGTTTCCCTTGTTATCCAAATAGTTAGCTAAGGTAATTCTCCAACTCCATGATATACACATTCTATTAGTCAATTTTATTTCTGGACAATGTTCTCACTTTTTCATCTTTAAAGTTACAACCTAAAATTTTATGGCATCAACAGGTACTCTATTTGTTCAATATATTCTCTTCTGCTCTAATGTACAATTTAAGGCAAAATAGTTCTTTTCAATAATTAAAATATTCCAATACAATCCTACCCTTCCAAAAGAAAACTTCATAGTGTCTCAATGTGTGTGATGGTGAGTCATGGTGGTCAGAAAACAGAGGAAGACAAGAGGAATGGGCTAGGGGACCATCAATCCTTGGAGGGCAAGACCTCAGTGACTCACCTCCTCCAACCATGCCTCACCTACTTAGAGTTACCAACCAGTTGGTCAAGTGGATCATTTCATCTTTGAATATCCTTTCATTAACAGAGGAGCTTTTGTAGTACACCTCCAAACCATAACAAAAGTTAAAAATATAAGAAAAAACTGACCTGAATGTGCAAGGGTGATTATTACTGCTTGAGAACTTGAGAGAAGTAAGGGCTGAATGAAAGGAGTCTGCAATTGATCAGTGCTTGCTGTATGCACATAATGAAATATCACCCTGAAAGTGATCATGTGCACCATCAATACCTGCGAATCAAAAGTGAAAACAAGAACAACGGCAATCAATGATTTTGAATTCTTCATCAGAGAAAAAGTTTGTCCTGCTTTTTAAGCACATCCAAAAAAAAAAAAAAAAAAATTCACGATGGTAGAGCAAATGGCAAACTGCTGCAGACTGACTTTGAGTTACTATTTTAATATCTAACATATTTGTAGGCAAATTAACATCTTTCCTAGCAAAAGTTCTAACATATGGATTGTTTTCTTTGGATGATGAAGTTTTTTACAGTACACAGTGGATGGTTGCTTTATTTTCACTCTAGCCTCCCCATCCTCATCACCACCTTTGCTGTAATCTTAATTTCTCACCTTGCTGAATAAGTTGATTCTGCCTTTCAAGTTTATATATAATTTATAACTGTAGTAGTTTATTAGTGGCATTAGTTTTGTGTATTCTTTTTGCCTTGTTTTTTAAAAAATATTTCTATACCACTTAAGAGAAAAAGCAAGAGATAGAAAGTTTTAATAAATACAATTGAGAGAATAAACATGAGGGATGGAATTTCAGTGGCTTTAGAAGTTCTGTGATCCAGTATAATATTTGTTATAATATATTCAAATTCTTGTTTATAAAGTTACTTTATCTTTCCTAGGTTATGTAAAGAATATGTGCACTTGCTACAATTAATCACTATATCCTAGTAGACCTTGAGAAGCTAAATGTTTTTTCTGCTCTACCTAGATCATTCTCTGAATTTTTGGTATGTAACTGCTGCAGTTATCAATCCCCTTATCAAAATTCTAACTTTATGAAAACATCCCCTTATCAAAATTCTAACTTTATGAAAACAATAACATAAAGTCACTATCTAATTAAGAATATAGTGTTTATAAATTTATAGCACAAATAGAATACAGTTTTAACTTGTACGTGCTGTATGTTACTGGACATAAGCTAATATCTGTCACAAGTTAATCAAACTTAATTCCAATGTGAAAATTTAAGTATATCTCATCTTCTGTTTTACTATTGAGTCTGGAAATGTGTGATCCTTTCCTCTAGAGCCACACTCTGTTCTTGATAAGGATCTGTTGGAAAGCCTTCCTGCAGGTAGGCAGGTCAACTAGCTGCACCTCCTTCTCGAGAAAAAAAACAAAATGCACTGTTTTGCTTTCTTTTATATTAATTTTCTCTGGATACTGGATAGCACAATATTTTCATGTTTTCTTGTATAAATAGGAAGAGAAAAATGTATAAATGATCTTTATGGTGCTCTCTCTTTCTCTGAGTCATCACAAAATAAAATAGCATTTTTGTATAAGAATACTCTGCTACACATTAAAAAAAAGATTCCTTTTTTTAGAGTATGTATTTTCCAACCATTCAAGTGTTGTACTGGAAACTGCATATTTTAATAATTGTATGAAATTCACTCACATTTTTTACTCTCTACTTTCTTTATAGATAATATATAGCATATATGACATACATAACTTTGCTTATTAAATATTTTTCTTATAAACAAACTTTCCTAATATTAGCTACTCATTAAAGAATTTACACTTGCTAGCAAAGAAGTAGCAAGGTCACAAAAAATGTCCTATAATATTTTTATCATCTGCAAAATTTTTCCAAAAATAAAAGTTTACATTTCCAATTCATGAGTGTTGCAAGTCTTTTATCCACATTAGATTTTGCACAGGAGGTCTGCAGCCTGGGGATGAGAGATGCCAGGTGTGTAGACTTCCAGTCAGGACACAGAATCAACACACTGAAGTAGCAAATGAGAAGACCACATCTGTGCTCGAAATTGGAATAACAGGATTTCACCCCTTGTCAGAAGGATTCCATGGGGGCTGAAGCATGAAAGCAGGAAACAGTGTCATGCAGAGATCAGAAGCAGAGCACCAAGCAGCAAGTTCTCATTCTAAACAGGCCATTGCCACTGATGTTTATTGTACAAGCTGTAAACAATGACATAAAACACACAGTTGTTCATTTCTTAGTTTTAGGCCTTTTTTGTTTTCTCAATACTCAACATCCCAGTCATTTAGATGGTACCACAACCCTATTTTAACCCAAACTGTTATATCCATTAAGAATATTATATTGTGCATCCTTCGGCATCCCTGAAAAGACAGTGGCATTTCAGGATTATGATCTTCCAGTTTAAATTTAAGTATCAATTAAATCTCAAACCTGAAGAAATATTACCCTTTATTCTCTGGCTCCAATATTTTCCTAAACAAAATATTGTGATATTTAACTTTAACCTTTATTTTATTCTATCCTATTTCATTAATCCTAACTTTTACAATATTTTTCTTGGTGTTTACACAACTGAAAACATGTACCCAGTTATCAGGTTTAATAATATACATAATCATGCACATATTCTTCCCATTATATTATTGTTTTTTCTTCTAATCTTACAATTGGAAACTTATTTGTAGACAAAAATAAGAAAACATTTTATCTGTTCTCAGTTTTTCTTAAATGTTTTCTTTGCTTACCTCTTAATATTGAAAAATGGTCTTTTGAAATGTATACCATCTAATAATATACATATGAAATTAAATAAAATACAAAGTTTTAGTATATTTTAGGATCATCATTGAGAGAAATAGTTTTGTTTATTATATTTAATTTTATAGATATACCTACATCAAAATCATAGGCTTAGTTAATATGCACATTAAATTCAGAGATTCTGGGATAGAAATCTTCAAGGGTCTCAGTGATATTTATTCATACAAAAGTTTGAGAAATCACAGACTTAAACATATGTTTTTCAACATTTTAAGGTCAGATACTTAGTTAAGAAACCATGTCTACTTGAAAAAAATTTCCTTAAACCAAACACAGTGGTACACACTTATATCCCCAGCATACTGGAAGACTGAGGCCGGCAGATAACAACCGTGAGGCCAACCTGAGCAATTTAGCAAGATTCATTCTTCAAATTAAAAACAAAACAACAGCAAAAAAAGGGTGGGAGAACTGGGAGTGAAGCTCAGTGATAAAGCATCCCTGGGTTTAATTGTAATAAACAAATAATAATAACAACAATACCTTTAGGAGCATATTATATATTTAAAATTCCAACTGCTTTTGGAAAGAGAGTTTTACTAGAAGACATTAAGTTATGAAAAATGTGAAAGATTGTAAATTCTGAGTTTTGTGATATTAATCTGAGAAATAATCAATAAAATTTATGTGTTACATAGTGGGTCTTGTTCTGAGTAGTTGGGATATATAATTTTCTTAGATTTCATTCTCCTATGGGCTTGGTATTCAACTTATCCCCATTTTATGGATGAGAAAAATGGAAGATGGAACTTTGAAGGCTGATACCAATTATAAAAGTAAGTATGTGACTTCCTATGTTCTCCAATTTATGTCGTTCCCAGTGGACTAACATTGCATAAACATTTGAATAACATTTAACTAGTCTATAAAGCATACAAATGAAGTCTGAATATCTTAAAGTTATTTTAATGCATTTTGCAATAAAAGTATTCTTTTGAACTTTCAAAGAATTCCTCACAGAAATCGCTTGTTAAAATATACTAAGAATGCATACAAAGATGAATTCAGTACTATTGCTGGCTAAGTTTTCAGAGTGTTACTTAGATTAAAGGATTTTATGATATGTATGTGATTTAATATTACAGATAATCCCTGAGGTACGGTGATTTGACTTAACATTTATTTTATTTTAGAATGGTGCAAAAGTAATTTACATTCAGTAGAAATCACACTTCTAATTATGAATTTTGGTTTTTCCCTGGGCTACTATATGCAGTATTCTACTCTGTCAGGTGTTGGGCAGTGGCAGTGAGCTGCAGTTCCTGGTCAACTACACATTGTAAGGCTGAACAAGTGGTACAGTGTACTGTGTTGCAAGGCATGATGTCTGGTACGTTAGGTACATCACATGCATTTTTATCATACAATATTTTTAGTTTATAATGGCTTTATTGCAATCTAACCTTATTGTAAATGGAGGTATATATTTGTATATATCTCACACAGATGAGATAATGCTTATACTTTTCTAGTAGTGTTACATAGGTACTATTTTTGAATTATATATACCTACTGTGTAGGAAATAGCATCCACAAAATTATGAGGAAAATATATAATGTCTGTTATGTTATTTTCTTAACTTCCTTCTCCCGAATAGTAACTCAAGTAATAATGCTAGTAATGGTATGATAGCACTATTCACTACTGATGTTTTTTTTCATTATATGCAAATGCAATGGGTTTGAGACCCTTTAGAAAACTGGGTATGAAAAGTTAACATATTTTCCTTGAAATCTACTTTGTCTATAACAAATAGAGCCACTCCTGATGTGTTCTCATTATCACTGGCATAGAATATCTTTTTCCATCCTTTAATTTACAGTGCAAGTGTGTCCTTGAAACCGCAGTGTCTTTCTGGAAGGTGGCAGAGAATTGGATCTTACTTTTGTCCATTTACCCACTCCATGAATTTTACTAAAGAGTTTGGTCCATGTACATCTAAAGTAGCTATTGTTAAGGGAGATTTACAGTTGTTATTTTTCTCAAATATGTTTTTTATTTGTTTTGTACTTGCCTTGTTCTTCTTTTCATCTCTTTTTATCCTCTTTTCTTTTGCATTTCATTATTTTTCATCAGTTTTTTTTACATTGATAGGCTGGCATAATTTCTTTTTTTCTTTCATATAACTTCCTAAATATCTTCTTTGTGCATAACAAAGAACCTTCATAAAATACTTATAGTTGTAGCAGTCTATTTTAATCTGTTAAGAACTTACCTATAATTGCATATAAGAATTTTCTACTTTTACCTCTCTACCTGCCTATATTACAGTATTAATATTAAGTTTATATTTATGTTAAATATCCATTTACATCATTCAGATATAGATGTTTTAAGACTTTTGTGTTTTTACTTTTTATCTTTTGATTGAAAGGGATGTACTGCCCAACTAATAGAGTAACCTTAATTTTTTGCCTTGTATATTTACTTATTTGTTGAGATTCATTATTTCTTATGCTCTTGTGTTACTGTTCAGAGTCTTTTCACTTCAACGTGGAGAACTCACTTTAGCACTTGCTGTAAGTCAGGTGTAGTTGTGTTAAACTCTCTCAGCTATTGCTCATCTGGAAAGTCTTTATTATTCCTTCTCTTTTGAAGGACAGATTTGCTGGGTATGGTATCCTTGGTTGGCAGGTTTTGTTTTTATTGTTGTCTTGTTTTTCAGAATTTTGAATATATCATCCCACTTCCCTCTGGTCTACACAATTCTTACTGAACCTAGTGAAGAGGACCTAACTCTTGGTTCCAACTGTTGTTCTCTACCTGTGTCCTCACAAGGAGAAGAGGAAAATGGTTTCCTTAGGGCCTAGTTTACATGGATGTGCTAGTCCAGTTCCTGAGGATCTATCCTCATGAATAACCATCTCTCAAAAAACCCTACTTGTTGATACCATGAGGTTGGGGATTAGGCATTCAAGATGAATTCTGGAGAGACACATTAAGTTCAATGTGTGTACTTATCTTTACTACTTGGGATATATTGTGTTAGTTTATGTTCTATCATATTTTATTGCACTCTATTTACTACATTTTTTAAAACATGCTCCTCATGACCTAGCAGAACTTAACATATTTTACAAACAAAAAAAAAAATGTCCCCTTCCTCTGCATCAGTGCATTGATGTGTCTAGTAAGGTCCTATTTGATCTCTATGACTGATAATGAATTAAAAGCAAATAACTAGAACATCCAAGGTCAAACCCAATCAGACACTGAAAACTCTAAAAAGATGCTAACTTTTTAAATGTATACAAAATCCAATATATAATTATTCCCTATCTCTAACTTTCTACTTTTATTCCTGAATTCACTACATTGTTTATAAAATTTTACTAACATATCATCATTATTCCAGTGATCTGAATTTGAAAGTTCTTCCTTTTCCTAGCTATTTTTCCAAATTGATTTTGATACTGCTCCAAATCCTTTGAATGATTTATGTCTTTATCACCATGGACTCCCTGGTTTTAACTTACTCTTTCTTGTATCATCTAATTTGATCTTTCCTAACATGCATTTCAAAGTCTACAGCTTATGTGTTTAATTCATCTTGAGAGATATTGCCAAATTGCTTTCATTTACTAACTGTATTGTTTTTTTTTTCACTTTTATTTCTATAATTTAAGGAAAATTATTCATCAGACAGTTAAGGTCTTTCTAAGAATCTGTCATTTCAGTTACATTGGATACTCATTGCCTACATTAAGGTTAACCATATATCTTTCATCAACACTTTCTTTAATTATTCATATAAAAAACTAGCTTTTTCCCAATTAAATTACTTTCTTCCATAACTGGATGAACCACAAGACCCTGTAACATGTCCAACAGAAACAGCAGGAAATTGAGATATGTCCAAGAGTTTAGTCAACGTTAACTATGTGTATTTAAAAACATTGGCAGGCATTTCTGTAATAAACGTATGTCTTTTATTAAAAAAAAAAAAAAGAAAGAAAGGCTGAGGAAGGCAAGAGTATAAATAGAATTAAAAATGTTCTTTATAAAAATGTGAAGTGGAAACAAGAACTACCAGGTAAAAAACTCTTACCTGTTAATGATTTGGTAGAAAGATACAGTATTTTAGGTGGGATATGTTGCATTTGGATAGTGCAGTTCTAAGGATCAGGAAAACATTTTCATTATGTTTTCTACAACTCAAAGGGAGATTAGTGTAAGGAGAATCTTTTGCACAGTCATGGATTCCTCCATATGGAAGTCATTTCAAATCCTTCAAAATAAGCTCCTATTCTGTGTGACATTCTATTGTGATTCATTTTGGTTTTCAATGTGGTGTAGGGAATGTCATGGTATAGGAATTTTGCTACTCCATCGTAATTTCACTTCATCATATTTCTGTAAAACATGAAAGGAGTAAATAAGGTAAAGTTCAGGTTTCTATATTTGCATTTTTACTTTTACTCATTTCTGTATTCTATATATACACACTTAACTTGACTACAATAAGAAAACATGCTGGTTTTTAGCCAGTTTGGTGGAGGATCCCCAGTATGTCTCCTGAGGTGAACTACAGAGTGACCTGCGGGCAGCACATGGCAGGAGCGAGCCACTTGCTAGACCAGGTCTAGCTCTTAGCCCTGTTCCCTCACAGACCAGCAGGGAACTGCTGCCCCTTGAACAGAGCTGCTGAACACTGTGCCCATATCGCCTTCCTTTTGCAGCCCACAGCATGAACCTGTCAGCGAGCTTCTGTCAGAGACTGTCTCTGTGATCAAGGGCTACCCAGTCCACAAAAGTGGGCTCTTTAATAAACTTCTTTTGAAAGACTTAACAGAAAAGTTGTTCTAGAAATACTAGTACATTGGTGTCATCACAACAGAATGTTTTCTGCTTCCCTGAAGAGTTCCAACAGGTAGCTTTTGGGTTACTGCTTTTTCCTAGTCCACTTAAATACTAATTAATATGATAAATAATCTATACATGTTTATTCTTTTTAAAATTAAGCTTTTTGTGGGCCTGTGACAATCTCTTATTATAAGTAGCTGAAAGTGATGATTCATTTTCCGATGAACTAATGAGTTTTATCCATCATAGCTTTACTTTCTTATATGGTGCCCAGTAGCCACATGTAGATATTTAAATTGAAATTAATTAAAAGGAAATACAATTACAGATTAAGTTCTTCCATGCCATTATCTATGTCCCCAATGGTAAAAAGATGAGGCTAGCTTCTATTACATGGGACAGCACACATATGGAATATTTTCACCACCTTAGAATACTATTGCATAGCATGTGACTTTATATAATTCATAATGGAAGTTCCCTGTGTAAAAATTACAACCCTAGATACCATCATATAAAATATTATTAGCCTAAACTTCTCTATATTTACCTTGTGATTTTCATATTGTTAAGAATATGCTTTGGGCTTGGGATGTGGTTCAAGCGGTAGCGCGCTCGCCTGGCATGCGTGCGGCCTAGGTTCGATCCTCAGCACCACATACAAAGATGTTGTGTCCACCGAAAACTGAAAAATAAATATGAAAATTCTCTCTCTCTCTCTCTCTCTCTCTCTCTTTAAAAAAAGAATATGTTTATGCCTTCAAATAAGGAACATAAGCAATAAAATCACAGTTGCTAATTTCTCTTCTAAACTATTCCATTTAAAATCAATTGCTCAGGCCTGGTTTTCTTATGCTGACATACGTTTTGTTTCAATTTTTCATAAAGAATGTATACATATTTAGTGTAGGTAAACATAAATACATTCTGTTGATTTTGTTTTAGAATGATTTACGTATAGACCAACTGATAATACAGTGTATACCTAGATGGAGAAAAGATATTTATTTAACTTCATTTATGATAATTAAGGGGTTTTGTTAGATAATTTCCCTGAGGGTGATTTTGAAAGTTTGTATGGGTTATATGGAACTGAAAACATGTCCATTTGAATGTTATTGTGTTCAAATTCTCCATTCAAACATCTGTTGGATACTACAAACAATGTTCTTTTTTTCTTTTTTTCTGTTGCCATCATTATCCAGTCAGATATACAATCAAAAGTGTATTTGAAGACACTGAGAAAGCATTGTGATTTATAATCAGATACAAATCTAGCTCTTGGATGTCTCACAATCGTGTATACAAGATAAGAAGTGTAAAGCAGATACTACACTCTAATATTAGAAGAGATAAGTATCTTTCATATACATATGCACCTGCTGTACATGCATTTATGTGTATACTAACCCATTGTGTGGCATAAGGAATACACCAAATAAATTTTGCTGTTATTGTTTTACATTGCAAATTGATATTTCAAACATGAGAAGTTTATTTGTAGGTGTGTAATATGGAAGTCTTATAAGTTGAACAATGATAAATTTGAGCTAATAACGAGGAGGGCATCTAGTAGCTTATTAAAAGTGGGATGATAGGTGCAAGTCAAGACAATCTAGTATATCTATGGGAATATCAAATGGTACCTTTTATACAGTAAAGGGAAGGTTCTGTTGAAAAACAAAATGGGAGCTGAAGCAAGACTAAATTTACTTCTATAAAATTGGCAAAGTAGAAGAGGCTCAATTTCTGTCTTAATTGTTTAAGGAAGCAGCTGCTTTTAATCCTAACATAGCCATTTTCACACATTTCCAGCATCCTTTTCATCCATATTTAAACATACATAAATCCTCAAATATAATTGTGTGTCTAGCTGCCTTATTCATCCCTGCCTTTACTTTATTTTGGAACATACACCTTTTTATTTTTTTCTGATTTATTTCCGATATCTAGATGAACATCTGAGATGTCTAAATTAATCTTTGTCCCTCTGGTCTTCATCCATTGAATCCTTCAGCTAGACAGATTTTGTAATGCTGCCTCTGTTGGAACACAGGATTGGATTTGGGTTTGGATTAACAAACCCCTGAGAAAGAGTAGGCTTTTCCTACTAAGTTTATTTAGCTTCAAATAATAATACAAAATACTCAACATTACTTTCTGGACAACAGCATAGCAGAAGTCTCATGTTTCAGTTTTAGACTCAACTTTAGATATCTCAGTGGTCCCAATCTGGGGCATGCGTGCTAATGGTTGTGTGGGCATAAACTTCTTCAGCCAAGACATCGTCCCTGTAACTTTCATATTGAACTTCACATCTGGCTCCTTCATAGATGGTGAATTAATTCTTAATTGCAGACACATAGTTTCAACTCTGCTTCTTTCTCACAAAATGGATTATCTCCAAAATGAGGTACACATGCTTACTCCCTCAGCCACAGTCTTTGACTAGAATCTAAAGTATTTTCAATTTTATACATGCATCTTCTCAAAAATATTCTTAGGTTAGGGCTGCAAGAGGATTTCAATCATAGGTCAAACTCTTAGGCATTCTAGAGTCAAGGGTGAGTCGAAGAAAGAACTGTTAATTTAATTCTATGTGCAAATATAAAAAGCAGTTTGATGGAGTATTCTATTTTAATCTTTCAACAGCTTCTGTTGCCTATTCTAGTATAAAACTTCCTCAACATGATATACAAAACTATCTGGCCCTGAGTACCGTGTCAGACTATTCCCCAACCAGGACAAAGGCTTCTCCTCACTCCCACATGCAATCTTTATATGAATGGTTCTGCCCCTGTGTCATGGGCATGTGCATACAATGCGTCTCCTCTTGGAATACTTTCCTTTTCACTTTTAAGCACTATTCCTCATATTACAATCTATGGTATGTTTTACTAGAACAAAGTTAATGCTAACGTTTGACTTTCCTATGGCACTCTATGCTGATCTTCATTGTGAAAGTTATCACCACTATTTGCTAGATATCTAATTGTTAGATATGCCTATAAATTATTGTGTGTGTGTGTTTGTTTTTTCCACCAATGAGTGCTTAGTACAAATATTTTTTGTTGCTGTTTCTTTGTTTGTTTGTTTGTTTTTGTAGGTAAGACGTTCTGGTTAAAAATGCAAAATATAGAAAAGAAATACTTTAAGCCAATTTGTTTTTTATTGCCTTCATAAGTCCAAACAGACTTAAAACTAAAATGTACTTCTTTCATTGTTTTCCTTCCAAAACCAGAAGAAGGTCTTGGAAAACAGATGATTTTCTTTTTGTCCATCTCTTCTTCATTTCTACAGTCCAAGCCATTGTGTAATAAAAAAGTAAAAATAAATAAATGGGATTATTAAATGTTAATGTAGAGACTGTCATATAGTTAGAGATTTACTAATGCCACTTTTTTAATATTTTGTACATTTTTTGGATATAATTTGCAATGTGTCATTAAGTGAATCAGTGATTAGTGATGTTATTTCTAATTTGTGGATTTTTAAGTTTCATCAACAATTCAGGGTGAATCCTCTGGTTCCATTGTTTCACTAAATAAACACACCCACATGCTTTTGATTGGCAATGCTTATGCAAATTTCTAATTAAAATAATAAGTAATGGCATATTTAAAACTTGAGAAAAGTGCATCCAATGTCCAGATATTTTTAAAATTCAGATGTTAAAAATGTTAACATTTGCAAGATCTACTGCAAACAATTAAATATATATATATATATATATATATATATATATATATATATATATATATACATATAGTCCAGTTTTAGAAGGACTGTTCTTCCCAACACTTATCCCTTTTCTTCAATAGATTCACTTTCCTGAGTTTGGGGAATACACTTTCTATCGTATCTCTGAATACTATGTGTTGTTCTGTATGTTTCCAACACCTCTCATTATTTGCTTTATTTTTCTCCACCCAGTCTACTCTGACTGCAGCTATACTGGAAGGTACACATAGTGAACCTTGGTGGCTAACACGTGATGGTAATTCTGCAGATGCCAATTCTCTAGGGTTCTAGTCCTGTAGCCACGTGGCATTATCCATCTGGATTTCAGAGGATGCTCCAGAGGTCTTCGTCAGGTGTGGAGTGACACAGAGAGTTCTCATGAGAGCAAAGTCCCCAGAACCTCATGAGCAGGACTAACCCTGGAGTCCCAGAGCTCTAGAACTACCAGTGTATAACTCCAGTCAGGAAAAGCAGCAGGTGTAAGAATTACCCTGCCGAGATGTTGCATGGGTTGGTCCCAGAAAAGTCATGGGGACAGGGTCTGCTGAGACCCAAGGTCCCCACTCTCTTCTCAGTGAGCCCAGAAGGCAGGGCATGGAGCCAGGAAGATTATCTGAAGCCTTAAGATTTAGAGTTGTCTGCCCTAGAGAGTTTTGAACTGCCTTGAGAACAATTACCCTCTCTTCTTGGTTGTTCCTCTTTCTTAGAAGGGGAATGATTATCTTCTGCCCATCCCCATTTTATTTTGGAGGGAGGTAACTAGTTTTGATTCCATAGGCTCGCAGCCAGAGAGTAAGTTTGCCTCGCACATGAGTCTCCTTTATATCTGATTGAAGTGAGACTTTGGACTTCAGACTTTTGAGTTGATGCTGAAATAAGTTGAGACTTTTGGTGCTGTGGGAAGGTATGACTCCTTTCCTATGTGAGGACATTTGTTTAGGGGACCCAGAGGCAAAATGCTATGGGCTGAATGTCTGTTCCCTCTAAAACTCACATTGAGTTTAATCATCATTGTGATGTGGATACCAGTCTTGAAAATCAGGATGGGGTCCTCCTCCCTCTGGTGTTGGAGATCTAACACCTGAGAAACACAAGATAGGAGAGAGAGAGAGAAAGAGAGAGAGAGAGAGAGAGAGAGAGAGAGAGAGAGATTTTAGGTTTAGGTTTCCTTTCTTCTCATGTCTATGTGATCAAAAGGCAGGAAGAGAGCCTTCTAGGGAGTGATTGCTTGTGCTGGGAATCCTTCCCCTTTCCCTGAGCCTGTTAGCAACCAGTTGATAGGGAAGTGCTATCTACCTATTTTATTTCTTTGATAATCAGCTACCTGTCCTTTGCCCTGTCTCAATGCTATGAAAGATGGGACCTCAAGAGTTAACACCTTTCCTGACTTTCTTGAGACCACCTCGTGTTTGCACTCTCTCTTTGCCCTTACACTGTGAGATCCTTTCGGTCAAATGTCACATATTCAGAAGCCCTTGCCAGATGCCAGCACCTTGATATTAGACTTTCCAACTTCTAAAACTCTAGCCCAATAAATTCTGTACATTTTAAACCACCCAGTCCTCGGATTAGGTTATAGCAGAACAAAGCAGACCAAGATCACATCCCACCTTTTGGTATTATGATTACATATATGACATAGGTAGACATCACAAATCCAGCCACCCATTGTCATATTATCACTTCCTTGTGTGAATTGCCTGTTAGCATGATACAGCTTTCCTCCCACATAGTAATTTGTACTATTATTGGCAAATATATTACACACATTGCAATATGTTATAGGGCCTATGCTATAGACATATTTTTATCCAATTGATGTTTAAATCACTTATTAGAAAATGAAAAATAGACTCAGTATTTGGGACATACTGTTTCATAGTTACATAATTATCTTTAATTTTTTATGTGGACTTGAGTTATAGTCTAGAGTCATTTACTTTTAGACAGAAGAACCTCTTTTAGCACTTAAAGGCACATATGCCAACGACGACTTTTCTAATTTTTGTTTATCTTGAAACTCTTTATTTAGCTTTCATTTTTTGAAAGTTAGCTTTACTCAATACAAAATTTGGTGCCTTTTTTTCCTTTGTTATTCTGTGAGCATCTGAAATCTTGCTCCCTACTGTCCTGTGCTGCTCTGCCGCTGTGTCAGCTGTTGTCCTCGCTGGGCTCCCTCCAAACCATTGATTCTGTGCTCTTTTTCTGCTTTAAAAATGTCTGCATCCCTTTCACCCTAACTGTTTTTAACAGCAGGTGTCACATTGTGGATTTTGTGTGTGTGTGTGTGTGTGTTTATCTGACTAGAAGTTTGTTGAAATTCCTAGATGTATAGAGGATATTGATTTTTAAAAATATGGGGAGTTTTCTATCATTATATTTTCATTTTTTCCAGCTTTTTCACATTATCTTCTTCTAGGTCCTCCAGTTATGTAGATGCTAATGCACTTGATGGTATCATGTATTTCTCTGAAGCTCTTCTCAGCACTTTCCAACTCTAGAATTGCTTTTCAACTTTTAACTTGTTTTCATTTTTTCTCTACATTTTCTGTTCTTTAACATTTTCTATTTTTAAAAGGAATCATGAAATTCATTTGGAAAAAATAAGAGGCCCAGAATAGCCAAAGCAATCCTCAGTGAGAAAAGTGAAGGAAGAGGCATCACAATACCGGACATCCAATTATACTACAGAGATATAGTAGCAAAAATGGCAGGGTATGGGCACTAAAATATATACAAAGACCGAGGGTACAGAATAAAAGACACAGAGGCAAACCTCCATGAATGCAGTCATATCATGCTAGACAAAGGCACCATAAACATACATTGGAGAAAAGATATCCTTTTCAACAAATGGTGCTGGAAAAACTGAAAATCCATACATAGAAAAATGCAATGAAACCTCTATCTCTCACCTTGCTAAAAACTAAATTCAAAGTGGATCAAGTACCTAGACATTAGACTAGAGACACTAAGTCTAGAAGAAAAAGTAAACCCAACTCTCCATCATGACAGCTCAGGGATCGACTTCTTCAATAAGACTCCTAAAGAGCAAGAGGAAAAATCAAGAATCAATTAGTGGGATGGTATCAAACTAAAAAGCTGCTTCACACAGCAAATGAAACAATCAAGAACATGAATAAAGAGCCTACAGAATGGGAGAAAATCTTTGCCATCTGCACCTCAGAGCATTAATATTCAGGATTTGTAAAAAAAAAAAAAAAACTCAACACTAAATAAATAAAAAATAAATAAATAAGCTAATAACCCAATTAATAAATGAGCAAAGGAACTGAACAGACACTTCACAGAAGAAGAAACATGAATTGCCAATGAATGTGTGAAAAAGTGTTCAACATCTCTAGCAATTAAAGAAATCCAAATTAAAACTACATTGAGATTTCATATCACTTCAGTTAGAATATCAAGTTATAACAAATGTTGGTGAGGGTGTGGGGGATAATGTACACTCATACATTGCTGGTAGGATTACAAACTGGTGTAACCACTCTAGAAAGCAGTGTGGAGATTACTTAGAAAACTTTAACTGGAACTACCATTTGATCCAGTTATCTCCCTCTTGGTATATACCCAAAGGAATTAAAATCAGCATCACACACTTAAAATCAGCAGCCACATCAATGTTTATAGCAACTCAATTCACAATAGGTAAGCTTTGGAACCAATGTAGGTACCCTACAACAGATGAATGGATAAAGAAAATGTAGTACATATACATAATAGAATATTACTCAGCCATAAAAAAAGAATAACTCTATGGCATCTGCTGGTAAATGGATGGAACTGTAGGCAATGATGCTAAGTGAAATAAGACAGCCCTCCAAAACCAAAGGCAGAATGTTCTCTCTGATATATGGATGAGGCCTCGCAATAGTCAGGGGGTGGGAGGGCATTGTGATTAACCTAATTGAACAGGGGTGGAGGAATGAAACGGAATTTCAGTAGAGTAAAACGGACATAACTTTCCTATGTTCGTATATGGCCACACAACCAGGGTTAACTCCACACCATGTGCAACAAAAATGGGAAGTTATACTACATGTATGTATGATATGTCAAAATGCATTCTGTCTTGTATAACTAAAAAGAACAGATATTCTCTTTTTCATATGACACTGTTATCACATCTTGTTTTCCTTTATCTTGCTTTAGTTCTGCTAATGTATTTTAAGTGGCTATTTTGAATTATTTTTCTGTGAAATCTGACACTCGTTTACACACCCACTCAGCTTACATTGCTTACTTTTACTCTTGTGTATGTGCTATAGTTTCCTGTTTCTTTCATTCCTCATAAGTTTTGGTTGGAAAAAGACATTTCACAATATATTTGAGAAATTTGGCCCTGGTGGCCCCTCAAGGGCTGGTTACTGTCATTTTTTAATATCTGGTTGGATTATTTTAGTGAATTTGGTTTCCCCATGTTTTTAAACATCTAATGTTGCTCTTCAGGAAGGCACACTTTGAGGTATGTTTGCATAATAGTAAAATTCAAAGGGCTTTTTCTGTTGATTACCCTGTCTATACCCAGCTGTTACAGATCCACTCATTGCCAGCTGGCACCTCTATTGTTTTTAACAGTGCCCTGGGGCATAAGTTGCTCTACCAACTAATCAATACCAACTGAAGGATGGCTGCTGAGGTCTGTCTGGGCTGTTCTAATCCCAGGTGGGCTCTTCCAGCTTTCTCATTCCCTGCCTCTCCTGCACAAGAGCCTGTCTCTTTCCTGGTTGTATCCTCATTAATTCCACTGGTAACTCCAGTTGCCTCTCACTGCAACCTCTGTTGAGACTGCCCTTGGGTGTGAACAGCTCCATGCCTGTTGCAAATGAAGAACAGTTGGTATCTCCAGCTTCTGCATCCACAGATCCAACCAATGTCACATCAAATGTATGTTTCAAATAATAATTACCTAAATATTGAATATGCAAAGACTTTCTTCTTGTCATTATTCCCTGGACAACAGAGTCTAATAATTATTTACATATAATGTATACTGTATTAGTTGTTCTAAATAACCTGCACATGAGTAAAATATAGTATAGGATATGAATAAGTTGTGTTCAAATACTATGCCATTTTGTATGAGGAATAGGGGCGTTCACAGTTTTTGGCATCTGCAGAAAGACCTAAAACAATTCTCCGTGGTACTGAGGGATAACTGCAAAGTACTTTGGGAAGCCATTAAGAGCAGTCTGTTTTATGATTTATTTAGCACCCCCTCTCAGGTATCATTTGTTTCTTGGCTCTGAACAGGGATGGGAGACAATGAAAAACTGTTGGGGGGACACATTTACTCCAGAGCACTCAGTAGAGGATAAAACCATCAGCCTGAGACCTCTCCAGTCCCCTGTCTTCATCAGGATAAGGATTCTCAGGAGCTCCATATTCTCATGGTTCCAAACCCAACAGAAACTCTTAATTCTATTAGTAATGCTATAGAGTCCAGTCTAGGGTCTCCTGGGGTTCTGACTAACTGGATTCCGTCAACTGCCCACATCAGAAATAAGAGAAAGTGATATAAAAACAAAAATGAATTTACTTGCAGTTTGGCCAAGACTGGGAAGGAGTTCATCTGCCTTTCCTGTCCTACAGAGTTGTTACAATTTATAGGATCCATAAGCCAGGAAATAAACACGTGAAGATTCAGCCAGGCTGTGCTAGCCAAGGATGTGTTACAATTCCAGATTTCCAAGTTTTCTTGGCACTAGGGCTTTGGAGAGAGCTTCAGCTTCCATCTCAGCATGAGATGATGGCTTGGAAAAAGCTGAACAGAGAAAATAGCTGAGCAAACAGGTTGCAGGAAATGGAGAAGAAAAAACAACTTGGGGCTTCTAATGTTTAAATGGGCCTCATTGCAGTGGAAGTTTGGCAGAAAAATGTAGCACCCACACTTTCAACAGTCTTTCCTGGGGCATAACCAAGGTCACTCCTCACTGAGGCTAAAGGGAGAAATACAGAGGTCCTTCTTGCAGGAAGGAAGGCCTGTGATTGGGACCTAGGTAAAGAGGAAACCTTGTTTATTTTGTTATAGCAGCCTGCAGTGGTCTCCACCTGCCTAAATAGGGAGAAGGACAGAACTCGTGGTTTGGTTTAAAAACAAAGATTTTCATCTCTATTACAGAATTTATATATATATATATATATATATATATATATATATATATATATATATATATACANAAATATTAAGGTAAAATTTTATGTGATATATATATATATATATATATATATATATATATATATATATATATACACATATAAGATTATTCTTCATTTGGTTTTTGACCTATGGATCCAAGACTTTTGATAGTGGTTTTAGAATAATTTAAATTCGTAGAGGAGGAAGTCACTGCAGTTTCCCACACTACCATGCTGGACCACACCTTTCTTTTTCATACAAGTTTATCTTTAAAATTTTTAGTTTGTAAATGTTGCATGTATCCAAGAAATAAAACATAATTGACATAATTGGAATCTGATGCACTAATAATTCTCTATTTTGGAAAAGTCTTCTACAAAGTACAGAATTAAAATTTTGCACAAGCATTGAGATCATTTACTATATTTGTAAAAACAAGTTTTGTGTTTATGGGCCTATTAAAACATGTTAAAATTTCATTGCAGTATGTTAGAGAAATTGATAGCTAAAATTTCATTAATGTATTGACTTTTAGTACATAAGCATACAAAAATAAATTTTATTGAGATCAGCAAATCCATTGTTAACTGATTTTCTGTTTTACAGATATTTTGCATGTTTGAAGTAGTTAGATTGAGCAAGTAAATTTGATAATATATCCAGACTTCTCAAACATTTTACATTTCAAAAAAAAAATCCTTGGGTCCTTTAAGATTTTGGATGATGTCCATCATTTCGACTGCTTACAGCTCTGAGAAAACATAGTACATGAAGATGCTGTATTGCACTTTGTTTTATTAAATGGTGAAGGGTCAATTAAACCACATCATCAAAGAACATATCATTTTTAAAATTAATCGAGTTCTGATACATTAAGCACTGTGTATTCTCAGGCCTTATACAGGAATGTTTGGCAGGGATGGACTTGCCCCTTGAAGTCATGAAGCCTGTTCCTTGCCTCTGTGCATGCATAGGCCCGAGTCAGGCAATGCAGAATTTATGATTATAGAGATGGTGGAGGGCCATGGAAAACATGAGAAGGCAGACACTAGAGGCTCAATTGGAAGATTACCTAACATGGCAGGCGGAGGCTGTCCTCTTCTCTAAGACATGCTGAAGGCCAAGCCAACATAGCCCAGGCTCCTCCCCTGAAGGACCATGTGCCCTGATGAACAGTGGTGCTGAAAGTTCCAGAAATGGAAACACCAGGTCTTCACATAAAGGCGCATCTTCCACATGAGATAAAAAGGCATTGGCAGATTTCTCTCCCACTAACCACAAAAGGGTTGATTTTAAAAAACTAAAAATGACTTAGATTTGCCTGGGCTCCGGGATATTCTTACACTTTCTAGTTCCTTGATGCAAAATATAAGACTATAATTGGCACAATCTCTCACTTTCTGTTTTTATAAACCAATCTAAAAGGAGGTGTCTTTGTGTTTCTCATTTGTGTTGATTATATATTCAAGCAGATTTTTAAAACAAGCAACCTAGGGAACAATTTCATTTAAAACCAGGCCAAAGTTTGGGAGTTTACACATTATTACTGTAGCTATAACTTGATGAATTCTATGTACCATGGAAAAACGAAAACTAGTGTAGAATTAAAAGCATAGAAATCAGGCTTATTTTGGCTAGTTAAATAAAACATGGTACACAAATTTTCTTCAGAAATGTGCAATTTCTACTTAGGCATTCATATGTAATGAACCTAAAGAATGTTTCAAAATACTATGGAATTATGATTCTTAAAACTTGGGGTTAAATTTTGAAAGTCTTTTTATTCTTTATAAAAATCTAGTTAAATTTAGCAATGCCTACCTTATAGGAGCTTATAAATTGGTATATATTTAAAAAGGTAATTATCTGTATACCCTTACATTGTATAAAAGCATATTTGAAGGAGTGGGTAACTCAAGTCTTTTGTTATCAGCATAATTGACATGTGTTTCTGTAATGGTAGAACTTGGCTTATTCACACTCTGAAAATAAATTTGAAATGTTTGGAGTAAAATAAAAACAAATTACCAATGAGTTCCCACATAAATTCCTGTAGAGATATTCAAATCTTCATTTATTTTTTCTCTATTTGAGTCTTTTAGTCTTAGAAAAATTAAAGATTTACACTATTTTATTGGGGTTTGGAAAATGTATTACATTTATTCCTGAAATTAGGAAAAAGTCTTCTGAAATGGGAATTTTTGCTATCTTTGACTATTATCCCATGGTTATGTGAGAGTCCATAGGGTGATTATTTCACATATTGCTTAAATATCCTGTTTCTCATATGAACAAAGGATGGATGATATACCATAATGCAGATACTTGAATCCACTTTTCTGGTAGATGCACGCCTATACTCTCAGAAGCTCTGGAGGCTGAGTCAGGAGAATCACAAGTTCAAAGCCAGCTTCAACAACTTATTGAGTCCCGGAGTGACTTAGCCTGATGCTCTTTCAAAATAAAAAATTAAAAGGGCTAAGGATGTGGCTCAGTGGTTAACAACTCTGGGTTCAATCCTTGCTACAAAAAAAAGAAAAATCACTTCGATGTGTGCCTTTATCTTGTAAGTTCATTGTTTATACGAATTCTTCTATATCAATAATCTAGACAATTTCCAAAGACGCTCACAGAATCAGGTCTCCAAATTTGAAGTGGTGCCTGGTTATCATGGGGTTAAACATTTAGGCATCTCCAGAACCCCTAAAGAAGCCAACTCTACCAGTGGTTTCTAGTGTATTCTTCTGTACTGCTGAGATCTCACCCTATTCTTTCCCACAGACACACACACACCTGCTCAGCAAGCACCCCACCACTGAGCTACCTCCCAGCCCAGTGTGTTCCATTACTCACAACCTTGAAAAGTAAAAGAGCTAAGATGTGGATAATCTTATCTGCTACAATGTTTTTATATAATATAATCAGATGAGAAAATAATCAGTTGTTCATTCAAGTTCTAATAAAACTTGCATAAAAGGAGTTATTATTATATGTACAATTAAGTAATCCATGTATTTTCATAATGAAATGGTTCTTGAGAGGTAATGTAGTATTTAAAAGGCATAAACAATAGAATCCTAAATTCTGGATGATGGTACAGACCATGATATATCAATGACTGTATGAAAAACAACAACAACAAAAAAGGCCAAGGTGAACTAGTTGGTGGATTTTATTTTTCTCCTTAAACATTTTCAGATGTTTCAGGCTATAAAAGTCCTTTTCAATTATTCCCAAATATACAGAGGCCACAGGTTGAGCCAGACTATACTTCTCCTGAAAATCATTTTATGTATTTGTGATTCCAGAATTCATAACCATCTTTTGTATTTTCTTAATCTGATTTATATGCTTCTGTCTTGATCAAGGTGCCAGGTTAGTGAGAAGTAAAGATTTCAGATTCCAATGTCAGTCACATTTTAACTGGGAAACACTATCCCAGTCCTAGTTTCCCTCTCCTATATTCTAATTTAAGGCAGTAAGATATATCCAAGCTCTGTAGGGTACACACTGCTACTACTACTACATTCACACTTTTCAGGGGAATTTTTAAAAGATTTTTCTTCCAATGGAAAACCATTATTTATTTTCTTATTATGAAAACAGTACCTGTGTATTTGTTTAAATTTGTCTAAGCTAGAGTTAGTTTCTCAAAATTATAATGCCATGCATGTGAAAATACTGTGTTTTCAGATTCATTTGCATTGAAGTGGAAGGACAAATAAAAGTCTCTGTAAAATGTCTACTGGTGCCTAGTCCAGTCACAGACAAGATCTGCTGAGAGATGTGTAGAGCTGGTTTCAAGGTGTAAGAATAATTAATCCAGTTGCTCTAAACACAGGTAGGTTAACTCGATAACAACAGTAAACCATAAATAAAAAATAAATAAATTAATTAATAAATAATAAAAACAAAAAAATTTAAAAAAAGAAATAAAAAAAAAAAAAAAAACAATTTTCCTTGAATTTAAGTTGCACTTTCTTAAGGTATGAGACTGGCTTAGATCTTTCTTTTATTTTCTTAGTTAAACCCTGTAAGCTGTACATTTCACTATAAATACTGCTTTAGCTGATCCTGCAAGTATTACATTATTATTCAATATCGCCCAATTCAAAAAATTTTTAAATTATTTTGTTAGTCCTTCTTTCAACTATGACTACTTAAAACAATGTTTTTGCTGGGTGTGGTGGCACATGTCTGTAATCCTAGCAATTAGTGGGAATCACAAATTCAGGAATAGCCCCGCAACTTAGTGAGAGGCTAATTCCAGGACGATGCCGTAGAGTGAATAAAACTCAAGGTGCTGGAAATTCTTGTACCACTGTTGGAAGACTCGACTTTCACTCTGAGAAGTAAGGAATCACTAAGGGATTTTTAATATGATAAAATGTTGTTTAAATGGTTAACTCCTGCGGTTCTGTAAAAGACACCATAAAAAAAGCAGAAAAAACAACTGACAGCTCTAACAATAGATCCCAGGAACTTTATGCTGAACAGACAAGAGAATGATGGTAAGAAGGTGTTGTCTTCTAGAATAGAAGTTTATTTTGAATTTTCAGGTCAGTACTTCAAAGTAACTCAGATTAATGATTCCTAAGAATTAAATTACAAGCTTGAGAATTATAATAGGAACAGAAATCATCTAAAAAGAAGCAAATGAATATTCTATAGCTGGAAAACTTAAATAACTGAGGTAAAATTCTTTAGGAATGGCATCAAAAATCATACATAACGGGGAAGAAAAGGAACCAGTTAAAATAGTATACAGACTCATTCAGACTGAATCATGAAAAGACAAAGATACAACACAAATGCATAAGAGACTAGAAGTCATGGGAGGCATTATGAAAATGTCTGAAACATTTGCAAATTAAGTGCCAGAAGCAGAAAAGAAAGAGAAAATTCAGAAGCTACCTAAGGTGATAATGTAGTGCATATTTTATACAGCTAAAAACAGGTGTCCTATTGTTTCAAAAAGCTTTATAGGACTTTAAAAGTTTCTGCCACATAGAAATGGAACTTTTTTTGAGGAGACCTTTAATCCAATTTAAACATTATACAATGTATATATGAATCAGTGCATCACATGATACGTTCTCCACATTCCTCATTGTTTCTTTTGCTGTGCAGTAGCTTTTTAACTTGATGCCATCACATTTATTAACTCTTGGTATTATTTCCTGAGTTTTAGGGGTCCATGAGAAAGTCATTGGCTCTCCCTATATGCCGAAGTATTCACTTTTTTTTTTCTCTATGAGTTGCATGGTTTCTGATTTAATTCCAAGGTATTTGATCCATTTTGAGTTGATTTTTGTGCAGGGTGATAGATAAGCATCTAGTTTCTTTCTTCTACATATGGATAACTAGTTTTCCCACCACCAATTGTTTAAAAGGTTGTCTTTCCTCCAGTGTACTCTTCTGATAACTGTAGATGCATAGTTGTATTTCTGTGTCTTCAATTATGTTCTATTAGTATATGTAAAATATGTGTCTGTTTGCATGCCAGTACCATGCAGTTTTCATTGTTATAGCTCTGTAGTGTAATTTGAAGTCAGGTATTGTGATTCCTCCAGCATAGCTTTTTTGGCTTAGAAATTCTTTGCCTGTTCTGAGGCTTTTATTCTTCTAAATAAATTTTAGGACTGTTTTTTTCTAGTTCTGTGAAGAATGTCTCTGACATTTTGATGGATATTGCATTCAATCTGTATATTGCAATTGATACTGTGGCAATTTAACAATATTAATTTGACCTATTCATGAACATGGGAGGTATTTCTAGCTTCTGAGGTCTTCTTAAATGTTTTATAGTTTTCATTATAGAGGTGTTTCTCCTTCTTAATTAGGTGCATTCCTAAGTATCTTTTTTTTCTTTCTAGGCTACTGTTAGCAGAATTGTTTTCCTGATATTTTTCTCAATGTGTAACTTATTTATCCGAGAATATCATGAGTTATATGTTATCTGCATTTCTTTATTGTTTGATCTTAAAGTACACATCATAAATATATATGTATATAAATATTCTTATATTTTCTATGTATAAACTGATGTATATAAGTAGTATTATTTAACTAAAAGGAAAATTTACTAGGTAAAGTTATAATCTGACACATGAATCCCTTTGAATTTTTGCTGAAAATGTAATACTAGAGAAAAAAAAGGATGAACTTAGTTCTATAATTCCTGATAAACTACTCTCCACAGGATAGAGATGACCTATGGTTTGTTATATATTTGCATTTTAAGAAATTCTCCTATGAAAATAACTCCTTGTGATTTGACTTGATTTACTTTAATTTATGCAAATTGTACCTTCTTACAGAATGTTAGAAAATCTTTGATAGCTATTCCTTTGAAAGAGGACAAATATCTAGAATATATAAAGAACTCAAAAAATAACACCAAAAACCAAATAATCAAATTTTAAAAATTGTCAAATAAATTAAACAGACACTTCTCTAAAGAAGAAATTCAAATGGCCAACAAATGTATGGGAAAAATGTTCACCGTCAGCAATTAGGTAAATACAAATTAAAACTACAATAAGTGTGCATCTCACACCATTTAGAATAGCAAGTCATCAAGAATGTGAACAATAATAAATGCTGGGAGAAGTTGTAGAGAAAAATGATCACTTTTACACTGTTGGTGGTATTGTATATTAATACAACTACTATCAAAATCAGTATGGCGGTTCCTCAAAAGACAAGACATGAAACCACAATATGACCCATGTATAGCACTCCTCAGTATTTATCCTAAAGAACTAAAGTGATCATACCATGGTGATATATATACACACTCACATTTATAGCAGCACAGTTCCCACTAGCTTAACTATGGAACCAACGTAGGTTCCATCAATGGTGAATGGATGAAGAAAATGTGGTATATATACACAATGGGGTTTTATTTAGTAATAAAAAAAATGAAAGTATGTTATCTTCAGGAAAATGGATGAAACTAGAGATTGTTGTGTTAAGCAAAATAAGCCAGATTCAGAATGTCGGAGTCATATATGTTTCCTCTCAAATTTGGAAGATAGAGAAAATTAAGGAAAAGAAAAGTGAGTATGGGGTGGGAATGTCATAAAAATCAAAAGGAGTTCAATAGAGGAAAAGGACGAGGGTGTTGAAGGAAAGAAGAGAAGGGCAAACTGCTAGGGAGTGATATTAAGCAAATTGCACTATTATATTGTGTGCATATATGAATGTGTAACTCAAATTCCATCATTATACACAACTATAAAGCATTGATAAAAATGTGGAATGAGAAAAAAGTTATTTCAAATAGCAAGACAATTCTACATATAAATATTCCATTCTTATCCACATAGTTTATCCATTTTAATAATTATATTTGAATTGCTAATGGGAAACACATCTCATATTTTTGGTGAAATCAGACATTACTGTTTTATTTTTTCAACAATTTTATAACTAGTATTATATAATGGAGATTATCTCAAAACACCTGAGCCAAAAGGCATTTGAATTAGCATTTTCTAAAAAAAAATAATTAATCTAAGTGATTTTATTTCACTTTTCCCCCAATTAGAGTTTTTAAAAAATCATTCAGCATTACTTGAGGTAGAGAAAAACATCACATTTACAACATGCAGACACGCAGGCTTTAACAAACACACGGATAGAAGCGCGGATTTCGTAGCTTTTGCTATGCTCTTTAGTTTGCCAGTTTTCAAACAGTTTATCTTCTTAGTTTAGACTCTCAGTCTTTAATTACTTGTTCCATTTCCCTGAGCAATTATCAGTCTGGAAACCCTAAATTTGAACTTCCAAAGGGATGACTCTCAGGTAAAACAATGAAGAAATGTTTCATCTCAAAGACATAGAGACAAATGGACCCCTCTTGGGATATGTGTAAAGAAAATTTATTTGCACAAAGTTTAATTTCACATATAAACAATCAAAAGTGAAATTTAAAAAGTCCTCATCAGGTGTGATCTGATCTCCTTTTTAAAACCTGATCCTGAATAAGATACAATCTGAAGTGCATTTTAAAAACCAGACCCTGAGTAAAGTCAGAATGTTCAACCAGAGGAGTGAGCTCTAATTGAAAGGAGAATTTACCACCTGGCAGAAGGATAACTTAAGGAAGCAGAGAGCACCATGGCTAAGGGGGTTTCTGCAGTGTGTTTTCAGAGCTTGCCTATCATTAAAAGTCTGTTCTCTCTGGATTTCACCTATGACACCAAATTATGTCGACCTAAATTGAGCAGCAAAGAAACCAAAGAAAGGGAGGGATGGAGAGAGGAGTATGAGGAGCAGGAGGAGGAGAAATGAAGAAATTCCATAAGTAAGTTGTTTTGAAATAATCCTCATTGGCTACAGGAGCTCACTGGTGGAGATCTTTATTCCTGTGTAATGCTGGGTGCTGCTGGAGAGGTCTGATTTTAGAAGGAACTTACCTGGAATTCTGTGGTTTCACAGAATCCTTGTGATAGTTCTTATCATAGATCCTTATCATAGATAAACATTCAATTTGAAAATAAACCAAAATAGCTAAAATATACACACAATGAGATAGAAAATAAGTTCTATAAGGAAATTCTGAAAACAAAGTGACTTGTTTGTGCTCATGTCACATTGGCAGAGTCAAGTAGCTAGAAATAAATGATTACCATTGGATTCTTTATAGAAAAAAAAAAAAACTGCTGACTCCTAATACAGAAGACAGGACTAAAGACGTTAAAACTATTTTCTGTGTTGAATTTTCAGCTTTTGTGAGACATCCTATGTACCCACCCAATAGGATGTTCAGTCTTCCCCGAATTCTTTCTTTTCTGATAATTGTCATGGCAGGCCCACTGACAAGTCTCTATGGCCTAGGCTGTACTATCTACTAAGAATATTAAAGTACAGTTTACATTTCAAAGATCATGGGGTTCATGCATTCCCCAAATTTTAATCATATATAAATTTTAATATATTCCAAAGTCACTTAATTGTCTTCAATTGTAGATAAACAGAAATGTATTTAATTACCTTGCATATAATAACTAGTTCTGAAAATTAATTACTGGTGAGGGCTGAAAAAGTGATATGAGCTTCTGATTTAGAATGTATTTGTTTTATATGTATATATTTATTTATTTCTGCTTCAGTGACATAAGGAACAAAGTTTTCTTTTCTATTTTTTGTAGCAAGTGGTTTTTTGCTTATAATCTGAAGACAAGACACCATCTAAAATGAGGTGATATTTTCCTGTAGAGTTTTATAATAGCCAATAAAATTAGCATTCTTAAATTCAATTAATATTTTCTGAGTATTCAGCCAAGCAAAATCAATCAATACTGCCTAGGAAAGTCTTCTAATAATGATTAGTATTTTAAAAAGAATATCTTTAATCAACATCTTCTAAAATTTCTCCATGAGATGCTGAACCCTTCAAAAAACATCCACTATGGCTAGTGTTTTTAGTGAATTACTAGCTAGCAAACTCCAAAAATGTATGTTTTATATTTTCAATGCAGTATACTGACGTATAATTTACAAATAATAAAATGTACTTTTGTCATGTTTAGAATTTGATGAATTTTTATCAATGTCTACAGACATGCAGTGGTAACCCCAATTGAGAGAAGAAAAAAAATTATCATTAAAAAGATTCCTTCTGCTTCTGTGTCATCCATCTCTCGATCTCCATTCTAGAAAACTGTGAGAAGTATTTGTTTGTTTGTACATTTGTTTATTTTTAATAATTGTAGAATAGATTTCTTAACATTTCCAGGTAGGAATTCCTTTTTAGAATTTGGTGTGTCTGTTTGTCTCTCTCTGTGTGTGTTGTTATTTAACAAGGAGGTATTGTTAGTAAAATCATATAACATCAAAAGAAAAGAAAACTGGAAATACTGATGAGATGAATCCAAAGTTTGATTGGCATGGAGGAGAACAGGTCACAATGTAATCAAATTAGTCTTGCTTGTAGCATTTGTCACAGTATAAATGTTTTTGTTGAACAAATGCTGAATGTTTTCTCTGATGTAAGGAGACTGACTCATAGTGGGGTAGGGAGAGGGAGCATGGGAGGAATAGAGGAACTCTAGATACAGCAGAGGGGTGGGAGAGGAATGGAGAGGGCAGGGAGTTAGAAATAATGATGGAATGTGATGGACATCATTATCCAAAGCACATGTATGAAGACACAAATTGGTGTGAATATACTTTGTATATAAATAGAGATATGAAGAATTGTGTTCTATATGTGTAATATCAATTGTAATGGATTCTGCTATCATATATAAAAATCAATTAAAAATGCTTAAAGAAAAAATGTATTTTTTTGTTTGTTATGGTGAAGAAGGTAAAGCATTTATATAGACAAAATAAAGGATTATAGGTTGATAATACTAGTACAATTTATATCAAACCAAAGAGTAGTATTTCTTCTAAGAAATAACACATTTTAGAAGCAAAACATCTTCATATGAGAAATTTTGACACATGATTCCATGAAGTGCTTTTATCTTTAGGGTAGATCACAATGTTATTGTATTCAAATATCTCAAACCCATTATAGATTGTATTATGTTCATATTTGCTCTATAAAAACAGCAGAAAAGTATAGTATCAATAATGAGATAAGACACAAAAATGATCAGAAAATTATTAGCAAATGGCATCCAGCTTTATATTAAAAACAGTTAAACAATAGAAAATATATAGCAAAACTAACTGACAAACAGTTTTTCAGAAAAAGAATTTGATGCAATTCAGTACCTATGTATGACTTTAAAAGTTCTTTAAATCCCCAGTTTAAATTTCGATGGGACTCAGCACTGTTTCTGTTATTGCCAGAAAAACTTCCCATGATTAACTGTTGGTCCCTCACTGCAGGGGCTTAAAATGAAGGCAGGTTTTCCAACCTGATTGTGGCCTGTCCCAGCTTAGTCCAGACTAGATGAATGCTGCCAGCCTACCCTGCCCACACCTTTAAAATAAATGTTTATTTTTCTATGATACCAAGAGTTTATGGTGTTTATAGGTGTGCAGCAAAAACCTACAGACCATTTTTCATTTCTCTTCCCAACTTTCTGCACTATTAAAAACCATCAACTCATTTACTCTTTGTGCTTTTCTGTATTTGCCAGGATACTTTATGATTACACACTAAGATTACCACAGTGCTGATTTGCCAAAGTGTGAAAATGTTTCCTTAGTCTTCTTATTTCTCATCTACCTTTACTTCTGCTTTCTATATCTTATGAGAAACACATTATTTGAAATATATGATTTATAAGATAATATTTAAAAAGTGCTTCTATGGGTAGTATGTAGTGCCTAGGGAAGCTTCGATTAGTTAAAAATGAATTCCTTGTGCAAAGTAATATATCTTTTAATTAGATTTTTTCTCTCTCTAAAATAATCCAGTCTCAACTCTGATTATTGTTCATACTGGTTATAGGTTAATTATATGTGTATATTTATATGTATATAATTAACATATATGAGTAATAATTAAAATTCACTAATTTTAATTTTTTGATATTAATATATATATTTATGCCATCTATGTTATAAATCTGACATAAGTAGAAAAGGACAGAGATCATGGAAATGAGTATAAAATTCCATTATGATCTGACAGTTTTGAGAAGTCTCCAATAATTTATAGTATGATTCATCTACTTAATACTGCATTTTAATTTTTATTCAAGATTTTATGAAAAATTAATTATTAATTATTAACTATTCTTTACATACTGATTATTTTTAATGAAATGATCAGAAAAGAAGTCAGCTGAAATTGATTATTATAAAATTTCAACCACATATGCACATATCCATTGGGTTTATTGAGACCAACAGTCAACATAGCAAATATTTGAGTAATTGTATTTAATGTTTAAAAGTACCAGAGTTGATGAAGCAGTGCAAAGTTTTGTTAAGGTAATACAGGCTAAATCTCACCAATAATCCTCCATTTAAGTGAAGAGGAGTGAAGTTGAATCGTATGGTATTTCTGGACATAATTTTCCAGGAATGAATGGAATAGCCATGGAGAAATCGTGAGTCTTGTTTGAGAAACAATAGAGTCCAAATGATGGTACTTTTGAGCCAGAGACAGGACAGTAGGAGAGGATTTTATGGAATTAAGGAAACACAAGTAGTTTTCATACCACCAGTAGAAGACTTGACTTTGCTCCAGGAAGTAAGGAAGCACTAGGGTATTTTTAGTAAGGTAGCAATTTAATATATGACCTGTTTAAATAACTAATTCCTGCAATTCTGTGAAAGACACTGTAAGGAAAGCAGAAAGAGTAATTTACAGTTCTAGAAATAGAGCCCAGGAACATTTATGTTTGAACAGACAAGAGTAACTGAAATAGTGAAAAGGTGTTGTACTCTAGAATAGAAGCTTATTTGGAATTTTCAGGTCAGTGCTTCAAAGTAACTCTGATGAATGAGTTCTAGAAATTAAGTTACAAGCTTGAAAATTACATTAGGAATGGAAATCATCTAAAAAGAAGCCAATGAATATTCTATAGCTGGAAAACATAAATAACTGAGGTAAGTTCTTTGGCAATGACATCAAAAATCATACATAATGAGAAAGAAAAGAAATAATTGAAAAATAATGTAAGGACTTATTGAGACTTAATCAGGAAAAGACAAAGATACAATACAAAAGGTTTCTGAGTAAAAGTCATGTGAAGCATTAAGAAGATATCTGAAACATTTGGACATTAAGTGCCAGGAGCAGACAGTGGAGAAAAATTCAGCAACCACATATGGTGAGAATGTAGTGTATATTTTATACCGCTAAAGAAAGAATATCCTGTTGTTTCAAAAAGAAAACCTTTTATAAGACTTTAAAAGTTTTGGTCATATAGAAATGGAAAATTTTTTAGGAGATCTTTAATCCAATTTAAATATTTTACAGTGAATATATGTATCAAAACATCAATGACATCACATTGTATGTATGTAAAATTTTCAATGTTTCTATCCGTCAGTTAAAATAATTAAAATATACAAAAGGTGATAATGGCCAAAATTTTTACAAAAATTCTGAAAGACAGAAAACTACAGATATAAATATATATTTTTCAAAACAAAAGATCAAAGCTCAATAAATCCTTACTGGTTCCATTTTACTAAACGTGTTTGAAAATAAGAGAGGAAAACAACACATTTCGATCAGAGGAACTAATGTTAAGTCAGTCAGTTTTTCAATAGAAAGTTTAGAAGCCAAAATAAATTGATTGTCATAAAGATTAAATGTAAAAACTTTGATAGCCAACTCTGATATGTAGTGGAAGTTGACCTAAGGAAACTGTTTTGTTAACTAATGACACTTTTTATGTTACTAATATTTTGTAAGGCAACTATGTATTTTGTAAAATATCCATTTCAGGTATCTTTTGAAAAGATTCATAACGACAATGGTTTGTGCACCATATTTTGGTATGACAATTTTGCTCCTCTTCCAATCATTTCCATGATATCAGGCCTCATTTTGCAATGTTTTTGTTTATATATAATTTTCTAGATAGGATCTCTCGTGGTGTGTCCACACATTTTAATTCAATCAGTGTTCTAGCATTTTGATTGATCACCATAATTTTTGTCCTTCTACCTTATTATTTTAATTTTTAAACAGGTCAATTTTAATTAGTGAACAAAAGTTACTTATCTAACAAAGCATACAAGATTTGTATGCTAAAAAACTACACAATATAAATAAAAGCAATCGAAGGAGATACAAGTAAATGTTCAGGGTCAGGAATATGTAACAAAGGATAGATGTTAATTCTCCCCAAATTGATCTAGTAGTTTAACAAGAGTTCCAAACAAAATCCCACCAAGAAATTTTGTAGACATTGACAAGATTCTAGTACAATTTATATGGAGAGACAAAGCAAGTAGAAGAGCCAAAACAAATTTGTAAAAGGACAATAAAGTTGGAGTAATCACTATCATTGGATTCAAGAGGGATCTCATTAGGTTAATCCATATTGTGGAGTGTTGGTGCAATACTAAAAGAGAATAACGTCCAGAAGTAAATTAATGAAAACATGGTCAACTTATTTTAAAAAAGATTTTTAAAAAAGCAATATGCAATATCAAAGGATATTCTGTTCAACAATTATGCCTGAAGAATTAGTTTCACTATATAAGTACAATTTAGTTTTTATTCACCAGAAGTTTTCGATTTTTTTTTTTGTCTTCAATCCATTTCCTGTTCCTGATCAACTCCCTTTTAACTTCAATTTGTTTTCTGCCAGATTATCTTTTTCCTTTTGAATCCATGTCCTTTTCAATATCCAAACAGGTCTTTAAGATAAGTTTGATTTTTAAGTCCAAATATACACTTCTCTGCTTTAGCTAGTTTGGAGGGGATTTCCTATGAACTGAGATTATTTTATGTTCATTTATTTTTATGCTTATCTATAAAAATACTTTTGTGTGAGTGTTTTCTATTTATATTCACTTTTAATAAGATTTGCTGCAGAAGCAAGGGCTCTTCTGTGTAAGAAGGCTTTGAGAGTTGATCAGGACACACCTGATTCCTTCACAGTGGGTAGGTGTTGTTTGGTGCCTTCTGATTTTCTAATTCTCCTTGTCTCTGCAGGATCTTTGGTTTCCTTTTACTTTCTTTCATTCTTTTGACCAAATTACTAAGGGTACCTCCTTTTTACATGTCACCATTATCTTTTCTAGAAATAGCACTGTTCTGAGACACTTCTGCGGTGAAATGATTTTTCAGATGTCTTCTTCAGTGATCCAGTAGCCAAGTTTTGATCAAGATCTCAAATCTTTTCTTAATATGTCCAGTTCTGAATGAATGTTATTCTTCCTGGGGAGATTTTACCTGAGCTCTCTTATCCACATTGTCCCTGAACTTGTTTCTTGTTTTTCATCCAACCAGAATTTTTGTCCTACTCTTTCTATAGACCTGGGTTACAGGATCTGCTTATGTTTGCTCTTTAGCAAAATTTACCATTTAAAAAATATTCTAGGTCTAATTTGTAATACACTGCTGTTGCTGATGTGTGCATGAATATATGCTTCCTTCTCTATGATATTGGAACACAGTAGAGACATTTTGGATTAAGTAGCTAAAATGTCTCTTTAAAGCCAAGAAGACCAAACCTTATTTTTAAAATAAATACATAGTAAGTAAAGATATATTAATATAAGGTGAGACTAATTATAGAATACCAGCTCATTGTTAGTAGAAATATATTATGTGTGACAAAGATAGATGTAGACGTTAAAAAAGACATAAGATAGAGTCTATTTAACCTTACAAGAAATTTAACATAAATGAAAATAAAAAAAATTCTAAAATATTAAAAACCATTTCTAGAGTGTAAAAAATGAAAAAAAAATAATCATTTCACATAGAAATAGTTAAAATCTGTAATTTAAAATATTAAAATGCAAATACATAATTTATAATTTTATCAATTCTAATTTTATTTATAATTTATTAATGAGTTCTACTAATTTTAAAGGAATTGTGATTATCTTCATTTTTTTCCTAGATATTAGAAGAAAATTAAACATTCCAACTTTATGTGGCTGGCTAATCTTCTTATTAAAATTTTACCAAAATATTATAAAAGAAGTGGAAAATTTGGAGGTAACTCCTTATCAGATATAAATTTATACAGCCTATATCAAATAGAAGTAAACTATATATTATTTAACATAAGAAAAAAAGAGAGTATTTGGTAATGGAATTTTTTTTTCAGGAGTAGCAAATTTGTTTCACATGTAAAAATCAATAAATACAATTTATCAAAATACCAGAACTTAAGAAACAAGTCATATGTTGCTATCAGGAAGTGGAACACAAAATATTTAATTATGCTCATTGTCCAATTATACTTTTAGTATTTGGACCTCAGAGTAGAGAACTTCTTTAATCTGATCCAGATATTTACAAGTTGTAAAATCTTCATACATACTATTATAAATACAAGTAGATTAAAGAGGCTTCTCCTTTTCAAAATGTTTTTATTAGTGCATTATAGTTATATGTAAAATTGGAGCTCATTTTGACATAATCATACATGCATGGAACATAGTCTGCTCCACTTCATCCCCAGGGCTTGCTCTCTCTCTCTTCCTCCCAGCCCCTGTTCCCCTTCCTCTATCCCCTTCCTCTATCCTACTGGTTTATCTTTTGTTTATTGATAGTATTTTAAAAATTGGTCCTTTATACATATGTACCAAGGTGAAATTCACTGGGATATAGTCCTACATGTGCATAACTTAATTTGTCATTTTCATTATGAAGTTTCCTTCCTTTCCCATATCTTCCACCTTTCACACATTCCCCTTCTTCAACTCCACCGATCTCCTTTCTATTTTCAGGGTATTCCCCTTCTCCCCCACCCCCACTTATTTTGCTCTAACTTCCATATTATGAGAAAAAAACATTCAACTCTTAACTTTCTTGTATGGCTTATTTCACCCAGCATCTTGTTCTCTAATTCCATCCATTTACCACTAAATGATAGAATTTCATAATCTCATTCTTTGTGGCTGAGTAAAAGTCCTGTGTGTGAGTGTGTGTGTGTGTGTGTGTGTGTGTGTTTTATCACATTTTTCTTTTTATCCATTCATCTGTTAATGAATGAACCAGGGCCTCCCTGGACTGGTTCCAAACTTGGCTATTGTGAATTGCACAGCTATAGAAATTGATATCTCTGAATGACTGTAGTAAGGTCACTTTAGATGTTTAGGATAAATACAATGGAGTGGGTAGCAGGTCATATGGTGCTTCTACTCCTACCCTTTTGAGGAATTTCCACAGTGCTTTCCAAAGTGGTTGTAATACTTTGTAATCCCACCAACAGTCTATGAGTGAAAAGTTTCTCCTACATCCTAGAAAGCATTTGTTATTATTTGTATCCTTAGTTCTTTTGCTCTTTTATTGATTGGGTTATTTAGTCTTTGTTTTAAGTAAGGTTTTTGAGTTCTTTATTTACTCTGGATATTAATCCCAGAAGAAGAATTCTAGACTTGATGAATTAGCAAAGTAATGGGATACAAGATCATCATCCATAAATCAATCACTTTCCTATACTCCAATAATGAGTACTCTGAGAAAGAAGTCAGGAAAACCTTTCCTTTCACAATAAACTCAAGAAAAATCAAATACTTGAGAGTAAAATTAAGCAAAAAGAGGTTAAAGATTGATAATGTAAATTACAAAACATTAAAGAAAAAAATTGAATAAAACTGTAGAAGATGGAAAGATCTTCCATGTGCTTGGATAGGAAGAATTAAAATTGTTAAAATGGCCATACTCCTAAAAGCATTACACAGACTCAATGCAATTCCCATCAGATTACCAATGAAATTCTTCCCAGAATTAGAAAAAACAAAAGTCCTAAAATTTGTTTCAAAGAATAAAAGACCCAGAATGTACAAAACAATCCTGAGGAAGAAAGGGGATATTGTAAGCACCACAATAAGGTTTGCTACAGAGATATATTAACAAAAACAACACGATATTGGCATCGAAACAGATATGAAGACCAATGGAATAGAAATGAAAATATATATAGAAAAACCCAAATATATGGCTGTCTTATTTTCTACAAAGGTGTCAAAAGCATGTTGGTAAAAAGAGTATTTTTAAAACAAATAGTACTGTGAAAACTGGATTTCCATATGTAGAATAAAACCAAATTCCCATAAAAGTCATTTTAAGTGGATTAGAGTCTCAGGAATTAGACTGGAAACTGGAACTCCTAAAGAAAAAATATAAAGCAACACTCCAAAATATTAGCCCAGGCAATAACTTCCTTAAAAAGAGCCCTAAAGTTCAAGAAATGAAACAAGAATCAGTAAGTGAAATGTCATCAAATTAAAAGTTTATGCATGACAAATACAATGAGAGCCTAAAGAGAGAGCCTACAGAATGGGGGAAGATCTCAGCTGCTCCTCTTACAGGCTACTCCTTTAGTAAGAAGAAAACAAATATGCATTTGATGTTGCTTCAGTTCAACAGTATCTCAGCTGTCCTCATCAGAGCAATAAGGCATTAAACCAAAATTAATTTATAAGCATTATAAAAGTAGAAGTAAAATGTTGATTACTTGGACTTAAAATTTTTAACTTATATGTGGGTTTTATATAAGATTAATATAAAAATATTACATTTCCATATATATTAAAATTATTTTATACATTGGTTTACAAATGACTGCAGTTATGCAACATCAAATATTTGATACTAAAAATGAATTTCACAAAAATGATAAGACCCCTATGTAGAAAACCACAATATATTACAAAATTAATTCTTGAAGACTTAATTATTGGTATGTTTTACTAAGTGCCTGGATTAGAAAACTCTATTATAATTCTATATCCATTTTCCTTAAATTTATTTTTAAATTCAATTTATCCTATCAAAATTAATTTAAGATATTGAATTAAAATTGACACACAATTCTAAAATTAATATGCAAAAATAGAACATGATTAACAAAATTATATTAAAGAACAATTACTTGTTTAGATATTATGACATATCAAAAACTTTAGCAATTATGTTAAACAATAAAAAATGGAGATTTGAGAAATAAATATTTATACACCTTCAATTTATTTAAAAAATGCACCTTTGAGCTGTAGGCAAATTATAATCATTTCAATAAAGGAAACTTGATAATTGGATATCCATATTTTTTAAAAAAGTAGACATTTCCTTTCTCACATTAGTCACAAAATTTAATGAGAGACAAGTTATTGATTTCAAATGAAAAGAAAATCAATAAAATCTTTAGAAAATAATGTAGAAGAACATTTTCAAGCATTTGAATTATGATTTTTCTTGATCCAAGCATACATAATGGAGGATAGGTGATGTGGATTACACTAAAGATAGATCAGCAAATGAAAAATATAAATTTTTAATGAATGCATACAAACAAATATTTTAAGAGTTTTACTTCAAGTAGTAGCAAACAATTGGGATGGTAGCTAAGAGATATCATGAACGTAGGAAAGTTTTAAAGTTTAGTATGTCAAAGTATGTGTGTGTGAGAACTTTTTGTTCATATTTCTATAGTGATCCTGTCTTCAAATGTTATGTTTACTAAGATTAGAAAAACAGTGAGCAAAGAAAGGAAGTAAATCCAAGGCACTGATTGCTTAGATAAGTATGTAATATTGCAGTTCCACGGGGTGGCAAGACATACTAAAAGCAGAAATTACTTCCACTTCTCTTTAAAAAGAAGGCATGTTTTCCTGGGCAGCTGGTCCTGAGGTCTAATAGCACAATTTACTAAATTATGTAATGTGCACAGATGCCATAGTTTTGTATATTTCTAATTTGGAAGTTTCTCATGGGGTATTTTGAAAAAGTGGCACTAACCTTTTAGGATTAAATATAACTAACCCTTCTACAAAAAGTGTTAATATTTGGATAGATTAACATCCATCCTTAATTTTTCTTTGCTGTGCACTTATTAATCAATATATTTAATTATTTGAAAGACATGATTAGTATTTGAATTAGATCATTATGAATATGCAATGGGTTGATGAGTGGCCTCGTAATGAAATATTAATAACCGTCTCTTCTCTAGTATTAATTTGAATGTCTTCACATTGTATAAAGTACTATAATGAGTACTATTAGCCAAACTGATTCATATACATTTGAGTCAGATTTTTATACTTATTATACATTAAACATATAAATTAAATGTGTAGTAAAATATTTTATAATTCAATGAATATTTATATGAATTATTATTTTATAAAATTATTAACAATAATTGAATGACATCATCCATGGACAATTCTATCAAGACAATATATAAATTCCTGCCAGTGTTTTTAGCCATTTGAAACCATACATGCATGCGATTATAATTAACCTGCTCAAATATCGCAAATTATTTCTATGTCTGACCATTACTTTTAATTTAGAAATAGCTCTTAGTTGCTAGGTGTGTTAATGCTCTATCATTCATTTTTATTTAATATTATTTTTTTCTTTATTCATTTATTCAATGAGGAAGTCAATATTACAAAATAGTTTCTGAAAATTAGTTCTGTGGGTAACAAACATACAAAAATATATTTCATGAAATTAAAAAAGGGTAAGTTAAAGAATTGATTAAGTAAGAGGAGAGGGTAGGTCAATCTGGAGTAAGGAGTAAGAATAAAGATAATAAAAATTTGCTTAAGTCTCGATAGTTAAAAGGAAGAATATCTGCTTTTATCAAGGGGTACTTTTTTCTTCATACCAAAGTTTAAGAGAAATGTGCCACACAAAGCTTCATACGTTATACATATTCTATAGACAGGATGAAAACATTAAGTTTTAAAAACTATCTCTATTATAGTCCACATGTATTAAACTCCTGGTAGGTTTTCTGACCATCCTCTGTATTCTTCACCCCTAAAGTCCAGGATGTTCACATTATATTTTTTTCCTGCAGATAGAACAAAATTTCCTGAAGTGTATGGATTTCTCAAAGTTTACATAAACCCAGAAATACGTCATCTCAACTCTGTGCTCCTTTGCTGTTGTCAAGGCAGTCTATTAGACTCCCCCCAACCCTCTCTGGTGTTATGTTAGATATAAAGTGATGCTATATTTAATATTGTATTTTAATATGATATTTGAGGTGGTGTCTGCTATATTTTCATTAACTCTTCTAATCTTTGTAAGATATTCATACCTGTTTACAATTCTCTGTTGACATATATTAGATTTGGAAAATATTCTCCATCATAACCTACATTTTATGCATCTTGCTTTTCTCTCATTCACCCAGTAATCTCGCTTTACTTTAGATATCAATGACTTCACATAATTTATTAGATTATCAAAGTCCTCTTTTTGACCTTCATATATACTAACCTTCATCAGGCTGAGTCATCACATTTATTTAAGCATTTAATTTGAACATTTGCATGGAGCCATGAGCTATTTTTAAGCTGAGAGAATCCTCCAATGACTAGTAGGGAATAACAATTGGAGACCTACCACACTCTGCTGATCCATTTGTAATTCCTGAAATTAAATTTTAATTTTTTATAAATTAAAGTTAATTATGGCCACTCCAAAAGGTTCTCCAAGATTGCATATCATTGAGCTATAGATTCCAAAAGAAAATGGCTGAGCTAAAAATGTACTCAGACTCTTTTTTGGCCATATATACATCAGAATCTGTAGTTGAAGAGTCATTTCTTGGGGCTCTTCAAAGTTAATCAAAATCAACCTTCTTGACTAAGAACACTTCCTCTTCTGTACTCAGGTGTTAGGGTCTGTAACCAAGTCTGGATGGCGCCTGGCATTTTGCCAGAGGGAGTGGTTTGTGAAGTAACTCCAGGGAGCCATTAAGTGTGGAGATTCCTTATTGGTTGACTGCTGTATCTAGTTTATGTTAATTAGATAAGCTGTGTGAAATGTATAAATACCTCTGTTGTCCTGCAATAAACAGCTCCCACTCCTGCTGTATCAATCTACACAAGTTGTTCGTCACCCCCGGCTATTTTGCTGCAGATGGACTGTGGCACTCAGGTGGCCATGATGGCTTGTTACCTTCTATCATATTCACTTTGCTTAAATTCTTGCTTTTCTCCTAAATGTTCATATCTATTCTAACTTGCCTTGTAATTTAAGATAGCAAAAAATGAATGCATTTCCCAATAGCTCTATTATTTAAGCTACCAATTAAATCATTTCTGATATTTTAAGCAATTGAGAATCCTGTCAATTTTATATTATTTTATATCATCATCAGAAAATATTTATCTTTTCTTTTAGGTTATTGTGTCTTATTTTTTGTCATATTCCAGAAACAGATTTGTGAGCTTCATAGTATTCCTCTCTGCAGGGTTGGTGTTTTCTTTGTGTATAGAATATAATAACACTTAACAATATAGAGTGAAAAAACAGTGCACGCCTTATCAGTTTTACAAAGTTACAGCCATTCTTTTTTCTATAATTTTTATTGGTTGTTTTTAGCTGTACATGACAAAAAGATTCATTTTGACATAATTATCAAAGCATGGAATATAATTTGTTCTAATTCAGTCCCCAGTACTTCCCCTTTCCCTCTCCTCGCTCTCCTTGGTTCCCTTCCTCTACTCTACTGATCTTTCTGCTATTTACGAAGAGTTTTTAAATTATTATTGTTAGTGTCTTGTGGATGTACATAATAGTGAGATTCACTGTGGTCTATTCATATATGTATGTAGGAAAATTAGGTCAGAGTCATTTCACTGTCTTTTCCTACCCCATCCCATTCTCCTCCATGATCTTCTATTCTTTTTTTTTTTTTTATCCTCCCTCCTTATTGTGCATTAGCTCCTGAATATCAGAGAAAACATTCAACCTTTGACTTTTCATAATTGGTTTATTTCACTTAGCACGACAGTCTTCAGTTCCATCCATTTACCAAATGCCATAGTCATTCTTCTTTATGGCTGAGTAATACTTTGTGTTATATATACTACAATTTCTTTATTCATTCATCTGTTGAAGTACACCTAGGTGGTTCCATAGCTTAGCTATTATGAATTGTGCTGCTATAAATATTGATGTGGCTGCATAACTGACATATACTCATTTTAAATAATTTGGATATTTAAAGCTACCCCACCAGGGAGTGGAATAGCTAGCTGGGTCATATGGTGGTTCCATTCCTAGTTTTTCTGAGGAATTGCCATACTGCTTTCCAGAGCGGTTGTACCAATTTGGAATCCCACCAACAATTATGATTGTACTCTTTTCCCCACATCCTTGCCAACATTTATTTTTACTTTTATTTTGATAACTCCCTTTCTGACTGGAGTGAGGTGAAATCTCAGGGTCATTTTAATTTGCATTTCTCTAATTGCTAGAGGTGTTAAACATTTTTTCATATATCTGTTAACCATTCATATTTATTCTCTTGAGAAGTGTCTGTTTAGTTCTTTTGCCCACTTTTTGATTGGGTTGTTTGTGTTTTGTTGTTGTTGTTGCTGCAAAGTTTTTTGATTTCTTTGTTCATCCTGGATATTAATGCCATCTGAGGTGCAGGTGCAAAGAAGGCTCTCTCTTCATGCTGTTGTTTACTTCCTTTGCTGCAAAGAAGCTTTTTAATTTAATGACATGCTTTTGTTGATTTTTTTAATTTTACTTTTTGTACCTTAAGAGTCTTGTTAAGGAAGTCAGTTCCTAAGCCAACCTGCTGAGCAGAACTGGGCCTGCATTTACTTCCAGAACATATAGGGTTTCTGGTGCAATGCCTAAGTTTTTGATCCACTTGGATTTGACTTTTGAGCAGGGTGAGTATAGGGATTAAATTTCATTATACTACATATGGATTTCCAGTTTTCCAAGCACCATTTGTTGAAGAGGCTATCTCTTTATAACATGTTTTTGGTATCTTTGGTAAGTATGAAGTAATTGTATTTATGTAGGTTTGCCTCTATGTCTTCAATTCTATTCTACTAGTTTTAATGCCTGTTTTGGTGCCATTACTCTAGCTGTTTTGTTACTCTGTTGTCTTGTGCAACAACCTTCCATTGTGAATATTAGAGTCCTGACTTAGATTGTTGGGAGAGATAAGACTAAAGTAACATGTCTATCTTGATATCTTACTATCAGCCCCCTTTGCCTGAAGACCTATGAGTGAGAATGTCTTAATTCACCTCTGTATAAAGTACTTTCAAAGGGCTACCTGATTTGATTTTGATCTGCCTCTCACGCCCTTGGATTCACTTAGTGCTTGTAAAGTTATCCTTTCTCTGAAGCAGATATTGCTTATAGTGCCTGTCAGGAAAGACTGTCTTGCTACCATTCCACGTTTGGTTAAAGAAGGTCATTTTCATAAATGATAGGCCAGTATCTCTGAATATGCAGAGTAGAGAAAGAGAGAAGACAATTGAAGAGATCTTGTAATTTTTGAGATCTGACATTCTGGAGACCTTGGGGTATTAACTATGGGAAACAGAGGATGTTCCACTACTACAGGACCAATGGAACTTGTATTCTGTAACCCGAGGAGGAAAGAATCTTTATCTTCCAGATAAACCAAAAAAAAAAAATTCAGATACATGAAACTAAAGTTTTCAGACTACTCTCATTTTGCTATTTCTTTAACTTATTAATATTTCTCCAAAGGAGTAGATTTAAATTGCCATTGGGCATATAATTCAGGAGTAACTCTGCAGTTCTTCTTGATTAGGTTCTCAGAATAGTATTTAAGCTTCTCTTTTCATTTTTTAAAAAAAGTATAGACTAACTGACTTCTTTGAGTTCTGCTAAATGATTTGTTTCATTTGGGATTCACAAATTATAAACCCCATTTGCAAGAGAACAATCTGATCATAGCTGTGCTGCTCTGTAGTTTAAATTAGAATTTTGGAAATCTGAGGATTTAAATTAAAGCTCATGCCCAAGGTAACAGAAAACCCTCCACTCTACACTCATAGAGAGAGTAATTATATATGAGAACCTGAAATTAGGAGCTGAAATTAGAGCTATATTCACTCAGCCCCAAAGAACAGCTATTTTTTTAGACCTCATAATGAAATGATTCCAGGTAAGATAATATACATGTCAGAGCCATTCTGCACCACATTTCTCAGCTCTTATTTTCTTTTCTTCAAATATATTGAATCCCTTTAACTCCTTTTGTTGGTTAAAAAAAAATGTTTTAAACTATTTATAGAAATGCAATGTTTGACAAAAGGTTTTCTCTTACATTTAGAAAAGACATAGAAATTACCAAGCCTAAATAAATCTCATTTTATTTTTATTTCATATTTAAAATAGCAAAAGAAAAATAAGAATTAACTGATGAGTCTAACATTTCTCATCACAGTGATAAGGAATATATTATTTTTATGGAAAATATTACATAAAATGTGCTTCATAGCTTATATTATTTTAAAATAAAAATATGCAGAAGATATTTAAGAAAATAACAAGCATTTCCTGAGTCCTTGTGTTATAACAGGTGCTGTGTTAAATATTTTAAATCTATTGTTTCATATTTTGAGAGACAGTTATTATCAACCTTTTACACACACACACACATACATATATATCCCATTTATCAAAGAAGACAAATTAAATAATTGTCCTTAAATTGCGTAATTATATTTCCAGAGCTTAGGCTCCTGAGCTCTATAATATGGTAATATGTGTGTTTTCTAACTTGAAGTTCTGAACACAGAAAAATCATTTAATAAAGCAAAAGAAGGTAATGTGTTCCTTATACATTGATTTCATGTTTTATGTCATGTTATATATATAATTAATAGTATATGTATAAAAATAATAAAAGAAATGTAAATTACCAAATTGACTGTGAGATCAAATATAAATTTATCATTAAAACCAGATATGGTGGCAACAATAGCTAAAACTAACCCTTTTATAAAGAAAAAAATATTTTGGTTTCCTTAGTAGTCAAAAACAATAAAAGCTGTTAAAGCTCTTTGGTGCCAAGAATCTGTTTATTCTGCCTCTCCTAATTCAGCAAGTTGTCAATGATCACAATGTGTTTCAAGATTCGCATACACACACACACAGACACACACACACACACACACACTCTTAATCTATATATATATATATGTTTAACATGTCAATGGAGTCAATAATATCTATATAAAAAGGTTGTTGAGCCCATATCTGCATTCCCCTCAGCTTTCTTGAGTAGAGAAGGGGTCAGGTTGCTTAACTACAATGTCAGTTAGCTCTCCATACTGTAACAACTACCCCAGATAAGTATTCATACGTAGGCTTATAGAAAGTATATCCTATGGTAATTTCATACAAGGTACAACACAAATTTATAGCATATATTACTTATCTCAAAGGTATAGGCATCATTGTTCACTTTAAACTATAGAAAGGATGTGTCAATTAACTCTTAATTAAAAATGTAAATGGTGTCTTCACAATATAAATGAGACCATGAGAATATATATATATATATATATATATATATATATATATATATATATATATATATATAT
>NW_026000037.1:8190461-8215948 GCF_001458135.2 Marmota marmota marmota
TATATATATATATATATATATACATTTATGTAACTTTTCTGGAAAGAACTTTGGCAATGAGTATTACTCAGCCATTAATGAGAATGACTTCATGACACTTGCCGGTAAATGGATGGATCTGGAGACTATCATACTAAGTGAAATAAACTTGTCCCCAAAAGACAAAGGTCAAACAATTTCACAGAAATATAGAAGCTAACCTTCAATAAGTGTGGGGGGGGGAATAGAAATTTAGTAGATTAGACAAAGGGGAATAAAGTAAAGGGATATAAAAATGGTAGTAAAGTATAGGAAGAGCAAAAACAGTCGAATGAATCTGACATAATTTTCGTATATACATATATGCATACACCATAGTGAATCCAACCATCCTGTACCTCCACAAGAATGGGGTCCTAATTAGAATAAAATATATTTCAGGCTTGTATAATTATATCAAAATTGATTCAACTGTCATGTATAACTAAAAAGATTCAATAAAAAAAGAACTTTGGCAATGAGTTTCAAAAGTCTTAAAAAATGAGCAAGAAATAGTATTTCAGAAATATATTCCAAGGGAGTAATTATGTGAATGAAAGATAAACAAGACATTTCATGTAACAATGTTTTTAATAATGATAAATTTGCAATTTCCTAAATGGCCCAAAAGAGGTAATTTGAAGTTTGTGTTTTTAATTTTGCTTTGACTAATAACCACTTAAGTTCCTATCTACCATGAAAAGGACAATGTTGTAAAATCCTTTTTTTTTTTTTTCTGGCAGATGGGCACAGCCATATAAACTAAAAGCTCTATCTGGGCCTATGTTCAGAAACAGTTATGATCATGGTGTGTTCAAAACATTCAACAAAGATAAAATATTTAAAGTAGTCTCTGAATATTTAACAAGATAAAGAAATATAGAGATGAAATATAAAATTAAATCACTTCATTATAAAAAATCTACGTACGAAAAGTGAGTATACTAAGTCTCTAATAACTACTTACATGTGTGAAACATATAAAAGCATTTATTCCATATTCTAACTTGTTCTTTTTTTGCTTGGTTCTCAAGGTATGTGGATCTGTTCAAATATTTTGTATATTTACCCATCATTAATTTTTTAGGTGTAATTAAGCCTTAACATTTTCTGTTCGCATTTCTCACAGCTTCCCCAGACACTCTGTGGGTTTGGAGTTAAGGGTATGTAGTTGACTTTTCTGCATATGATTGCATAGACCCCAAGATTTGAAATCTGTCAATAGTAAATCAAATACATGATAGATTTTCTTCTGCTATAAAATGGCTTATAGTCTACCATTTCCAGAGTCCTCAGTTTCATGGGATAGAAAAAAATAGTCTGGAGACTGACCTTCTGATGACAGCATAAAGATTTCCACTGACATACTCCACTTTAAAACCAGTGAAAATGAGAAGACTAAGCAGACTGGTAGAAAATATTTGGAGAAATATAATTGGTAAAGGACCATTATCGAAAGTACACACGGACCCTTTAAAACTCATCAGTAAAGCCTGGCTTAGAGGTGCACACCTCGAATCTCTGAGGCCCCAGAGGCTGAGTCAGCAGGTGTGGAAGTTCAAAGTCAGTCTCAGCAATTTTTTTTTTATATTTTATTTAGCAAAATAAAACATAAAGAAAAATGGCTGGTGATATGGCTCAGTGGGCCCCTGGGTTCAATCTAACCTCCCCAGGACAAACAAAACAAAACAAAACCTCAGCAATAAAAAACGGGCTAAAGATCTGAATAGGTACTTCAGCAATGAAAATATATTGATAACAAATAAATATATGAAAAGAGGTTCCACATTCTTGGTCATCTGGGAAATGCAAATTAAAACATCAGGGAAACGTCATAACACATCAAAAAGTTGGCCAATGTCCAGACCACTGACATCACTAACTGCTGACAAGGACATAGGACAAGAAAAACTCTCATTCATAGCTGATGGGAACAGAAAATGATACAGTAACTTTGAAAGAAAGCTGACTATTTCTGACAAAATATCCTCTTGTTTTGTTTTTCTTGCTCTCTGGTTTTTCTTGTTTTTCTGTTTGCTTTGTTTTCACACTCCTTAGTATTTGCTCAAAGGAGTTGGAAATTTATGTCTGTATAAAAACATGAAAATGGATGTTTATATCAGTTTTATTCATAATTGCTAAAACTTGGAAGCATCTATGATGCCCTTTAGTAGGAGAGTGGATAAATAAACTGGACTACTTAAAATCAATGGAATATTGTTATGCACTAAAAAAAAAAAAAGAGCTACTAAGCCATGGGAAAACATAGAGGAACCTCAAATGCATATTATTGATTGAAAGAAGCCAACCTGAAAGGCTAACTCCTTCATGATTCCAATTATATGACATTCTGGAAACAGCTTAACTATGGAGACAGTAAAGGTATCAGCATTTTTCAGGACTTAGAGTAAAAGAGATATGAATAAGCAGAGCACAGAGGATTTTTAAGGCAGGAAAACTATTCTGTGTACTAAAATAGGTACAATACCTATGTATTTGTCAAAACCCATGGAATGTACGCCACTCAAAGTGAAGCCCAATGTAAAGGATGAACTTCAGGTGACAAATATTATGTCCATGTCACCAGTTTTGATACACATACCCCTTTGGTGAAAGATGTTGATAGTAGTGGAGGCTGTGGCTGAGAGAAGGATGAATATAAGGTGCATACATTTTCTGAATTTTAAACTATTCTAAAAAAATGTCTAATAGAGCACACACACACACACACACACATACACACAAACACAAACACTATCCACATACCCCGCTAAGCCTTTTAAAATACTCCCAAGGAAAAATAACAGAAGAAAAATTTATTTTTAAAACGATCTATAAAACATTTTTTAAAAATAAGGCATTTGAGTGAAAACCACTTTTTCTTTTTCCCACCCCAACTCAGGATCAAAGACTTTCACTCCAGACTGGTACCCTATAAATACAGGGCCCCCTCTCTGCAAGCTCCCAGTGGAAAGGCTTTCTTCTGGGATGAGTGGGACTTTACCATTTCTTATCCAGTCTCCATATACCTGTTGTGGAGGCAGAGTCTTGGGTTATGGTAGGAGAAATGTAGGGACTCCACTTCTCTAACAACCAGAAGAGAAACTCTGATTTGGCCTAAGCAAAGCCCAATATCAAGGCCTACATGGTCCCTGTCCAAGGACCTGAGGTGGCAGTTCTCGATTCTGATGGGCAAGATGAGGACCACAGGCTACTGCGGCCCCACCTCTCTCTACTGCTCCAGCTTTCAGCACAGGGAGAGTCCTGCTCCAAAAGTAGTTTCTCATTGCTCTCACCTCAGCTCCAGAGATGTAGCTCAGATTTTGCCTCCTGGGAGTAGAAACAGCTTACAATGCCTTCCCCAAGCAACTGATTTTATTTTCCATAGAATGTGGGGAGATTCGTTCTAACCTAAGGATCACCTTCAGATCAGTGGAATGTTTCACTGGAAGGAGATTCATGAATTTGTGGAAAATGCAGCCCAGACTGTCGAACTAACTAGTAGGTAGGAGAAAATGGTAATGAGACAACTTCAGGGACCTCTTCTGGAGTTCAAAAGGATTAACCTTTTACTACAGCAACGAATCCTTCAAGAAAGCCAAAATTTGGTAGGACCAGTTAAGAGAGCAATTTATTCCTAAGGTACCTATGAAAAAAAATAAAGCCATCAGGCTACAGTAGTGTAGATTTATAACCCTGTGTGGTCAGGAAAAGAGAGAGGAGACCTAACAGTATGTAACACACATACCCCTAGAGAGGGTCATGGTCTATCCAAAGTGCCTTTGTGAGGAGCAACATAAAGAGGTTGACTCTGTAGGAAATGCACAGGAACACTTCTCTAAAACAATCCACCCAGCCACTAAAAAAATGCACAAACTAAAATAATACCAAGCTTCAGAGCTTGGGAAGTGGGGTATGGTGATCACTACCTAGAGTTTGTGTTATATACTACCCCAAATGTCCAGTGTTCAACTAAAATGCAAGAACTGTAAAATATCTGGGAAAGAAGACCTACACACTGGAAAGGAAATAGGTAACACAAATTATCTGTGAAATATGACGGGAAGTCATATTTTACAGAAAAAAAAAGAGAGACTTCAAAATGACTAGTTTTTTTCTCTAAGTAAATGAAAGGTCAAAGCTGAAGGCTTCATCAATAAGCCCTACCAAATATTTAAGTATGATTTAGCTTCAATTCCTCTCAAATTCTTCCAAAACATAAAAAGAGTTCAGACTACTGCCTAACTCACTGTGAGGCCAGTACTACCTTAATATGAAAATCAAACACAGACAAGAATAGAAAAATACAGACCCATACCCCTTAGGATTATGAAGGCAAGAAACTGTAGCAGAGCACTAGCAAACTAAGTCCAACAACACTATAAAAGGAGGATTAGTATTCATCACAGGAATATACAATAAGTTCTATGTAAGAAATTCAGACAATGTCATCAAAAGAATGAAGCAGGAAACATAGCAATATCTTAGTTGACACCTTCACACAAAAACACTTGACAAAAATCTAATATGACTTCATGATTAAGATACCCTGAAGACTAAGAATAGAAGAGTATTTCCTTAACATGATATAGAGGTTTACGGAAAAGTCACAGCTAGCCTCATACACAGTGGTGAAAAAATGAAAACTTTTCTCCCAAGAAAAGGAATAATACACCAATTCTTCTCTATCTATTGTTATTTAACATTGTGTTGGAAGTTCAAGCCATTTCACCTTGGCAAGAAAAATGAACAATTAATTCAAATTGTAACTGGACAATTAAGTCTAAAATTTGAGGAAAAAGACAGAACTAAATCTGAAATATAAAAGGGATCGATTATAAACAATATACAGAAAACAATGAAGTAAATAATAGCAATAAAATAGTAAAATTAATAAAGAAAAAGCACAGAGAAAATTCAAAAGTTGTTTTTTAAATAAATCAACAAAATTGACAAAATTTTACCAATGATGATCCAGAAGAAGAGAAGACTTAAATTTCTAGAAACAGAAATATAAAAGGAAGCACTTTTTCTGACCTCATATAAATAAAAAGAATTATATAAAGAAATACTACAGATAATAGTTTGAAAACTAATTAGATAATTCGATGAAATAAGAAAATATCTGAAAAACATCAAATTAAGGTAAAGATAAAAGGTATGAAGAAAAAGATTGAAGCTATATTCAAAACTTCTCAGGCCCAAATTGTTCAACATATATTCCAGAAAGAACTCATAACAATTCTTCATATTCTTCTTTGTAAATCTAAAATGGGACAAGCCCTTCCTAACTAAATTTACAAGGTCAATATTACTCTGATACAAAAAGACATCACAAGATAACTGCAGAACAATATGTGTCAGGAAGACAGTTGTGAAATTTTCTTCAAAACACGGGCGATCAAATGCAGCAGCATTCCAGAGGATGATAACTAAAGGTTACAGTGTTTCCTTTGGAGATGATGAAAATGTTCTCTAATTGACTGCAATGTCTCATATCAGAAAACATACTAAAAAGAACTAAATTGCATACATTATGTGGGCAAATCGTATGATATGTGGATTATATTGCAATAAGGCTATTTAAAAAACAAAGCACATCTTACCACCATTCAACATTACAGAGGAAATAACTCCTTCTGTACTTAATTGCTAGCTAAACAGCATGCTCTAAGCCCCAATGGCTTTCTTATAAAAATAAAACCAACAAAATGCTAAGGCTAACCTTCAAATTTAAACAATTGCATAGCCCCTCCTACCTTACAATGACCATAAAAACTCATTCTACTCCTAATATTGAATCTAAATTTCATAATAAGGCCTGTGTGCATCTGTTTATGTGCATGCTTTTCCTAAATATATATATATATATATTCCTCTTTCTCTCTTTTTCTCCCTGCCTCAGTCAAATTATACTATTTAAAAGGAGACCTATCTCAGCTCTTTCAGGACCTGAAATTCTTGCTTTTACTTTTCTTTCTTCCTTATAAAAAGTTCTTGGAATTTGAACAATTTTGTTGAGTAAAAAATAATAGAACAATGCACATAATTTTAAATTTAATAGAACAGAAAAATATCAGATTATTTTATTTTAATATTGTACTTTATTTAATGCAATATACTCCCAAATTAAGGTTTTAAGATGTAATCTATATTAAAAACATATTGATGAAGTATTATATATAGTTTTAGGGGGGGTCCCAGGGATGGAACTCAGGGGCACTCAACCACTGAGCTACCTCCCCAGCTCTATTTTGTAGTTTATTTAGAAACAGGGTCTCACTGAGTTGCTTAGCATCTCACTTTTTGCTGATGCTGGCTTTGAACTCACAATCCTCCAGCTTCAGCCTCCAGAGCCAGTGGGATTAAAGGTGTGCACCACCACACCTGGCAGTATTATTTATTTTTAATATTATATGTTTTGAATTTTTGTGTACCTTACACTTAAGGCACATCACAATTTTGACTAGCCATACTGAAGTTCATAATAGTCACATGTGCCTACTGGCTACCGTATTAGAGTGTATGAGCTGGGATCAAGTCAGGTTCTTTATTTAGTAATGAGGTTAGAAGTGGATTGTTACTACCCTCTGTGAAGAAACTATGTTGTTCTAAATCGAAATATTCATTTTTAAAAATTAATTTGGATGTTGTCTTGTAGTGTTCCTTGTAGGAAAATGTACATCTACTCTCAAGAAAATCTATGTCATAAGCAGATAAATATGAATGCCATGTAGGTAAAAATACAGAGAACATAATATTAATAATTTTCAAAATGTCATTCATAGTTGTATACATTGTATATTTAATATACTTAAAATTTGAAATTTATTAGGTATCAGGAATTGAATCAGTTTAGCTAATAAGGTGAAAAATAAAAAAAATAATAATTTTAGGTTAGATCATGCTGCATCTTTTCTGTCTGTGGTGTTTTTTTCATACTGGTAATAATGTAATATATTCAACAATGTCTTTCAACTTGGAAAAATGAGTGTGTGTGCGTGTGTGTGTGTGTATGTGTAAAATTTCACAGTATCAACCTGAACATCAGAGGTTGTTGAATTGTGTCTGTATAGTTGGCCTACCTTCTCTATTAATCAATTTCTTTCTATGTTTTATAAGAGTCACTGAAGACAAGAACAATATCAGTTTCAAAGTCAAAGTCATTTAATTATTCTTAATACATCTAATTAAGTAAAGATTTCTTGCCATCTGCCAAGATATTCATTAACAAACCAAATCAAAGTACCCAAGATAGATCTATGGCGGCTTTCACATCAGTTTCCAATAAAGACAGTTGTTGTATATTATGTCTATCCTGCCATCAAAAATCACTACCATATACCAACTTGGTCAGACTTAATCAGCATTAAAATAAAGTTATTTTATCAGATTTGAATAGAAAAGAAACTAAAAATCAATGAGCAAAGGATATACAATAAATTAAACTTATATATATGTAACTCCGATTTATTATTTTTTTCTACTTAGTTTTATTTCATTGTGGCGAAGACAAAAGTAGACATCCAGAAGATGGCCCGGCCCTCCCAACTGTGTCAGATCTTCTTATTTTAAGTGATCCATCTCAGAACATGAGCCATCAGTCAAGAAGCAGTCTGTAATGTGACGAAGCAAATCACAGAACTTGTCTGTGTGCAGACAAAGCAAAACTTAATAATGTACTAACTGCAAAAATACCAAATATGCCCCTATCATGGCTGGTAAGAGTGACTCCCACTTCTTACCAATTACAATTTGGTCTCATGCTTCTCTTCTTTCCTTCAAGATGATTTATTATGATATCAAATAGCAAAATTATCCCTGTTTTGTTGTTCTTGTTGTTTTTTAACAACCTTCAAAAGAGAACAAAACTTGACTTCCTCAGACTCCACAAAATCCTCTAAAAGAGACTGGAACCCAGCTGAATGCACTCTCACACCTTCTGACCAGACTCCCCACTGCTCCCTGCAGTGTGCAGCAGAGGAAGTGGTCCACAGCATCTGCCATCCGGAGGTGAGCAGCAAGGTTTAGACCTCCTAAGACTCAAGTATTGGCGATTCTGAAAATGACAATCCTGTGATTTACTGATCATTGTCTCCTGATGACCTGTGAGATTGTCTATATTATTGACGATTAATATTCAAATTTTAGTAAACATTAATTATCCCTTCACCTTGTGTCTAAGTGTAAGTTACTCTAAAATTTACTTTGGAATAACCTTTGTGGTTTATAGGCTGGGAATCCTTAACTTTATATGGTATTGACAAAAATTATTTGTCTATTGTGTCATTTACACTTAAATTGCATTATTATTGAGAGGAATTACTGATTAGACATATTTTTTTTTTATCAGTGTAAGGCACTTCTCAGTTAAATTTATTCTCCCCAATTTAATGTTTGGAAATGGATTTGACATTTTAATATATATTTTTGATCATTTCTTATTATAAAATCTTTACATTTTTTTGAATATTTAAATTTGTTTTGCCAGTCTTCACTATGTTTATTTTTTTTTCTGATTTAGTCAAGAAAATTCAATATATTCTTTCCTAGTTTAAGCTGTAAAATGAAAATTAAGTTATAAAATGACCTCAAGCTTACAAAAATAATGTGCAAATGATTTTGTCATGGTAATAAAATAAATTGAAAAAAAAAAAGAAAAGCAAGAGAAACTCTAGTCTTAGTAATGATTCTAAAGAGAAAGAAAGTAGGATTCTTTTATGAGAACTGTACTATCACTCAAACACATGTACTCACATACAAAGCCTTTGAACATGTATTTAAGAAATGGTAGCTTTCATCATGAGCTTAAAACCAGGAGTCTATCTTTGTCACTATTTTAATTTGTAAGAGAAATATAAGAAATAAATCATAGAATAATCTTCTAAATTATATGTTGATTTATAAAATGGGAAAAAAGAAAAATGTATAAGGTATATGATAAATTATTGCAAAATATAAATATTCAGAAGTATAACATAATCATATCAGGCTTTGTTCATTCTTTTAACTAATAATATTTTCACAGCCCTTTTAGCTAATAGCAATAAAATTTGACCTTATCATTTTAACCACGGTAGTCCATTAATTCTGCTTCCTTACAAACTCATTTATCCATCATTTAAGACTACAACTGCTAATAATTCCTTTAGGAAATTGGAAGTTTTATAACTTATAGAGTTCATATTGTAATGAAACCTATGAATTTTTAATGAAACATTTCAAGATTCTTTTCCTCCAGATGTGACATTTTATTGAATTAAAATGCTGTCCCTTGTTTCAATTTGTCTCAAATGTATGTGCACTTTTCTGTTTCATCTTGTAAACAAACAGCTACTATTACAAATACTGTGTTTGAACCTGAAGATAAATTTCCGTTTATTGATGTAAATAGTCATAATTATAAACATCCAAGGAAATAATAATTGCCCAGGGGAAGTATCACCATTTTATTTATAACTAAGCAATAACTACTGATGTGGGTTGAAGGAAAGAAAATTAATCTTAACATAAAAAGGTTAATTTAAAGGATTAGGAAAATAAGTTTAAGAACAATGCAATTTACTATTTTGTTTTTTAATAAAAAATTAATTTCAACACTTGAATGTATTCTTCTTGCTCACTGATTTTTTTCCCAACATTTTTATTTGAACCTGAGAGTCCCTATCCAAATGGTCTGCTACTGAAGAAACATCTAGTTAATAACATTTTAGAAAATATCATGGCCATGACCTTTAAGTTTTGTTGTTTCTCCTAGACCAGAAGTGTTTTCACCATAAAGGCTACTGGAAATATTTAGTCAATTTACAGTTGTTGTTGTTGTTGTTTTCCTAAAATGAAAGGGTTGAAAACGGAGTTATGAAATAATTTCACTATGCTGACACTCAATTTGATCATAGATATTTTATTCTGGTTCTCAATTGGATTATAGAAGTTCTGAAGTCATAAAGGCAAATGAAAAATGATAAAAAATTATTTAAAAGGTTTTATTGTATAAGTTGAGAAAAAATACACAATTTAAGCCTGGCATAGGGGCCGCACATCCATAATCCAGGTGACTAAGGAGGCTGAGGGAGGAGGATCAAAAGTTTGAAACCAGTCCCAGCACTTTAATGAGACCCTGTATAAATAAATGATAAATTTAAAAGATAAATAAAAAGGGTTCAGATGTAGTTCAGTGTACAGCAACTTTGAGTCAATCCCCAATACAAAAAAGATATCTATTTTTAAGAAATATGTAAAAACATGAAGAGAAATAACATAAGAGAAAGAATATAAGAATGTGTTTAGGAAAGTATAAAAAAAGCATATATTTTTCAATACATGTAAGATATATAAATAAAGAATGAAGAATCCTACAGTGAACTCATTAGATCCAGAGCAAGAATATATAACAGAAAGAATATATAAAGTGTGATAATAAATGACATAAAGTTTAACAGGGAAAAACTGTGGCTATTGAAATAGAGAACTGGAAAGAGGCCCAATAATAAATCTTAGGCAAATATTAAATGTCTACACAAACAATGAAAATACTCAATGCATGCTTATTACTGACAACTTTTGTGATGACTGATGGTAAACTGTTTTTTTTACATATAAAATATAGGCATAAATTAAGAAAAGATAAAGATCTATCAACAACTAAAAAATGTTTAAAAAAAGATATGATTTTTTCTAATCCTAGTATTTGTGTTTTATTTGATGATGTATTACTTATTTTTCTTAACATGTTTAAAATTATTTTGGCAATCAAAGTTGAAAGCATGAGTATATTATTTGAAAATAGGTGTTAAATAATAATGTTATCACTTAAATATTACATAAAAGGAATTCACTAATAGTCCCGAAGCAACAATTAACATAGATTCATTTACTGAAGCAGAAAAGTATAGGATAAAAATCAAAGCAAATAGTAAGGTGAAATAATAATTTAACAATTTGTCTTAATAATATAAAATATACTTAGGCAAACTGATCGAAATATAACCAAATGTTAAAGTTATACCTTTCCCAGGTGAATTCTCTCACTGTTAATTATTGACAGGAATTTTTTTCCTCTAAAGAATACAATTCTTTCTTCCTTTCTTTTCTTCCTTTCTTTTCTTTCTTTCTTTCTTTCTCTTTCTTTCTTTCTTTCTTTCTTTCTTTCTTTCTTTCTTTCTTTCTTTCTTTCTTTCTTTCTTCTTTTTTTTGGTAAAATCACATCTCTAATGATATAATCTGATACACATTAAGATTTTTTTTTCTCTTTTGGTACTGGGGATCTAGGAATCTAATCATTACAGAAGAGAAAAAAAGATCTATGACTCTAAAGCATTGACTAAATTCTACCAAGAAAAGAGTAAAATCTGAATTAAATACTAGTCATTAACTTGATCCAACTGAACAATTGAAACTTTAATAGCAACAATAACAACAACAATAATAAATATTACAAAAATGAGTGCCCTTAATACCTGGATATGTGAGTTTCCAGATACTAGTCCATGTAAATATCACTTTATGTAATAAAGTTTTTACAAAAACAGTATAAGAAATGGTACTATTAGAGGATGAAAAATTTATTTTTCTTTGCAATTTTGGGGAAATAAATGCTGATATTCTGAACAATCATCATAAATTTTTATATATTTTGTCAAATTATCAAATACAAATGTTTACATATATATATACATATATATATGTGTGTGTGTGTGTGTGTGTGTGTGTTGTAAATGTAGAATTTTACTTAAATGTATAGAGCTTCAGTGACAGCAAAATATGGTTAAACAAATGAATAAAAGGTTTGATCATATGAATCTCATCAGTTATGAGACTTCATTCTTTATTTACATACATTGATGCTTCATTCTCTCATGGCAACTCATATCATGGAGATTTCCTGGAATTACTCTAGACATTGTGTGTAGGCCTGCAGTTCCTAAATAGGTACCAGCCATTACAGTTACTATTATTATTATTATATTTTATTATTATCCTAACACTATGTTTAATATGTTAAAGTAGAAAATCTAGCATATGAAGTATTTTTGTATAATTTTTCAGTGTATCAAAATAAATAAGTCACTCTGAGGGCAAAGGTTTGATAAACAGTTAAACCAAAAGCTTCAATTATTATTAATTTTTACTTATAAACATAGCTCTAAAACATTAAAAAAAATGATAATGCATCTAGATTTTCTAATCCAAATCACAACTGGAAATTCTAAAACATCTGTCTCAGTCTTTAATCTTTTAAGCAGACAGAAACCATATTTACATAGGCATATATGTTTATGTATGGTTACATATATATTTATATAAGCATTTCTCTCTATATATAATGCACATATTTATCTGTATTTGTTACTATATATTAATATATCATTTTACTTAAATATACATATACATTTGTAAATAATCTGTATGTCTACATAGCTATCTCTATATATTTCTAAGTACTCAATGAAAAACTTCATTGTAGATCAGTTTGATAAAAAAATAGAACTTAGTAGTTCAACACATGTAATTTTTAATAGATCTTTAGCTATTGGAAACACAGGTAAAAGCAATACAAGCTTTCTCTTGTTTTATCAATAAATATATTCATCATTTAGTCAAAGGAAATGCGAAAAAGTTAGGAAAAAATTGGAAAATTGTAAGTACCACTTAGGAAAACAAATAAGGATAAATTTTTAATCCTCCACAGATCCTAATGTCCACAGAGCTTAATTTCTTTCAGTAGTAAAATGTAGTTTACCGATAAGAATAAAAGCTATAGAACAAAAAGAAAAATAGTGCTCTGGATCTAATGAGCCCACTGTAGGAGTAAATAATCCAAGACCTAATATTACATTGTGTCTGTCAGCTTTTCAGCACTGTGACAAATAAACAACCTAGAGAAGGAAAGATTTATTTCAGATTATGGTTTTAGAAGTTCAGTCCACAGTTGACTGGCTCCATCGATTTGAGCCGGAGGTGAGGCAGAGCATCATGTTATAGAGCAGAGCGGAAGATGCTCAACTCAAAGCACCCAGGATGCAGGAACAGTGGGGGGGAAAGGGGCCAGGGAAAGACAAAAGTCCCCAGGGGTATGCCCCCAGTGGTCTATTTCCTTCAACCATGTATCACTTGCCTATTTCCTTTCTGTATTTCATTCAATCCATTAATCCATGAAACATATTAATCTATGGATGATTAAACATGATTTGACTCAAGAAGTCTATTTATCAGCAGGGTGTCTCCTTATTTATTGGTCTCATAGAGTGTATTTTACATTAGTAAATTCAGAGCAATACTCTCGTGAACAGTTTCTCTACAGGAAATTCCCTTTCTCTGGCAAGCACTTAAGACACAGGACCTGCACCACCTGCTTCAGGAAGCCCTTCTTCATTTCTAGCATACTATCCCTAAATGTTCTTTATTTTTAAAGACTTCATTTCTTGTTAGAGAAGTTTTAGGCTCACAGCAAAAGTGAGTAGAAAGTACGGGGGTCCCCATATGCCTTCCACCACACACCTCCATCCCCTAACCCATGATCTTCCTCCATGACACTAGAACTGTCACAATGGATGAGCCTACAGGGACACACCATAGTCATGTAGTCCTGGTATTTTGTTTACATGGGTTTGAATGAATGTGTAACCCATTTCTAGCACCGGGAATCATACAGAGGATTGGCACTGCCCTCAAATCCTTAGTGTTTCACCAATTCAACCCATTTTACACCAGCACGGCAACTCCCTGGCAACCACTAATTTGTGTTTTGCTGTCTCCATAGTATTTTCCTTTCCACAGTTTTGTAATCCTACTATTTATATTCTATCCGAATTGTTTTATGTGTTTTATGTAGTGCTGAGGATGGAACCCAGTGCCTCACACATGCCAGGCAAGTGCTCTACCACTGAGCCACAACCCCAGCCCTTTAACTTGGTTTTATGAAAAAATAAATATCCTTCTTGGCATTTCACAGCCTGATAGCTCATTTCTTTTTTACCACAGAATTATGTATATCATTTGGATAGACCTGGTATATTCTCCTACTAAAGGACATTTTCGTGGCTTCCAAATTTAAGTAACTTTGACCAAAGCTGCTATAGATTTCCATGTTTAGGTTGTATGGACAGAAAGATTTGATCCATTTGGGTAAAGACCAAGGAGCATGATTTCTAGAGTTTGTGTAGGAGTATGTTTAGTTTTATAGAACACTACCATTGTTTTCCACAGGGGCTGGAGAAGCTTGCCTTCACACAAGCAGTGTATGGGAGGTCCTGTCATTCTGCATCCTCTCCAGCATTTGGTGCTGTGAGTTCAGAATCTTTGCCATTCTAATGGATATGCAGTTACCTCTCACTGGTGTTTTAATTTACATTTCCCTGGATGAAGTCCAGTTTATCGATTATTTCCTCATAGATTGAACCTTCATTGTTATCTCTTAAAATGCTATCTCCATATGATAGGCAATCTAGGTTTTTTTTTCTGTCACCTTCTAGAACTTACAAAGTTTCACATTTTACATTTTGGTGTTAAGATCCATTTATCCATTTAGAGTTAATTTGTGTGGATAGCCAAAAATCAACTTATAGATTTTTTTTTTGACATGTGGATTCCAGTTGTTCCAGAGCTATTGATTGAGAATTCTATCTTATATCAATTTCATTGCCTTTTCTTTTTTATCAAAATTAGTTGAATGGATGATAGATAGATGGATAGATTGGTAGATTTATTTCTAGGTTCTCCATTCTATTCCCTTAACTATTTATTTGTTTTTTTCTCTATCGCTGTCTTGATGATTTCTAGTAAATCTTAACCTCTAAGATTTCTGGTGTGATTTTTGACAAAAGTCTTAAGTGGAATTATGCTTACTCTGTTCCTGATCTCAGCAGGACATAAGAGCTTCTCATCTCTCATCATTAAAGATAATGTTAGCTGCTGGATCTTTTGGAGATGCTCCTTATAAAATTGAGAGGATCTTCCTCTATTCTTAGTTTAGTGAGAGATTCTTATCAGAAACTGATACAGAATTTTGACAAATGCTTCCCCCCCCCCCCTACTGATATGGCCAGTATTTTTTTTCCTCTCCTATTTATGTGGTGGTTTACTTAAGTGGAATAAATCCCAGAGGGCCATTAAATCCAATTCTTTTTTTACATTTTAAAATTTGATTTGCTAGCATTTTTTTTTTCAGACTTTTTTCCCTCTATGTTCACAAGAGGTATTGGTTCCATTTTCCTTTTTGGTAACATCTTTGTTATATTTTTTATTAGGGCAATGCTGCTTTTATGGAATGAATTAAGGATTATCCCTGTGCTTCTATCTTCTGAAAGACATTGTAGAGTATTTGGTGAAATTTCTTACTTAAATGTTTGCTGCATCTGACTCATGAACGCATTCTGCTTTAGTGCTTTCTATTGTGAAGGTTAATAGTTACTCATGCAATTTCTTTAAAGATACAGGCTTATTCCTATTGAATGTTTCTTCTTGTGTGAATTTTGATAGACTGTATCTTTCAAGGAATTGACTTCTTTCATTTAGGTTACTGATTTTGGGGGCAAAGAGATGCTCATAGTAGATTTTTATTATCTGTTTAATATCCATGGAGTCAGTGTTGATTTACCATCTTTCATTTCTAATATTCAAAGTTTTTAATTTCTACTTTGGGTAAAGTAAGAAAATTAACAACTAATACTTTAGTAAAATCATACTACATTAGTGCTTTAATTTTGATTTTAAATAAGAAATTTCAGTTTTGTATTCATGTATTATCTTTGGTAATATAAAGCATTGGCAATTTAAACTACAAATGACCAACCAACAATAAAAAATTAAAAAAAAAAAGCTATATATCCATAAAAAAATAAATAAATAAACTACAAATGATTAAACCACAACTTAAATTATGCAATGAGATTATCTACAGAATTGATTTTAAAAGCAATATTACTGTATTTTATAATGATAATCTTCTTTTAAAATTTTTTTTCTTTAGAGACCTTTTTGCTTAGAATAAAAGCAGGTGTTTAACCTTTTCTTCCTTGAAATAGATCTGCATACTGATGTCTATTTTAAAAGTAAGGTACTTACTGATGAAATCTAAACCATAATTTGTCATCTCAAAGACTTTCATGAATGTGTCAAAATATTCTTCAGTGCTAATATTTAAAGAGTTCTTTGGTATTTTAGTTTGGAATGTGACTTGGCATAAAGACTTATTAAAAATATATTAAATAAATGTCCAGGAACTTTTCAGATATATATGTTCTAAATGCTATTTTATGTATAGAAAAAGCTGGCTGGGGTTGATCTTACAAAAAATAAAAAAATAAAACAGTCTAGACTATTTCATGCATACAGAAATAACCTGAAAATATTGAATAACAGACATAAATGGTAATATCACTATCTGTTGAACTTTTATTTTGGGCAATTCAGAGTGCTATTTAAATTTTGTATATTCCTAAATTATAGGCACAATTCTTGATTATTCTTTCTTACAATCACAAGTATTCTTTTATAATGGTCTTTTATTACAAATTGCCTTTGAAATCTTAGGATAGGATAATGGAAGTTGAGTCAGTCAATTACCAGCCAAGACATTTATTTTTATTAACAAAAATCTAGCCAAAATTACCCTTCCATTCAAATCCACAGAGATGGCTCTAAAGGACTTTTTAATTTTTGCAGCATTTTCAATTAAAGATTGATCAATTTAAGCAACATATCTGATAATAGATTGAAAGAAACAACATTATGCAAAATGTGGAAACAAGCCTTCTCCTGTGAGTTGCATAATGTGTGCATAAGGAGTTGGTAATTTTACATCCAGGATTTAGAACAAAATAAGCCCATGAATCTAACTTTCAGTAATGAAGATGTTGAATTCCCTGAATGTTAATAGATATTTAGTTTAATGCAGAGAAAACTATTGAATATGAATTATGTGAAGAAATGAAACTCTTTACCACCTAATTTGTAATTAAGTATTCAACATTGATGTATCTGGGTTCCTGGACTATGTGCAATAGTATTAACTTCAGGAATACATTTAAATATTTAATTGGGCGTATTTATTTTTAATAAAATAATTTATTAATGTATCGAGTTTCCTTAAGTGGAATACCCATCAACTTGATCCTTTCTCCTCCTTTCTTCACAGAACCGACCCTAAATTCCACTTTTAAGACACTTGTGCACTGTACAAGGATACTTCAGTCAACAGTGGGCTATAGGTTTGGCAGGAGTCTGTAAGGGTGCATGGAAGCAGAAATCTGTCCATGACCTTAGGAAGTCCTAGCAGTCCCAGCTTTGCAGGAGCTGACACCAGTGTAGTCAGGTAAGTGCACTACAGTCATGCAAAGGTGTGGCTCCTGAAGTTATGCACACAGCAATGTAACTGAGGTCCACTTCATGCTTTGAATTAGCCTTGCTGCTGTGTCACTGCAACTTAATTTTAAAATAGACATGCTTCTTTCTCTTTCTCTCTCCCTGCTCCACCCTAATCTCTCCCCTCCCTAATCTCAGTGGAAGTAAGATTACTTCCTTCCCCATCCTTGGCACAGTTATTTGGCCTTTAACATGCACCACCACAGACTTTGGGGAAGGCACCAGAAGATCTAAGCAATGACTATCTCTCAAATTAAAGAGTGATTTACAACTTCAGACAGAACATGTGGAATGTAGCCTTTGAATCACTTATTTAAAAACTCCTGCTCCCCTTGATGGGCAGAATCACATTCTGGGATAGGAGACCTCCATGCTTCTCTTTTGCTAGCAAATCAATAAAACTTCTTTTGCCTTTTTCGCAAAACTACATTCCCATTATTGCATTGAGTGGGGGACAGGCCAAGCTTTCAGTAATAGTGATGACCACCTGTGCTGCTGAGTTTCAGAAGCATCTATTATAGTCTACTATTTTATTGTTATTCTAGAGTGTACTTCTACATATAAAAGAAAACTCACTGTGCTTTACACACTGCTTTAGTGTGCTGTGTTGCAACAGCAGCAACCTCACGTCTTGTGTTTACTATGTCTCTCGATCCCATCACTTCCACTTCTACTTAATTTAATATCATATAAAAATATCTTGACAACTCTTTATTTTTTATTACAATGTATTAATTGTACATATTATTGGGACTCAGTGTGATATTGCCACGCATGGGCACAGTGGGCACTGATCAAATTCAACCTCCTTTCCTTCATCTCAATCCCCTCCCCACATGATCCTCCCACACTCTTGCAGTCACTATTCTAGTTTCTTGTCAAGGTTATTTTTTCTTTTGTCAGTTTATTTTATTTTTTTGATCTTCCAAATATAAGAGAATATGTGCAGTACTTGTCTTTTTGTATCTGGCTTATTTCTGTTTACAGAATATCCTCAATTCCATCTGTTTTGCTGAAAATGAAAGGATTTCATTTTTGGGAATAGTAGGAGGTCTCTCAAAAAACTAAAAATAGTTCTATCACATGATCCAGCTGTACCACATCTCAGTTACACACAAAGGAAATGAATTCATCCTAACAGAGAAACCTCCATGGACCATGGAACTGTTTACAATAGTGAAGATGGAATCAGTCTAGCTGCCCATCAGTAGATGAATTGATAAAGAAAAGGTGCAATGAAATATGTTTCAACAATATCATTTTATTTCATTTACCATGGCTTCAGGGATAATAGACTATATCATTATCTATGTGCCATAGACTTTCAGTTTGCTGTTATCTAGGCCTGTTTAAAAACATTGTATTATGTTCCAACAATGATGAAATTGCCTAATGAAGCAATTCTCAGAATACATCACTGTCATTAACTAATCTATGACTGCACTTCCAAAATATCTCATCAAATCATTTCATTTTTGTCCTACTCCAATGACATGACACATTACTAAATTCTGGAAAGAATGGGCATTGTGTAGTTCTTTCAGTTCTAAGTCCACAAGCCCCAATATAAAATACATTTAAGCCATGTGTGGTGGTGCATGCCTGTAATCCCAGCGGTTTGGGAGTCTGAGGCAGGAAGTTCGCCAGTTCAAAGTCAGCCTCAGCAATTTAACAAGACCTTATTTAAAAAAACGGGGGAGGGGGGCTGGTGATGTGGCACCCATGTGTTCCATATTCCAATTCCTGGTACCATAAATAAATAAGTAAATTAGTGAAATAATATACACTTAAGAGAAAAAAGTGAAGGAAAAATGTAGAATACCTTGTCAGTGTTAAAATTTCACAGAATGAGAAATGTGACCTAAAGTACATTAAGACTGAGATGGAGAGACAGAGATGAGTATTGATGTACATGTAAAGAAGCATAAGGGGGAGTGGGCCTGGCATAATGTACAATCTGATGAAAAGTAATGTCCTTCCTAAGTGCTTCTTAGCAGGTTGGGTTGTTCAAAGGCTAGAAATGCTGACAGCAGTTAGGAAAACAACGAGAACCTGAATAAATGATCCAAGTCAGTACTTTGTGAGGACTACAAAGAAGACAACTTGATAATGATAATTTAACAGCTTAAGATGAGAATATAAACTTTCTAACCAGAATCATTATGCACACCAAAATATAATTGTGGTATGATTAAAAACTCTTATGTGGATTATAGTCTGTAATGGTCTCTGTTTTTCTCCCGTGGGATCTCTTCTTTTTTAATTCAAGCAAATTTAGTTCCTCTGATCACTTTCTGCATGTGCTATGCTGTTCTTTGCAGTGGTCTTCTGACCTGGAATGGCTAGTTAGGTCTTTCTTTTTGTACATTGTTAATATACTTGGAATATTTTTACATATCTACATAAACATAATCGAACTTGCTTGTAATTACAAAGTCTTTTCAACAATATCTACAATATTTGCTTTTTCTCAATTTAAAAAGAAATTTTTGGTGGTGTTAGGTTTGAACCCAATGTGTCATATTTGCGAGGGAATTGCTCTAACACTGAGCAAAAACCCCATGTGCTTTAAGTATTTATGTTAATGAGAAATGGAATCTTGTTCTATTTGTATTACATGTTACATTAACATCTATAAATGCCTTTAACATAAGTTAGGCTCTTTGGTTCAAGGTGCCACTGAATCTAAAATTCTATACAGATGTCAGTGAGTGTGATATTAAAAAGAGGTTTTGCTTCTGATAAAAACAAATCAGGTTCTGTCCATGTTGGCACTGTGTGTGGTATCATGTTGTAAAGGATCATTGATGCCACAGGCTGTGTTTTGTTTCATTTTGAATTTAATGAAACTTTGTGTGGCAGGGGTGGATTGTAACTCTGTGGTAGAAGAGCACTTGCCTAGCATGCATGAGGTCCTGATTTCAATGCCTAATACTAAAATAAAACAAAAGAAGATGCATTAAATATCCTTTTTCATTTTCAGTAAACTGCAGTTTCATTCCTACATAGAGATGGTAATAAAATCCATCCAATTTGGTGAGAACACCTTAATGCATAAGCCAATAAACACTGAAGGAATTGCATATCATATTTTCTTTATCAATACTTTCAACAGTTAAATGTATCTAAGTTACATGATTAAAATTGCATGCATTAATGTCTTTCACCCATATGTTGCTGTTTCTCATTAAAATACTACTATAGTCAAGGCTGGGCATGGTGGCTCACACCTGCAATATCAGCAGCTCAGGAGACTGAGGAAGGAAGATCAAGAGTTCAAAGCAAGCCTCAACAACTTAGTGAGGCCTTAGCAACTCAGCAAGACCCTGTCTCTAAATAAAATATAAAAAGGGGCTGGGGATGTGTCTCAGTGGTTAAGCACCCTTGGGTTCAATTTCTGATACCCCCAATGCTCCCTCCCCGCCAAAAAAAGATATTACTATAGTCAAGTAACCAAGCTATTATGTGCACATAACCAAATATTCAGTGATAGGGCTGTGTTTGCCCAGTAGATTTAATAGAGCTGGAGGAGACGATTTCATTTCAAGAAAAAAAGATTTTCTAATTGAATGTCTTTCATATATATGAATTCAAATCTAAAACAATATGGCATTTGCAAGAAAACACAGCATGTTTATTCTCACATTTGAGGAAATAATGTTGATGATGAGGCACATTCTAGAATGATTATGAAACCCATAAGAGGACTAAGAACTTACAAATATAGCAACCTCTCATCTGGATAAAAAGGACAAATCTCCCTTAACAGAACAGTTGTGGTTTCCAGAGCTTATAACTAAGTATAGTTTGAATTACACAGAATTATAATTTAATTATTTATTTTTACTTAATACTCAGTATTCATGTTCTTTTAAATAGGGAAAAAAATGTTGCCATACCTGGAATTTGCATTAATGAAATTATACAAAATGTAAAAAGTACCTAGTTTATCCACCAGTTCATGGTTGCTTTTCTTAACTGAGGTCTAGAGACCATTTATATGTGAATTTTAAGTTTGTTGAAGGAAATATTTCCACAAGAGACGCTACAAATATACTTTTAAGTAAGAACAGATATAATCCATTGCATTGTTCTATGGCTACTGGATTACCCAAGGGTACTAGTAATCTCTAAATTTATGACTTAATCCATCTATATTTGTCTCACATAAAATTACAGAAGTGATACAATATGGAAATATTAATGATAATTCCATGTTGATATAAATTAATTATAAAATCATTATACTTTTAAAAAATTACAAATAACTAAAATGAACATTACAAATACAAAAAAGTTTAACTTTAAATTTGTTCATTTTTTAATGTAAATATTTAGAATAAATTCACACTTCATCACAGGTCTGCTGAAAGTTGCTTTTTCAGATTATCCGTTTCATTTTCCCCAACAACAATAAAACCTCTAGGTGTGAACAGCTCGGTAATCCCAGCTATTTTCAAAGGCATGTGGATGCACACCTTTCAAATCATCTCTTTTGGGTGATATTTTCTGGAAATTCAATGAATGTTATGGTAGGGGTATTGTTATTTTATGGGTCAAGAGGACCAAAAATTTCATGTTTTTCTTACATTTCCTGAGATAATTAATTTTTATAAAAGAAAATTAATGAGAATTGATGAGTATCATTATGAAAATTCTTGCACTTGTGCATGTAAATTATTTTACTTCTTTTTATTTAAAAAAAAACTTGTACATTCTCTTTGTCCTGTTTTCTTATTTAATATAACCTAGAGTATGTGTTCATATAAACACACAGACAGCTTTTTCACTGATGACAGTAAAACATTACAACACTATTTATTTCAACATTCTTTTGTTTAAGGACATTTTAATTATTTTGTTTAGTTATTATTTTTGCAGTTGAAAAAACTGTATATGTAAGACATTTCTCAGAAGTCAGAGTGAATCCATTTATATAATTTTCAAATTAAAATAGTAATTATAACAAAACTAAATTATGCATCTTACAGATGTAATGGTTTACTTTATTACCAGTAATATAAAACAGTGCTTTTTTTCCTGTAGCCTCATCAGAGAGAAAATACTGTTACTTATTGTTTCAAGCCAAGATGGAGGAAGACACCAGATAATACTTCTGAAGCAGTAGTTCTTGTTTCAGCTTTTCTTGGACTAGTATTAGCAAAGCCTCTAGTCTTAAATCATTTCCCTTTTAACGTCTGAGTTTTTTTTTCACTTACAATTATATTTGAGTTGAGTTTCTTATAGGCAGAAAGCAGTTGGGTTGTATTGCAATTTCTATCTTTCTATCAACCAAAACAGATATTTCAAATGGTGAGGAATTATGGCGATGGATACATCAGTGAAGTGTTGCTCATGTTGTAGTATGGCTATGCGGCGAAAAATAATGTGTGATAATGTGCATTCTGCCATACAGTAAATATAACTGTGATTTATGATTCACAATTTACATAACTATTTTAATATCCCATCTTCTATTCTGCCCTAGCATATTTCAAAGCAAAATAATTGTATTCTCCTTTAGGATATCAGGAAATTACATTGTGATCTATGCATTATTATCAAACATGAGTTGAGTCTCTGTATTATATTCTGATTTCTGTGCTCTCCCTCCCCACTTCTGAAGATTTAGTCTCAGAACAACAGTGGATTTGAAGATGAAGTGGCAGAATTGTTTACTCTCAGATGTTTCCTATACTTATAAATTAAAGATGCCAATAGGGCATGAAATTCATTATCACCCCATCCATTAGAAAACACTGTTTTTCACTAAAGGGTCTGTTTTAATTGTTAGGTGTAGGCATTTCAGGTACAGTGTTGGAATTAAAATATATTTTCACCATAATTCATAAGATGTTTGTAAATATCTTGCCATCTGTTTTCTATCCCAAGTTTAATTAAAGGAAAATTATTAAATTAATTAATTAAAAGGACAAATTAATTAAAAGGACAAATCTCCCTTAACAGAACAGTTGTGGTTTCCAGAGCTTATAACTAAGTATAGTTTGAATTACACAGAATTATAATTTAATTATTTATTTATAGTCAAGTAGTCTTCCTAGAAGACTACTATTCTTGCTCTAAAGAAAGCACCGTTTTAGAACAAAAAGGCTACTATTGTTAGGACCTCCTTATTTGAACAAGATAATCATAAACAACTTCAATATTTGCTCGTAGTAATATACTGGCATATTTATACTTTTTTCAGGATTATGTTTCTGAGATTATTACATTAAAACTCCACATACTAGAGACAATTTTCTTTAAAAAGGAAATAACTGAAATGTAATCTACAATTCACTTAAGTTGAATAACCATACTCAAGTTAACATTGGAAAATTACAAAATGACTAAATTTTCACCTTTTTTGAAAGTGACAACTTTTTATTTCACATGTTCTGATTTCGATTATTCACATGTAAGATATTTTCCATATCACATATGTATTAGTATATGATTATATTTTGCACATATTAACTGATATTAAAATACATTTTAATACTAGGGAATACTATGGTGAGTCTAATTTAACACAAACAAGTATAAGATCCATAACAAACAGAAAAACCTTAATTAGACCTTTGAATATATTAACTCTAAACATATTTATTCATTGGTTGCTTGAGTCTATAGACCTGATTTTGAAATTCAATCAAATCACTTAATTAATTAATATTGATTATCCATACATATATAAAATATTGATATGTTTTTACTCCCTGGAATATAAGAAAAAAGTTTAAAAAATTATGTGGATAATTAATTGTAATGCCATAATGTGGCCAATCCATGTCTAAATATCACCAGTTCTAGGAACTGGTACAATCTGGTGAAGCTCATTGCATTTTGCACACTCTTAGCAGCCATACCCATGCCTCTGTACACAATTCATTTTTCTGGAGATTCATCCTGTTTTCTATAGCAAGCAATGAATTGTTTCTGAATTTATTCCTAATGACCAAGAAGGAAATAATGAGCATTTAGCGTGACAGCCATTCTCCAAAATTTCTGTCACAATTTCAAGCAGTCTTACACCATTGTTACAGAGTAAGGCCATCTATGGAGCCAAAGAGACCCTAGATGTTCTTAGTCTCTGGTTCTTGCAGTCATGCTAGAAAGATGGCAGAATATGTAGCTCAGAGTAGCAGGCATGAGTTTATTAGAAGAGATGGGGACAAATGGGACACTCTCAAGGGAGACAGTGGCTTCCTCTTTGAGAATAGAGGAACAGTACTCCCCTCTTACTCTCCAGTTTCACTGAGAAGCCCAGAGATGTTTCCAGAGAGTTTTTACAGGTACACTGCTTGACTTTTGACAGACGGCTAGATTGCACCAGACCTTAAAGTCCCCAGTGTGTCTGGTTTGGTTATAAGCATTGGAGGGGAGATATTACTATTATAATGCCATGCTAAAGATTTGAGGCAACTTTGGGTCACTTTGAATGATGCTGACTGGTAGTAATTGTAATTTGTTCTTACAAATTTTATGGTTAGGGATATTATCCTCTCTCCCTGATTTCTAGAATTTGGTCTGTGTGTAGGTCACAAATATTCCCCATTTAAGGATAAATTGTTTTCTTTTTGTATTGGAACGAAGACCCTATGGGGCCTCCATTTCCCCTGAAGAAAACTGGTTATTTGCTGAGAAACATAACATATCCCATTGACTTAAACCAGGCAGGGCGAGAGGAAAATTGCTTTTTAAAAGAAAGCACATGGGGGTCAGCACAGTCTGCCTAGTTTGAAGACTTATCCCTCAACCTCACATTACTCTCTGATCTGTCTGATACTTATCAATTCAAAGTACATTTATATTAGATCTATGGTAATTTTATTTGAATTTTCTCTGAGAAATTAGTCTTTTAAAATGCTTATCTTTTCACTAATATTTGGGAAAGATAATATCAACAACTTACCTATGATATGATATCATTCCCTAAACTTCAATCTTTGTCCTGAATCTCCATGGGGTATTCTGAATCACACTATTTTCTTATAAGTGTCAGATACCATAAGGTATCCTGGAGAGAATGAAATATAATGTAAGCATTTTGATTATACAAGAAAAGTCATATATATATATATATATATATATATCTGTATATA
>NW_026000037.1:8220091-8268912 GCF_001458135.2 Marmota marmota marmota
AAAAAAAAAAAAAAAAAAAAAAAAAAAAAAAAAAAAGCACTCTATCTGGTTGCAAACAAAATGAGACTGAGAAGATATGAGACCCTGACGAACAAAGGTTTAGTATAGTTCATTTTTTAAAGGGTTCAGATATTATTTTGTTTTTCATTAAAACAAAAGCGATCATGACATATTCGAGGTGGTGGCAAGCTGTCATCCTTACACAATTTTTAATAGAAGAGGGTAACGAGCTACAGCTCCACTGTGCCAACCAGCCTGAGGATGTTGGTGAGTCCATCCTCTCCCTCTCCATCTTCCATCACAGATTCCCACTGTATTTACTAAAAATGTTATTGAGTCCACAAAACATGGCTGAGACCTCCCAGGGGACAATGAGCCCTGGGATGCCTTTTTTAGATTTTGTTTTCTGCAATTTCTGGTTCACATGTTTTCCCTACATGAGAATCTCAAAATAACCCTAGTTAATTTCTCCCCCATTTTAAAACAATTTATTCAAGTCTCTCATGGCTGAAGGAAAAATCATATAAACCAGAATAATGATCTCTTCTTTTTCTTGGGGGGTGGTACCAGGGATTGAAATCAGGGGCACTCAACCACTGAGCCACATCCCCAGCCCAATTTTGTATTTTATGTAGAGACAGGGTCTCACTGAGTTGCTTAGCCCCTCACCCATCGCTGAGGCTGGCTTTGAACTTGCAGTCCTCCTGCCTCAGCCTCCCCAGCCACTGGGATTATAGGCGTGCTCTTCCATGTCTGGCCTTTCTTTTTCTATAAATGCACTGGCGTGAACATCATATGTGATCATATATAAGGTGGGGGTTTAAATTTAGTAAAATCTGTCTGCTATTAGAAAACTTCCTTCAAAGAATAAGGACCCATAATGTTATACAGCTAATATTTATCAGTGCAGGAAAAAAAAATTGTGTAATTGAATTATAGGGGATGGTTGAGTCCCACTGATTCCCAAAGTCATAGCTTTGGTAACAGGGTACTACACACAAATTGCTATATTTACATGTAAGTATACGAATACAATGTAGTATATTCATTTATATAATTATACTACATTCTAAATAACAGAATTCCTACTCTAAAGATAGTGTTCCCATATGTGTACCTCAACTGAGGTAGTAGTATGTCTTTACATCACTCTATTGATATAGAATATTTCAGGCTATGTAACAAATTTGTACAAAGTACATTCCATAGTCCTTCACTTATGATTTCTTGGTCCAATTTTGTGAAAAGTCTCATGGCCTTGAACCACAGCAATTCTTCAAAATTTTGATTGGTATAGGCAGAGATAGTGAGCACAAGAAAGGCACATTTATGCTGTGAATTAAGAAAAAGGAATTCATGAGTGACTGAACTTTGGACTTTTAAGTAAATGATCAACTGTATTTGCCCATGATCTGTACGTGGGGGAAGATTTTCCTTCACCATTATTCCTTTAGGTCTACCCTGAATATGGCTAATGTATGGCAGAAGTTCATTGTCAGCTCACAGTAGCATGAAAACCTGGTTCATCTGCAGTTTGAGCTGAGGTTCCTTCCACACAGTTGCTGTGTGGAACACCTTGAGGTCACAGAGTGGGCACCAGGGTAGCCCCACATGATATCAGATAGTATGTTATCTATTTGTTCATGTAATTTAAACAGAGTCATCATGCAAAGCAGCTTAATATTGGATGATGAATCAACGTGTTGGTAGTAGCTGGCTAACGATGGCCAGCTGAACTCAGATTTCACTCAAAACCACACTTTCAGAAATCCAATGTTTACTAGCATTTAAGAGAATATAAGGAACTGATTTTAAAAGATTGTCTAATTCCCTGCTATGGGTGACATGGGCTTTTTTCACATCTTCAAGGCTCTGCACTGTGGATTCATTATCTGTTGTTCTTAGTGATTAGAATCCACATAACATTCTTAAGCACAGTCAGTACCTTGAGAATCATTCACCTGGTGGCGTATGCGGCTAAGCAGCTGTGCAGCTTCACCTACAGACCTGACCTGCTGCAGAGCACTGTGTGGAATGGTTCATGCCCTAAAATTGGAAACTTCTACTTTACCTGAAACATAGGTGCTAACAATTATTTCCAAGTAAGGGACATTGAAGTCCCACAACCTGAAGGACCACAGCAATGATGAGCTACTGTTAGAGTCTGTAAACAAGTCAGGATGGCTCCTGGCATTTTGCCAGAGAAATGTTAGTCTGTAAACAAGTCTGGATGGCGCCTGGCAAAATGCCAGAGGGAGTGGTTTGTGAAGTAACACCAGGGAGCCATTAAGTGTGGAGATTCCTTATTGGTTGACTGATGTATCTAGTTTATGCTAATTAGATAAGCTGTGTGAAATGTATAAATACTGCTCCTGTCCTGCAATAAAGGGCTCCTACTCCTGCTGTATCAATCTACACAAGTTGTTCGTCACCCCCCAGTTATTCTGCCCAGCCAGCCGGGCTGCCGCAAGCTACTGTTAGGGGACAGCAGGTAAGTCCTCTGCAGTGTAAAGGGGAGGTTCTGCCATTGCCTCAGAAATGACACATCTCTGAACCTTCTGAAGGGTATCTTCACTACTCAGTGATTTATTTGCTCATGACTTACTGGTGAACAGTATAATTAGAAATGAAGTCACCATTTTGTTGACAGTGAGAAGCAAGGAGGTATTCTGAAAGACATAAAAACTGGTGGAGATCCCTGTGTTCTATATTATGACAAACAGCAGAGAATTTAACAAAGTCTTCTGAAAACCATTAGCAGTGTCCTACACCTGTGAAAAGGAAAGCAGCCTTGAGTTTTTACACTGATAGGATTGGAGAATAGACTTGGCTTGAAATTTTGTTTTTTTTTTTTTCTTTAAGGTGTATTTTCCCTTTATTGTTATATTGGGTAATTTTCTATTGCTTTATTATCAAATTCGTCATTTGCAGTTTCTCCTTTCATTGAGTTATGTTTTCCTATGTTACTACTAATTACGTTTACTTCTATTTTAAAAGCACTCTTTCGGTCATCAGTTGTACTTATATCTCTTTGGGAATAGGTGGTTCCAAATATATGGGAATATTTTCACAATTTCCCCATCCCACTTTCTGTGTCCTCTCTATTTTACAGAACTTTCCCCTTTTGCCTACCTGTAGAGGTTCTGCAGGGATCCATTCCTAGTTGACCCCTGTTTTCATTCTCCATGGGCATTTTACCTCATGCTCCTGGCTTTTCCTTACATCATTCCCAGGGTGACACTCAGTTTCTCAAGCTGAGGCATTATACTCTTGTATTATCAACAATCGATTGGATATTTCCTTCTAGTTTTCAACAATTTAAACAAAATTGTTTTAAACCACATTACCTCACATTTTCATGGCTTATGATAATATTCTCTACCAAAACTTGTAATTCTAGGTAGGAAGTGCCTTAGACAGTCAGCTCCCCAACCCCAATTTCTCATGTTCAATTACAAATTACTCCTCTGCTTAAATGCCTTCAAGCATTTTTCACTAACCAGACTATAAAATTATAATATTATTACAGCAGTCACTCCTCTCTTGATGTAAACTATTGTTATAATTTTTATCTCAGTCAAAAATACTTTAGCCAATCAAAAGTGAGTCTATTTTTCCCCACCCCCCACCCACCATTGTAAATTAGCATCCACACATCAGAGAAAACAATTGGTCTTTGGTTTTGGGAGATTGGCTTATTTTGCTTAGCATGATATTCTCCAGCTCCATCCATTTACCAGAAAATGCCATAATTTCATTCTTTAATGTTGAATAAAATTCCTTTGTGTGTGTGTGTGTGTGTGTGTGTGTAATATTTTCTTTATCCATTCATCTGTTGAAGGGCATCTAGATTGCTTCCATGGTTTAGTTATTGTTAATTGAACTGCTATAAACATTGATGTGGCTGCGTCACTGTAGTATGCTGATTTTAGGTCCTTTGGGTAAAAATTGAGGAGTGCAATAACTGAGTCAAATGGTGATTCCATTCAAAGCTTTCTGAGGAATCTCCATACTGCTTTCCAGAGTAGTTGCACTAGTTGTAGTCCCACAAAGCCATGTATAAGTATACCTTTCCCCCACATCCTCCCCAACATTTATTTTTGCTTGTATTCTTAAAAATTGCCATTCTGACTAAAGTGAATGAAATCTTAGAGTAGATTTGATTTGCATTATCTAATTGCTAGAGGTGTTGAACTTTTATTCATATATTTGTTATCAATTGTATTTCTTTTTCTATGAAGTATCTTTTCAGTTCCTTAGCCCATTTATTGATTGGATCATTTGGATTACGCAGAGAGGAGTGAAAGGAGGGAAAGGGGGACTGAGAGTAGAAAGAAAATACATAACATTTTCTTAATTGAAATGATATGTATTTTTGCTTCTACTTATGCTTCTGATTTGTATTGTAGTCAGTTTTCTCAGGATGACAATTATAAATATCTGTCATTTTTTACATATTAAAATTAATTTATATTGAAATATAGTCAGTTGAGTCAAGTGTTGTAAAATTCTTTATGTACAATACACTCATTCAATTCACCAATTTTTTTCTATGCAATATATTCAACTTATTTTTTAAATCTACTATATCATTGGTATTTGACAGTAACAGCAATAAGTTGCTAATTATTGTGCTTGGTATTCTGAATAGCATATTTTTAAAAAATCTTATCGTTCTTCTCCATTTGTTGTCTTTTCTGTGTTTCCATTCATTTTTTTTTCTAGCTTACTCAAATGATTATATTAAAACAAAGTCTGATATTGAATGCTAAAGATAGGTTAATCTTTTGCTCATAATTTGGGTGCTTGAAGTTAATATAGTGCAAGGTACATGCAATGACACATCCTCATTGCCACAGAAGCAAGTGCAAACATAATGCTTTGCATAATCTCTTGAAGTTAAAACTTGTTTAGGGACAAAAGACTAAAATGTAAATTATCAAAGCACAAAATTTTGGTAATTACAGAGAAATAAGACAATTTAAAAATGACTACATTTGAAAGATAATGTTAAAGAAAATAAAAGGCCTACCTGTATCATTTTAACTTAAGTACACATTTAAGAAGAAAAAAAATAACAATGTCAGAATCTGTGAAATGCTGTTTTTGTTCTTTATTTCAATCACATGACATTTCTGACATTTGGGCAATATGAATGCTCAAGAATAAATTCTTGTGAGTTTAAAAAAACATTAAAAAACTTAATATTGTTTTAAATTTTCTTTTTCTCTCTTATAGTTAATGAAAATAATGACAGCTCGCTTTGCATAAGAACAAGAATTTCTATTAAAATACTGGCTGCCAATATCCCTACAGTATAAAAAATTTCAGAAAAATCACCATAGAGTTTATGGTTCTGTTTAAAAATAAGTAATATAATTGATTAAATACATATCTGAATCATAATCTTAAAAATTAGATCAACATTTTGTTTCCACAATTCTACCAACATATTTTATAAGTCATAAAATTTAAAATAAGCAATTTATTATAATTTAAATATTTATACTTTTAATTAATTTATATTGAAATTTTTAATTAACAAACAGGAGATCCAAGGGTCTTAGTTCAATGGTGGATAAAATCACAACTGTACTATCTCACAATATTCTTATTTAAATATTCATATGTAAACATTAGAGTATATTTATATATTATTGTTTTTTTCTGCATCATGAGTGAGTGATCAAGAAAGTGAAGAAAGCAAAATACCCTAATGTGTTAGTCAGCTGTTCATCACTGTGATCACAATCCTTGACAAGAACAACGCATACATAGAAAAGTTTACTTCAGGCTGACATTCTCAGAGGCTTCACTCCACAGTTGGCTGCCTGCTTTGCTCTGGACCCAAGGTGAGACAGATCCTTATGCTGGAAGGGGAGGGAGAAGAAGTTTACTCATAATAGTGCAGCCAGGAAGCACAGAGAGAGTGAGGAGCCAGGGACAAAATAAAATCCCCAGGGCAATCACAGAGTGACCTTCTTCCTCTAGCAATGCCCTTCTTGCCTGCCAGTTACCAACCAGCAAAAATTCATTCTAATTATCAGCCCATCAAAGGGATAAATCTACCCATTAGGTTACAGCTCTAATACACTACTCATTGCAGCTTTTGGGTGGACACCTCATATCCAAACCAAAACAACCAACAAAATTACATCAGTTTATGAAATGTTACTAATACTAGTTATATAGTTTTGATGATGTATCTTTTTATGTGAAATTTCTATTTTATAGTTGATACAATATTTAGACTCCATTCTCTTTGAATATTTTTTGAATGGTCCTCTTCCTAGTTTCAGTTGCCACCACCCATTTCCACACATGCATGGGGTTATGATCACCTGATCAAATGTGGGAATGGTGAGGAAGAGTTGTGGATGCACCAGGGCAATAGAATTCACTTCTGTAAGACAGCATCCTCAGCAAGGATTTCTACACCCACTGATATTACTTCAAATTGTTTTGGGGCAGGTTCTACAGTCATCCAGCAAGCAACTAGAATGTTTGTATTAAGGGAGAGTTAGTGATTGGTTGGTTTGTATTTAATTTAGTTAGTTTGCATTTAATTTCCCTTTGTCCTATTTTATGAAAATATTTATTGAATTAATCTTTCTTAGTTCCAAATAATAGATCCTTAGTTCCAAATAATTCTGATATTCTACCATGGTCCATTTAAACACAAAGAGGATTTACCAAAATTGTATCAAGTAGATTATTTGATTAACCAAGTTTGGAGAGCCAGGCTCAGAAAAGAAGGGAAGGGGTCACACAATCAGAGTCACAGATAAGATCCTTCACTTCAGATCCACCAGCAAGACTGTGCCATGGAGACCATCCCATGAGAATCCAATTCCTACTTTTCTGAAAGCCAGATACCCAAGCTCACCCTCCTGGCAGTGGACTTTTCTGGCACCTTATTCTCACTATCAGTGTTTCTCCAAGGTCCCTTTAATTTGCTGTCACCATACATTCTGGGGGAATGGAATTCCATAATTCCCATACTTTTGCCAGATTGTCTCTTAGTTCAGATTGGGACTGGTTGTGACTTTTAAGAAGAGCTTGCATCAGTAATCCAGGGCTAGCTGCTCCTTATAATGTTCAACTTCCTGGCTTGGGTATCATGAATTATATAATGGAGGTGACATAGCAAGGTATCAAAATACATTTAACATCTACTCTATTATATCCACCCAGCTACTCAATATCAGCATGGTCTAGTTTTATAAGCAAGAAATACTCCCACTCAACAAAGGTAGGCTATATTCTTCTTATGCAATCATTGACATGCCATAAATAACCAACCATTCCCAATGTTAACATACTTTATTTCTTCCTGACTCAGAATACATGCAGAATTCACTTCCTGCTTAAAAAAGGGCACCTCAATTTCAATTTAACAGCATCTGCTAGAAAGTCTTCTCTGAAGGTCTCAGCTAGAATAGGACAACCTGCTACATCTGCCCACAGTACTGCACTCCTTTGTAGTGGTTGTTCCATTTATTAATCAGACATCTGGGCAACCACTCATTTTATGTATATTTTACCTGTTATATAAGAGCGATTTGTGCTGATTTTATCCAGATACATATTTCTAATGCTAAAGCAATGATTTGCATATAATAATAGTTTAGCACATTTTTACTAAACGGCAGGATACAATACAGTGAAGTTGGGTACAGTAACAGGCTGAACTTAAACTGATTTTTTTTTCAAGTTTTGGAAATTCTACCCAATAATTCAAATGCTATAGAACATTTACACTGGCAGAGTACACTTTTTACTCCCAAAATTAGAAATATATTTAGAATGGTAGAATGAAAGATTCAGGGCCCTAAACTGTGACAAAATCATAGTTTTTGAAGAAGCTAGCAAGGGACCTAGATATCTAGCCATAAGTTGCTTATTTCAAATATTTTAAAAGTCACAAGAAATAAAGTTCATTGGAATGTATCTTTTAGAAGAAAAACATTTTTGTATGAATGTGAATTTCATGGTTATGTCAAAATTGTTCTTTGTGAAACATTTTGAGCAGAAATTATTATTCTTATTTCTGAGAGAAGCTGGAATAGAACTGAGGGCTTGAATTTAGCTGTTTCCATACATCCTCCCATCCTAAAGCGAATCATGCTGACTGGGGAATACTAAAAATTATATAAATAAAGCCTTTCAAGAAGCATCACAAATAATAAATCGGACATGCTTTATTATTAAATGATCTATAACACATTTTAGCCTAAAGGAAAGGAATAAAAAAGTTAGGATCTATCTCAGCATGCTTCTGTGGATGAATGGAATCAAAATTGTAACAACTAACACACTAAAATCCAAATGACTACTTAGTGAAATTATTTTATTCATAATTCTTGATGCATTTTTCCAGAATCATTTTTGTAATGTTAACAGATTTGTTATCTTTCTTTTACAAAATATTTTCTTTAAATGGATAATGCCACAACATGAAGAAAAATGACAGAAAGAGAATAAAATCGCGTTTCTCTGTTGTTACCTGATATACAATGCATTGTGAATTTTCCCCATAAAATAATACAAGCTCAATACTCTTGAGTGAGTATCACAAAAATGCAGGATGGGAAAATCAAACCGTCCAATGAAGTGAGGTATTACCATGCTTAAAATTTTAAGAAAGGATTTTTCAAACAAATGGTTACAGTGAGTTATTATAAAAGAGATATATCATGCACCATAATTTTATCATGGATAGGTATTTAACATTTATTTATTTATCTCTTCAGTGACACAATTCCATCCTACATTCTACCATCACTTCCTGAAGAATCACTGCATATAAAACATCTCATTTAAAATATTAGAGTGAAAACTATACATATGTTTACATATTCACATATATATTAGAGTGAAAACTATGCATATATTTACATATTCACATATATATACACATATATTGTTTTAATAGAATAGAAAATTAAATTGAATGATTATCTTTAAATTTGGTAAACCCTGAAAATTAATTCAGCTGGATAAAATTTTCAAGTTTATAGCAAAAACTCTTCAGTAAATCCAGTCAAAACTCATATCTAAATATTTATCCATAAACACATTTTGTTTAATATTCTTTGCATCCTAGAAGATCAATTGGTGATCCAGGACAATTTCTCTAAACTTTTGTTATGATTGTACAAGCTCTTATATTTTTTATCTTATAACATTGCACATTATGATGTTGAAATAACTCTTCATAAATGTAGAAGAGTATTACTTTCATTGATAAAACTTGCTGACATGCCTCATAATATTGACAATGTATTGAAATTACAGCAACAGTGATGTCAGCTTAAAAATAAATTATCCAATATTTCTACTGCAATTTTAGTGTAACTTTTAAGCAATAGAATTTATTACACTGTTATTACCATCTAATTGTTTCAGACAAAAATTGTGTAAACATTTGTAGTGATTCAATGGTACTGTCACATTGGGCTGCAGTGGGTGATGTGACGTCCAGCCCCTCCATTAAGAATAAACTTTCTATTTGCTTTTTGGAAACCAGAACTTCCCTTCCTTCTCAGAATCTTTCTCTCTCTCCTCCCTTCTCTGCCTGTCTCCCTCCTACCTTTCCTCACTGTCCCTCATTTTCTCTTTCTCTTTTCTGCATTCAGTCTCCCCCTGGAAACTGGATCCACTCCTTTAGTTTAAATATGTTAAACTTGAGCTTTAACCAATCCCCTCAACCTTGGTGATCTAATTACTACTACTACTACTACTACTACTACTACTACTACTACTTCTTCTTCTTCTTCTTCTTGTATTTTATTTATTTATTTATTTTTTATTAAAATTTTATTTATTCTAATTTGTTATACACGATGGCAGAATGCAATTCATTTCATATTACACATATAGAGCAAAACTTTTCAAGTCACTGTACACAAAGTATTTTCACACTATTCCTGTCTTCATACATGTACTTAGGGCAATGATGTCTAACTCATTCCAAATTCATTCCTACCTGCTTGCTCCCTACGTTCCCCTCCCTCCCCTTTGCCCTATCTAAAGTTCCTCAATTCCTTCCATGCTTCCCCTACCCCCTATCACCATTATGAGTCAGCAATCGCATATAAAAAAAAATCAGCCTTTGGGTTTCTGGGATTGGCTTACTTCACTTAGCATTATTTTCTCCAACTCCATCCATTTACCTGCAAATGCCATGGTTTTATTCTCTTTTGATGATGAGTAATTGCTTCTTATTCTCTTCTTCATTGTTAAAATTTTGGAAACATGTCTTCATTTACTCAATTTCTATTTACCTACTGTACCATTAGTTTTGCCTGTCACCCCAATTTTTCCATTAAACAAGTTCTCCTTATGATTAGGACATTCTTCATGTTCCCCTTACTTGACTCATTAGTTCTGGTGAGACCATGCCTTTTGTACTGAATCATTTCTTTGTTTGCTGAACACATTTTTCAGGCTTTCCTCACTCTCTCTGCTAGTTCTATTTAGCAGTATCATGTGGATGTGTTTCCTTGGCTGGGCATTTGTAGTCACTAGGATTTGATGCTCAGTCATAGCCTCCTTTCACATGTTTTATTCTTTCTCCATGTTCATAGATTTAACTGATCACAAGATTAAAATGTTGTATTTTTATTAGAATTATCTAGGGCTTCAAGACCCAATTCAAATGCATTATTTAATTATTGAATTTTTAGAATTAAAAAAATTCTAAAGTGCAAGGAGTTCAATCTTTATGAGTGTTTTTATTGTCCATACACTTAAATAAGCTAACATCTCAGAAGTCATCTTTGAAAAGCCCTCCTCTTAAATGTATAGATCCAATACTCAATTTAGTCACATTATTTTTCTCTAATATTTGTCTCTAACATTTGTCCCAGTGTTGGTCACCTCACATCTAGTATGGTAGATTGCTCAAGTACAATGTAATATTTCCTATAGCTGAAATGATACATAATTTAAGGAGAAAAGCAGCCTTTATACCCAAGTAAAAATGGCCATTCTGCTGAATTGTTGAAAATGTGTCAACCAATTAATAAATTCATGTCAAATTTTTTGAAATATTTTATTGATTTCCATTTCTATCATTAGCATAGAATCATTAACAGTACAGACTAAATAATTTTCACTTATTTTATTTTCAGAAATTTTAAGGTATACTAATAACATTGTTGAAAAAATGTGGAAGCCATTAAATTTTCTTATCCCTCTAAATAAAACTAAAAGTTTTGTTTCCATTTGTTTTTAAATGTAGTATAACTATTACATTTTTTTAAGAAAGTGATAGTGTTTTTCTTGTTTCATGATAGCAAATGAAACACCAGTCAGTATTATTATATTCCTAAATCACATAATCCGTATATGTAAAGTAATAAGCCATTATGGAGAAGCAATTAATCTGAGCTATTTGCCATTCATGTATTTGTTTTAAAAAAACAGGCAAAATAAGTACAAATTAATTATAATTATGATAGAGTTGGAAAGGTGTTTTATGTCTCTCATTATGGGAAATTTTTAGCATTAGCTGGGAGAGTATACATTTATAATAAGTTTCTGATAGCCTCAATAAAAGTTCATTGAAAAAAACATGGCTATTCTAAAAAAGTAATTTTACAAAAGTTACAATACACTTGAAATGATCTTTATTTTTACATTTAACCGACACATATAACATAAAAGTTTTATATATTAATGAGGTGTCATGTGATGTTTCAGTATAGATATACAATGTGTAATACTTAAATTGGATTAAAGACATCTAGATCCTTAAACATCTATCACTTTTTTAAATTGTGAATACATTCACAAGCTTTCTTCCAGCTTTTTGAGACACACAGTTCATAATTGTTATCTGTGGTCACCCCACTGTGCAACAGGACCCCAGAGCTTCTCTGATCTAACTGTACCCGATGGATCAATCTTTCTCCATCCTTCCTTTCACCTGTTTACCTTGTCAAATGTTTTCCCAGACAAATGAAGATTTTGGAAAGTATTTTCTCAATTTTACTGTAAGAACTTTTATTTTTTGCTTTTTCTTTCTTTCTCGCTTCTTCCCTCCCTCCCTCTTCCCCTTTCTTTCTTTCTTTACCAGGGATTGAACCCAGGGGCCTTAACCACTGAGCCCCATCCTCAATCTTTATATATGTGTGTGTATATATATATGTATATATATATATATATATATATATATATATATATATATATATATGTAGTTTATTTAGAAACAGAGTCTCACTGAGTTGCTTAGGGCCTTGCTAAGTTGCCAAGACTGGTTTTGAACTTGAGATCCTCCTGCCTTAGCCTCCAGAGCTAATGGGATTACAGGCATGTGCCACAGAGGTCTGTTGTTTTTGGTTTCTTAAGTTGTCTTAGAGAATTTCCGTAATAACTGTTTATATTTTGTCAAATTTTATTTATTAGTTGGCATGATCTAAGGTGTCTACAAATATCAACATCAAGATAATCTATGATTATGCTACAGACGTGATAAACACAATAAAAAGCTTTCACAGTTGGTGTAGCCAAACTAACACAAGGCAATATATTTAAGTGCTTCAAATTTAATCTCTATAATTTATATGTGGCATTACTAATGATAATCTAGTACTCAGTGAAAACTAGTGAATTTCAAGGACTGTGGTAATATTTTAAGTTTAATCCTCATGACACTATTTTAAGATATTTTTTGTAATTTTAAACTTAGAGAAGGTGGTATTTGAAGGCATTACATAATTTGTGAAAAATCATGAAAACAGTGGAAGTAAAATATTTAAATGCAACTTTATTAACTTTGCCTTCCAAATCTTGGGAAAAAAAGTGATATAGTCCCTAGTTTATTAATGGATATTTTCAGTTTACAAGTTCATTGATTTCTTTATCACCCAGTTGGGACTAAACATGATCGGTGCTGTAACCATGATGATAATTTACATGTATTTTTTTTCAAAATGCTACTCATAAATAATTTCTTTAGGAAATAAATTCAATTAGATTGCCTATTAATGCATTGTGTCCTAAAAATCCAGAGAAACTCAAACATGGTTACATTATAGAAAGTATAGAGAGCAGAGTAGAGGGTATTTGGAATACTTTAGATTGTTAATCATACAGCTGAACAAAAGCTTCTTATAAATCTTTAGTTGTAAGCCCAGGATACTTGAAGCCATAGTCTTTGATAACACCAAAACAAATTTTTACAGGTTTGATTCGACAGTAGCTGGACTTAGAAGAAATATATTAATGTGCAAAGAATGTCTTCAAATAGGGTGAGAAGAGAAGTCAGAGAAGAAAAAAAAAAAAAGACATATGTAATATACTGTGCAAAATCACCAAAGCAATAGCTTTGGAAGTCTTACATTTGCAGAAAATCTTGTGGGTCTGAATTCAATCTAAAGCTGTCAAAAATATTGATGAAAAAATGTGTCTTTATATTTAAAAAGAAACATCATTTGAGGGACCTGCTTCTAAATCCAATTCTCTCCATAGGAAGGTAAATCTATCCTCAAGTTGGACTGTTTAGGCATGAAGATTTAATTAAAATGCTGAAGATGCCAACAAAATTACTCTTTCACTGAGGCACTGAAATAACTATTGACAAATAACAAGTGCATTGAGGATTGTAATCATGTTTCTGTGAATTGTTGTTATACCTATTTTCAATAAATAATTAGCTTCAATAAGCCTCATTTCTTTCAACACCAGCATGGTCAATATTCAAAGTACAGTGTGTTTCTAAAACAGGGTCTGCATATGTGTCAAGTTTCTGAATCAATTCTGCTGTGTTGCTTTACTGATTTACTCTGGTTCAGTTACCCAAGTTGTGACTAAAATTAGTCAGACTTTCAATTATGTCTATGAAATGGAATCAGAAAATATCATTTCCTCTTTCTCAGTCAACTCATGTCAAAACTGCAAGCACAGATTATACTTGTAACACATATACTGACCTGGGCAAATCTGACCAACTGGTTTCCAGAGCTTTTTTTTCTTTAATATAATCTTGCTTGACTACAGAGATCTACTTCATCTTGAGCTTTAGATAAATAGTATAAGATCAGCTCCAATTTTTATTTCCGTGTTTTATACTGTTAAGAGTTTTTAAACTGTAAATTTCTTTAAAGAATGCCAAGTTGCAGGCAGTCCTTGCCCTTATTGTCTCAAAATGCATATTATTATAAAGATTAAATAAAACTTACAAAAATATAGTAAACTATATTTTTGTGGAGAGAATTCATATAGAATTTTGGGTTGTAGCACAATAAATGAAGAGAAATGCTACGATATATTAAGTATGAATATATTGGACTAGAAGTATTTCTAAGAATTGGTATAACAGTGTGCTTGCCTTAATCTCTTTCTATAACAGTGTTTTATTGAATATGACTATTTCAAAAGTGTCAGGGAAGAATGGATTTCAACCTTTTTTGAAATAATGAACAATTGTGCAATGACATCATTTGGCATAAAAATCAGCTGAAAGACGTCCAAGTAAATATTAGAGGGAGGGGTTAAAAGAAATATACTCCTTTCTTCTACAAGATATGTTTAATATAACACGTACTAGTATAATTCCAAAACAGCAAAGCCTATGATTGAATACTCACATTTTTCTGGAGGAAAAGAAAAAAAAAAACTGTTGTTTGTTTAGACTGGATTTAGGCAGGGACAGTATAGTTACTAAGTATTTAAACTCATGTGAGAAAACATTACAACAAAGGAGATTTCTTCAAAGAAATAACTCAGAACTTTAAAATAAAAAGTTAAAGCTCAGAAAAATACACAAATACAAAACTTAGTGTTTACCAGTCAATAATAATTCTGAATATGTTTAAAAATGACAATCCGAACACATTGCAGTCTTGAAACAAGTTGAGGAGAGAAAAACCCAATGAAGGAAAGCTCTTATGGGAATACAGATTTTCAGTGAAAAAAATGAGCAAATTAAAACCCTTCTCAGTCAGAGCAAATAGGGTTTTCTCTTTGTGAAGTGTATTGCCATTTTTGGAGAAAGGTTTAATTTAATTTAGAGAGATAATTTATAGTGTAGTTCCTGACTCTCAGCATCAATGTTCAAAGAATATTAAAAGTAATTTTGTAAAGTACTTGCTGTGAACCCAGCCCAGTATTTTGTAGACTGTTTTACTTCCCTGGGGCAGGTCCTACTACTACTTCCAGTCTTCATTCTTCTTGATAATTGTTAGAAATGCTCAGGGAAAACGTTTCTTCATCAACTTCACTGAAGGCTGTATCTTCAACTTCATAGTTGCAAGAACTTTAAAAATCAGATGCTTTAGAACCTCAATTTCAGACGGAGGAAGGAAAGTAAAGAATTTGTTAGTTCCCTTCTTTAATTTACTATGACATCATACTTGTGAATATTTAGAATTTCAAGAGAGCATTGTTAACATCAATTGCTGAACCCTTCAATTCAGTTTAAAGACATAATCAACAATAAATGTAAATTCAACTGGGCTAATGGATTTTCTTGTTTTTCTTTTCAAAGTAATAATAAATGTACTTTGCCCAATAATTCTATGTTGCTGTAGAAAACAAATGTAATATGTGCTGTTATACTATGCCCTACACGTTTAAGGTTTCTCTGATTTCTCTTTTTCGAAGTTTACTTAAAATTGTATAGAAATATTCCCAAAGTTAGCATTTAAGAATTAACTCCAACAAAATATTAATAATATACTAGAATGTTGTCTGCTCAAATGTGTTGGACAAAATTTATCATGTATAATTTTAATGAAATTTAATGAATCTAGGTCTATTCAATGCCAATGCAATCTCTGTGTAATGAAATATCCACACACTCTATTGTATATTCTCTTTATATATAATCCAGTAAATAAATTGTTATTCTTTCCTTTTGAAAATGTTTAGAACTTTTGCCAATATGGTGTCCATTTAAAACCTAAGTTGTTAGCAGAAAGTTTAATGAATTTGCCACATAATGCATTGATGACTGACAAGACATGATCAGTCAGTATATTTTTAAAAACCACACAAATCATTTTTGTGGTGTAAGTTTTGGATTAGTAACTGCAGCCATCTGTATATTTGCTGTGGCATTAGAATGTCACCCATGCCAACATTTTAAAAAGAAAATAATTATGTTAATGCTAATTCTTTTGTAAGCCTTGCATTACAATTTTAGAAGAGTGCAGAACAGGAGACCGCATCCTGTTATACAGCTGTTCTGAGGAAAATGGGCACAAAACAGAAAAACACAATGTTCATATGTATGCACACCAACAGGACATGGAAGTCCCAGGTGATCCATATTTCTGTTTTTCACTTATTCATGAGGCAATTCCTTGTCTTCCTTCTATGTTTCTCTTGAAAATCTTCCCACCCACCCTTCCTCATTCTTCTGGCTCTCATTAGCTAAACACTAATCACTCTGGGTGTTACTTCTATTTATATCTCACTAAACTGATGATTTCTGTAGGATGTTTGCTTTCTGTCTAGCACATTGCATAATAATTATGGGCTACGATAAGAATGGAAGCAGGACTTATTGCTGTTATGAAATCTAAATAAGAATTGAAACAGACTGAATTGGCAGTGGGAGTAACTTGGAAGCAGCCTGCCTTCAAGATCCCCTAGAAATTCATCCTGGTGTTGAACTTATAGACTACTATGCCAAGACTGGGTTTCACTTAGCCTCTCACACATAGGAAGGTGGAGGGTCATGCACCTTTCCCCAAATTACTTTAAGTTTTTTATTATGATAAATAGTCTTAAAAATGGTACATGAATATCAACATGTAAGAGATATTAATTTATAATATGCTACAAGTTAAATAATTTATCAATTAATGATTTTAAAATAAACTAAGGAGAAAATTTTTACTTAAGGATTTAATATTTAATCATTAATATGAGAAAAAATTTAGTTCTTATCTTCATTCTCTTTATCCTATACAGATTATGTGATCACAAAATTGACCCTGATTCCAGCTGTTTTAGAAAAAGATACATTTCTTACATTTACAGCAGAATTTTTTTTAAATGAACTGCATTGAATAGTGATATATATATATATATATATATATATATATCCTATTTCTTGACCTGGCTGTTGAAAATAAGCTAGCATTTGTAAACTTACTTAGCTACATTTTAGTCTCGCTGTTTTACAATCTGACTGATTATAACAGGGACTGGTTTAGCTTTCGAACCTTTATGTTAAGTCTGTGTTTGGAACTATGTGTAAGTGATCATAGTTGAGTTCTTAAAGATATATTTTAACAATTTACTGGAAGGCTAACAAAAGAGTATTCCTATGAAATTATGCAAAGACCGGGTCAATTTTTAGAATATAAATGACATTTTTGAAAATATAATTAATATATTATTCTGCAGAGATATGACTTTCAGAAATCAATTTTTAAGTATTTAAAATAAATGATAGGTCTTCCTCCTTTCTACTTTTTTTTTTTGTGGTGCGTTTCCTGAAGAAGGAATCAATTTGCATGGGAAAGGACTACTGCAGGCTCTTAGGAGTAGTCATTTTATGCAGTTCTCTGTGAGCTGTCCATCAGTTATGCTGGTTGTTTAGTTGTTTATTTCAGTTAGAACGAAGAAATGTAGAGGGAAAAGAAAAGCACAATATTTGTAATTATTAAGCGTCAGTAAAGTGTCATCAAAATAGATAATAATTTATACATTATCCATATGTATAGAAAACCTTTAACTTAAAAAATAATCACTGGGTTACACATATGATAGAATGGTAGTTTACACTTTTCAATTTTTATTTTATAAAATATTTTCTCATAAGTTTGAAAGTTTCATAGATGTGACTTCCATGTTCAAATTCCTGATTCATCAGATCTTTTCTTATGCTGTCAGGCAGGAATGCAGTTTCATCTTTTGACATGTGGGTAGCCAATTATCTCAAGATATGTCATTGTAAAGATTTTTCTTTCTGTAATGACTGACAATCCCATTTTGGTCACAAATCAAGTTTCTTTACAGTGATATTTGCTTTTCTGGCTTTCTGCTTAATCAAGGAATCAAGAGACAATCCTAACACACACATAACAAAAGGATATGTTGCTCTGCTTTGCTTGGGCTGCAGTAACAAAACACAATCTGAGCCACAGTTCTAGAGGCTGGGAAGTCCTAGATGATGGTTGGGACTGACTGGATTCCTGGGATGGGCCTTCTCTTGGGGTGCAGATGGACATCTTCCTGCTAGAGCTTCTCTCTGTGTCCACCACATGAGGCAGTAGTAAAGTGATGGTGATTGGAGATGAGACTCTAAGGAGGTTAATTAGGTCATGCCATTCATGATGGGCTTAAACTCCTAAAGCAGACGACACCCATTTTAAATTTCCAAATAAGAATATGATATACATCAAAACTGTTTTGTGTTCTCTTCAACATCTTTCAAAAAAGTTTCACACTTTTTTCCACTAAAGACATCCAAACATGTTTCTAGATCTATATTTTAGATTTTACATGATTTTTAATATTAAAATAACATTTGCCTTACATTAATAAATATACTTTATTATACTTCTTACTGCTAATGGTGTGTAGAGATGTACTCAGTTTAAGTTTACATGGAGCAAACATTTAAAACTTTGTAGTTTCTTGTAATTATATCCAAAAGTTCATTTGAGTTTTCTTTTTAAGAAATAGCAATGTTTTATTTTCTTTTTTGATACATTTTATTGTAATACAATTTTATTGTTATTCTTTTCATCTTCTTATGTTAACTACACTCCCCTTCCACTGATGAATAAGAGTGATAAAATATGTAGTGTACATCCTTACATGTAACACTTCAATTTGTCACCATTACCTATACAGTTTTGAAGATTTTTGTAGATAAACTTTCACATATAAAAACAGAAAGAATCTATTTTATTCTTAGCTATCTGCTTCTAAAATTTTTAACTACAGAATGCTAAATTCTAACATATATTTTTCTCATCTATTAGGATGATCATGTCAACCTTCTTTCATCAATTCTTAAACCAATAAAATATCTCAAATTTATTTTCTTTCTCATGTTAAACTAATGTAATATTCCCAGAATGATTATGTTTTGTTTCTGATATTCTTTAAATTCATGAGAGTCCACCTGTTAAATTTTCTGAAAAAGTTTTAGTTCATTTTTTTGTGAGGTCACTTAATCATTTCAGGCATTATCTTTGTAGGTGTTAGTATACACAACTGCCGCAGTCTGGCTGGGCACAATCAGGAGCCACTTGTCAAAAGAAACTAACTTTATTTTTAGAACCACACACGCCAAACAAAACAGCCTCTCAGGAAAAACCCTCAGAGCCTCAACTGCCACCACCGGCTTTCCACAAGCCTCTCTCTCCCACACAAGCTTCTCTCCACCTCCCCCAATCCTCCTGCTCTTGAGGCCTATTGGCTGGGTCACGTGGGCGGAGCCAAAAAAGTCCCCCAATGAGCAGCTCCGTGGTCTGAAAGGGCAGGGAAACAGCCCAATGAGCATCACCGCAGAGGAGCCAATCAGCTAGATGTTGCTGGGGCCGCTGTGAGCCAATCATCAGCCGGCAGCTGGAAGTTTGCTGGGGCCCCTTGGGCTGTGGCTCTCAACACACAACAGGTTAATCCAACAAAAAAATTGTAGGTGAATGTTTCCTGCTTTCTGTATTTGGAATTGGAGTGCAGTCATGCATTATTCAGCTACAGGTCTACACTCTGAGAAATGTATCATCAGACAAATTTGTAATTGTGCAAATATCAGAGAGGGAACATCTACAAGTGTAGCTGGAAGAGCTTATTGCACACCTCAGTTACATGTTATATAATCTAAGGTTAAATCAAGCAAAAAGAACACGTTGAATTCAAGAGGCATTAAGTGGGTAGGAGCTGGCTGCAGCAGCACAACAGGATGTATTGTAGAGCAAGTTATTATTATTATTTTTTTAAGTATGTAGGATAGGGATGGAATTGTGGCTCAGTGGTAGAGCGCTTGCCCAGTACGTGTAAGGCACTGGGTTTGATTCTCAGCACCGCATGTAAATAAATAAATAAAATTAAAGGTTCATCAAGAACTAATAAAAATATCTTTAAAAAGTATGTAGGATAGCAGTAGAAAATAGTTGTAAAACACATGTGTAGTGAATACATAAAACAGAGTTACACAGTCATTGATTACCATTGTCAAGTATTACTAACTGCACATATTTTATGCTATATTTTGACAAGACCAACAGCTCAGTACATTCACTCCAAAGATTCAGTCATAACCACTCTCACGTAATTAATGCATTGTGCACATCAGGAAGCTGGGCTTGTAGGAACTTCAGCTTTATTGTAAACTGACTGGAACTTGTATGATGTGTGGTCCATTGTTGACAGAAACATCATCATTCCGTTCATGCCTTAATAGAAAATGTCATTATTGTTCCTTTATTCCCAAGCTTAAGTGCTTGTTGGTAAAACAGTATCTGGGATCTGATTGGTTTTTGGATTACTTATTTGTGTGTTGGTACCAGGGGCCCTTAACCACTGAGCCACATGTCCAGTTTTTTTTTTTTTTTTTTTTTTTTTGTTCCCTGTCTTTCTTATTTTATTTTATTTTATTTTCGGATGGGATCTTGCTGAGTTGCTTAGGGTCTTGTTAAGTTGCTGAGGCTGCACTTGAACTTGGGATCCTCCTGCTGGGAATACAGGTGTGTGTCAGGCTTCCTGGCTTTTAGTGCCAATCTTTTGAAATTTCTTAGTACTAGCTTTTTGCTTTTGTTAATTTTTTTTTCTTTTTTTCTTTCTTTGTACTCTAATGTATATTCTCAGTTGTCATTTTCATATGGTAAGCTTGACTGTTAAATGTAGCTTGTTAAAATCACCTATACCCCAATTATTTTTATCTTCTTTAATTATAGGTACATATGTTCCTTCTTTTAATATGCTGGTGTTTTCCATATGTGTGCTACTGGATAGATACATATAGATGGATGAGAGATTACAAAGACGGATAGAGGATACATATAAGATCATATTGCATATTATGCCACATATTTAAATAATACATGCCTTCCTGGCAAACTTATGGTTTCATCCCATGGCATAAATGCTCATTTCCATAATCTGTCTCCAAAGTTTGTAAGCCAATTCTGTCTGGGTTAGTGTTAATCAATTACACCTTTGTCAACTTTCCTTCCTATTTTTCTGTTTGTTACATTTAGATGTTTCTTTTAAACAGTGTATATTTAAATATTTTGGAAAGGACTCTTTCTAATAAAATTTATGTTTTTAGCTCAATTGCATTCTCATTTATATTTATTGTAATCATTTATTTATATAAATTAATTTTAATATTATATTTTCTTTAAAATTTTCTCAACTTTTTAATATTTTATTCTTTCTTTGCATTTGCATCTATTTTTCAAAATTTATTTTTTTCCTCTATTTAATCAGAATTATACACTATGTTTATCTTTTGCTTTTCCCCACACAATTAGTATAATCCATTCAAGTCAAGAGGTATTATTACACATCCCTCAAATAGTATAAAGGATACTTTGTATTTGATCAAGCTCTTCCCAACTTTTTAAAAGTCAAAACACATTATTCCAAATTTGCATCTTAATTACCATAAGAAATATTTTTTGTTGGTCTGATATTTTGATTATTTACGTGCATATAACATTCTTTGTTTTTGTTGCTCCTTGAATCATAATTGCCTTCCTAGCATTCTTCTCATGGTTGCAGATGTATGCACTGTCAAATTTCATATGATAAGGATGTATTGTGGAAGTCTCATTTAAATTTCTAAATATCTTTTGAATTTTATGTGGCTTATTTTCAATGGTATTTGCAAATCGTTTTTTTTTTTTTTTTCTCAGTGATTAATGATATTATTCCATAGTTTTCAGGCTGCCATTGTTGTTACTAAGAAATCACCTGTGATTCTAATTGCAGTATGCTGGGGGTGGTGGTGCATAATTTTCTTTCTCCCAGTATCTAGGAGGCTTTATTGGATTTGGTAGACTTCAGCTCCACTGCTGGATACCTCAGCACAGGTATCATTTTTTTTTTTTAATTCATCTCATCTAGGATTCCCAGCACTTCTATGAGTTGTTTCTTTTTATATAATATAAAATTTGTGATTCTATGCTAATTGACTTTTCGTTTATTTCTGAGTTCATGGTACCTTCTATTTCCTTGAATTCTGATTAAATGCATTTTACATCTTCTCACTCTAAACTCTGTGTATCTTAATCACACTTTTATATTAATTTCTTATTGTTTTACCTTTTATGTTACATAATTGTGGATAGTTATATACTCAAGAGTGAAACTTCAAATATTGCTTATCTCTAGTAATACATCTATTCAATTTTTATTTATTAACTCAGTTCAAAGTTGTATATGTTCAATTTGATTATTTTTCTCGTCAGTATAGTCACATTTATAGGAATGCTTTTATTTTATTTATCTTTCATTTCTCATCATTATTAACTGAACTTAATTTTGTAAAGTGGTGTCTTTTCTGTTTTCATTTTTCTATGTTAGCTGAAGTTCAAGGTATTGATTGTTAATTGTGATACTTTTTAGAGTGCATTCAATATCTTGGAAATATATTTGTGGATATTTTTGAGAATGGCTTCATGTAGTGAAAGGTAAACTCCAAATACTCAGCAAGTTACCAAGATAAGTCCCAGTTTCTCCACTTCTCTCTCTTTCCATGTGTCGTTGACACAGGATTCTCCTTTTCAATTAGCATTTGATATTCTCAGATGTTCAGAGCATAAATATATTTCATAGTACATATCATAATGAATTAGAAAGAGTTCTAGTTGTACTGAATAGAATCAAACCCCACTCAGACAAAAAAAAATAATCCCTTTATTTTATAACAGGATTTTAAAAAGCTACACTCTGAAAGGAAAGGCTTTTATTCCTCCCTGTTGATCACAAAGGCACATTTCTATTACTTTTATATTTTTAGTTATACTAATCTATCATTACATTGTCATGTACCTTAATAGGAATTCAGTTTTCCTTTAGAAAACCTTACCTGGACTATATTTTGGAGGAATGTAGTCAAATCTAAAGCCATAACAAGCGTGCTGCTCTGGTTTGAATTATAGAATTTCACCTTTCTCTGACAAGTTTTTATCTGGTCCAGATGGTAGAAGGGCTTGACTTGCCCAGTGTCTAGCAGAGTTAAGTGTGATCCATTTGAAATTCAATCAGTGGAGGGTGGAAGTGATGGCTGTTGAGCAGAGAGGAAAGCATTTTGGTAATTCATAAAGAACTTTATTTTGATGGCCATGAAAAATACAAGCCATGGTATATTGTGATAAACCTGACACTTTTGGCATTAAATTAAAGTGAATTTTCCACTCAAAAAATCAATGATATGCTTCTCCTTTCCTTTTATTAAGGAAATAATCCCCCCCTTTTTTTTTTTTTTTTGGCCTAGAGTCTGTAGATTAATTACATGCATGATGTTTTGGCTTCATTTCTGTGCATTTTAATAGACCTATTACACATTTTCTACAAAATATAAAGATAGTAGATAAGGAAACATTAGGCACAGAGGAAATATTGCTTTCATGGTTCAGATCCACTTTTATAGGCATATTTTATACTTTGAGAATATGGAAGCACTGAGGTGCTATTGCAGTTTGTTTAACATATATGATTTAAAATGTATTTTTATAATTAACTAAAGCTATTAATATAACAATATCTATAAACTCTAATTATTAATAAGGAAGACAATCATAACTTGGAGATATTCACAACACTACCCAATTTCATATGTGTATAGATGCAGAGTGGCTTTAAGAATTTCTACCCATTTATGCATAATTTTTAGACTTTTAAAATCAAAACAAAAGCAAAAGAAAACACAAAAATATTTTTTTAAAAAATCTAGTACAATAATCTAATTCAACAAAATGTAAAAGAAGCAGTGTCAAGAGGTCAAGGGGTAAGTCTGACCTCACCCACATGGTTAAGGAGAGAGGTCAGACTAGACAGTAAATTTCCACGTTGAGTTTGGCTCCCTGCTGGGAAGACAGCTCTACATTCTAGTTACCCCCTTGTGTATGCTAGCACCTGAAATATGTCTGTTAAATTATACAAATGTCTTTTCAAGGCAAATGTATTAGGAAACTGCCATCATAAGGAAAACAAGAAGTAGCCTCTGTCAGTCCAGGCTTAGGTAGGAAAATAAATAGCATAATCGAATCAGGGTAATCAAAGATCCTAATAAATCATTTGAAATCATGAAAATCTTAATATAACCAGGCTTTTACCTTTTAAAATGTTGAGCTAAGATTTAATATATTGAAGGTTTACTTTCTCTTCCCGAAAGAGTGTAAGAGAAATGTGGATGTGGTAGCCGCATAGGCCTGTGATCCCAACTGCCAGGGAGGCTGGGGCAGGAGGATCCCTCACAAGTACCACGGCAGCTTCAGCAGCTCAGGGAGCCCTAAGCATTTTAGTAAGACCCTTTCAGGGAAAAAAAGAAAGAAAAAAAAAAAGAAATGAAGGAAGGAAGGAAGGAAGGAAGGAAGGAAGGAAGCAAGGAAGGAAGGGAGGAAGGAAGGAAAGAAAGAAAAAGAGGCTCAGGTCTAACTCTGGGATTTTCTCAGTATCCCTTCCCCTCAAAACCAAAAAAAAAAAAAAAAAAAGAAGAAGTATAAGAGGAGGAAAATAGGAGTCAAATTTTTAGTGAAAATCAGGATGGAAGATTTCTATTGACCTTCTAGAAATGTAGGAAATAGCCAGCTGTAATTGGGGAATACTGGGGGGAAAAAAAATCCTCCAACAGCATCTCCCCTTCTGTCCTTTAATCTTCTGTTAGTATTTTTGTTGGCTAAACACATTAAGTGTCAGAGGGCAAGAAACAATAAGGCAGGAAAGAGAATGGAAAGTCGATCTGGAGAATCAAATCAGTGTCCAGGGCAGATTTTCTTCCCTCAGGCTGTCCCCGGGCTGAGGCCAGTCGGAGGGCTCGGCCAGCAATGGAGGGCTGCTCGTCAACCCTGACTCTTCCTCCTTGGCCTGGCATTCTTAAATAGAGCATCTGTTTCATCACTACTAACATTGTGAAGTTCAGCAAATTACTCCTATATGCAAAATAAACATGAAGATGATATTTTTCCTCACAGGTGTTTTATGAAGACTAAAGGTAATTAACTATTTGGAAGAATATTACCAATCTAAATAAATATGCAAATATGTAACGATATTCATTACTGAAAGAAGAGAACTTTTAAAAAATTTTATATTAAGGTTCTGCGATTGATTAATGTCTCTTTAATATGAATTTTCATTAAGATTTTATTGCTCATTTTTATTCAGATGCTCTCACTATGCACCAAATCGCCATGTTTGACTCTCAGCTCTCTGAAGTTAATGCCAGGTTGCTCTTCTTGAAAATGTTTTAAGTATTCCTTCACAGGTGTTCCTAGTCCTTTCAAAAACACTGTGCCTGTCTTTTCCATTTCTCATGCAGACCTTCATCTCTTCATGACCACACATTTAGTTTGCATCAGATAGTTAACAATCTTGGCATTGGCCTTATTTAATATTCTGTGAATGGTTTCATGGATACTTTTAGATGTTTGTAAAAGCCCTTGGACAGCAGAAGATTGGTTGAAGAAAACAGAAATCTGGGCTCTTTGCACAACAGGATTCCATACTTTCACAGTCAGCATTTGGACACAGTAGCCACAGAATGCTGGCAATAGCACATTACACCTCAGATGGATGAAAAGCTGTTCTTTTTAAGGGAAAATCTTAATTGATTCTAAAACATAAAGACATTTTGACTGTTTTCTAGGTATTATTTTCTAGTGAAATTCAATGGATTAATTTAATGCAGAGTAGCCGCTCACAGCTCTAGATCCCTTGATACTTGGTCTCAATGCTGATCACATCAATCACATGAGCAGTTTCTGTCTGAAACAGTACATTAGACTAGATCAGAATAGCCAATCAAATGGTCTTACATTTACATGTGTGCAGCAGCACCAAATGATTTAGACATACACAATTTTCAATTTCAATTTCTGCTAGGTGCAGTTATGCACACCTTTACATCCAATATGCTGGGAACCTAAAGCAGGAGGATCACAAGTTCGAGGCCAGCCTGAGTAACTTAGTGAGACCCTGTCTCAAAATTGAAATAAATAAGTATATAGGACTGCAGATAAAGTTTTTAGTATAGTTCAAATCCAAGTTCCAAACAATAAATGAATAAATAAAAAATAAAATTTCATTTTTTAACATCCTAACTTCTTCAAGTGTGTTGAAGTCACTAGAGATAAATAATTTGGGCATGGATACTGATGCTTTGCTCATTGTTTTAGAAGGGTTAATTATGTCGATGTTTTCTTAATGGGTTACTCAAATAAATAACACATTTTCTTGTGAAACTTCTTCACAAAATAACAATTTTTATGTGAATAAACCTACATAATCTGATATTTATACATTTTGGCAGACATTGTCTTATATAAAACATAAACCCATCTTAATTTTATTTCATTGTATAGAACTGGTACTGAAAAGTAAGACTGTGATATGTCCACCCATACAATGAAGAAGTGCAGATCTCCATTAACTAGGCTTTTGCTAACAGGACCAGTGATTTTATCATTATTTAATTATCTTAAATCAGAAATGCAAACTACCACTATTACCTGTTTTAAACCATTTGTTTGCCAAAACTGAATTAAGTAGAATGATTAAAACAACAACAAATTTAATGCTTAATTCAACTTTAAAAATTATGTAAATGAATCATTTCATTTTACTTTCTGCAGTGGCTAAATCTTTGCACATAATTTTATGTGTCAGTTTAATTCCAATGTCTGACATGTTTATACATGTCTTTCAAATATTCTGTGTTACACATTATAGAAGTATCAGGTAGAAAAGTCGCAATGGACAATTTCACATTCCCTATGAGACACCTTTACATCTTCAATTGCTAATTGTGAAACCCTGATAAAGCAATTTTGACAGCAAAAAAAAATATTATTATTTATGTGCTTACTGAAATCTAGAGGATTTTTTTATGTTTAGATACATAGATATCTCTGTGGATGTTTAGAAAAACAGAATAGAAGTAATTTAAAATATGCCCATAAAAGGAAGAGCAAGAAAGAGTTTCAGGAAAAAAAAAATAAATGATGATCTCAGAACAAGAAGATTCAGAGATGCCTTAGACAAAAAAAGATTCAATGTAGACACTTAAAAAATTAAGACAATGGGAATTTGAGGTTTGAATGATGACTAGTATGAACTCAAGCACTCTCCGCAGTGTATTCTAGAAAACATTCACATTACTGATACATTCCTTTTTTAAAAATGTACAATGCCGTGAAACGTGAATGAATTTTACTATCAGTTGAAGACAGAAGTTGTCAAACAAAACCTTCAATACCTGGCTTATGAATTGTACATATTATTTTTAAACAATGGACTGTTAGTGGTTTGAGGTCGCATCTTGCACTTTACCAATTTTGAATTTCTAGTAACATGATATGGCGGGTATATAGTAGAAGAAGTGAACGTTTGACGAATGAACTAAAGAAAAATAGAAAGACTATAGGAGAGACAGGGAGGAAAAGGAATGGGATGGAAGGCAGTAAAGAAGGAAGGGAGAAGAAAATGGATTTTGAAATGGAAGACCTGCATTGGAACTCTCAAAGGGTCAAGTTTTTGCTCTCTGAACTTCTTCATCAGCTACTTTGAGTCTCAGTTTCTTTCCTTTGCAAATTGGACAATAATATTTTTAAATACAAAGCAAGAGTCATAGGAAATAGTATAATTAGAAGCCTGGGAAAACTGAATTATGCTTATCTTAGACCAAGCAGAGGCAGTTACCAAAATCAAAATCATTTTCATTAGATAATTTTTTCTCCCCTTTTTCTCCTCTTCCTTTATTTATTTATTTATTTATTTATTTATTTTAATCAAAGAGTGTCATAATGAAAATAGCCGCCTCCTCACTGCCTCCCATTGACTCTCCGTGGCTGTTCCTCTTACACAGGTTTCCCCACTTCCTTCCACACAGGCTGAGCCTTTTTTCCCCTAATCACTACTAGGGAACACTTTCACTGTCATATTGTAGTATAAAGCAGGAAAATGTGACAGGAGAACAAAATTTATTTATTTTTTATAATCCATCATAATGTTTAAAGTGCATGAAAAAAAAAGTAATTCTACAACTGACCAAACCAACTAGCCAATTGAAGAAGATAATAATGTGGAGAGTGTTGTCACTGTGTGCTCATGTGAATCCAAAATGAAGCATTACTGTACCAAGTAAAAGCCAAAGAACCATGCACTCTTGAAGTTAAAAAAAAAAAATGATTTTAGCTTTCTTGTAGAGTTAATTTTCTTTTTTGTTTTGCTTTCTGTTGAAGTTCAGGATTGTATGTCAGAGTCGCAGTGGTATAGTGATGGAAATAAATCTGAAATCCTCACAGTCATGGACTTTTAAATAAGCAAATCTCATTTTCTAGTGTTCAGTGGGCCTTCAACTCCATTATGGAGCTTGAAAGAAAGTCTGGAAATAAATGTGTAATTTGAAAGAAATGGGAAAATAATAATTGTTTTAACTCTTGAGGAATATTGCACTATAAAAAAATTCTGTAGTTTTTATTTCTCTCCCATTAGTTTTCAATATTATAGTAGGAATTTACTTTTTTTTTTCTGAAGTGCTAGTAGGTTAATTTTTTTTTGTTTCTATGAGATGTGGACTTTGACATCGTACAGTATTAAAAACCTTAGTTCACAAGCTCATTCCTCATGATAGAACCTGGCAATGATCTGCTGATCAATGCAAGAGAGTTTAGAGCTGAAATGATTGGGTTATGAGAGCCTTCGTATACTCAGTGCATTAATTCACTTTGATAGGCTCAGTGGGTGATGACTGTGGGCAGGTAGTGGGTGGATGGAGGAAGTGAGTTGCTGGGGATATAAAGTAGTAAAGAAGGAGGGAGAAGAAACATTTGAACTCCCAATGGGTTGAGCTTTTGCTGTCTGTACTTGTGCAGTAGCTATTGGGAGTCTCAGTTCTTTCCTTTGCAAATTGAAAAATAATATAAACAGATACCATTTTGAAATACAAAGAGAAATAATGTAATTAAAATGCATGAAATAATGTAATTAAAAGACTGGATTTTATATTTTGTGTCTTTAGAGTTTATATTTTGTCCCTGGTGCGCGGAACTTGGTCTCTCCTGCTTCTTGATGGCCATGTCCTGAGCTGGTTTCCTCCTCCACACTCTTCTCCCACAAAGTTGTGCCTTACCTCTGGTCCAGAACAATGGGTTCACTGTCTATGCACTAAGATACATGAAACCATGAGCTCCAAATAAACTTTTTCTTGCTAAAATTATTCCTGTCAGGTTTTTTTTTTTTTTTTTTTTTTTTAATCATCATAGCAGCAAAGTTGACTATAACAGTGTGTATTTTTTTTTTTTCTTTTTCTACTGGGTAATGAATCCCGAGCTACTCTACCACTAAGCTACAATGTTATGTTGACCCTATATCTTATTTATTATTTATAGACAGAGTCTTGAAAAACTGCTCAGGCTGTCCTCAAACTTGGAATGTGTTGTCTCAGCCTATAGGTACCACTGTACACAGCATTATTCTGTATTTTTAAACAACTAATATTCTTTTCTACTACATGAATGTAAGTGTAAATTCATCCTATTTTATATCCACGAGACACTGATTCACAAACACCATCCTCAGCCATGTATAAAGTCACAGACTAAATAAGAATTAGCAGGTAAATTTGCATTACACTATGCCACAGAGTTTCTGATTGATAATAACTAAATATCCTGTACATGATCCACCAGGTTTAGAAAACTAAAACTCATTTAATTGTGCAAGTCTAAGTAATGAGAACATTATTTCTTATGAAAGAGTATACTGTGTGCATACCATGAATAAATGAACTAAGGAAAGAAAATGCTTCAGTAAAAACAAATGTTCTACATTAATAAAGAATTGAGTTTAACTCTGCTCTTTAATGCTTTTTGAAATTGGAAGTTAATTTTTAAACCTCAGTTGCTTCAGATGTAAATCTGAATATCATTTGATAATTATTTATATGCTAAAATATGTTCTTAATTAATGTAATTGCTTATGTATTTCTAGGACATAAACAACAAGGGGTTTCTCTCTTTGCCCCACATGATTTTGTATATTTCCACTCAAATCCTCTTCTTCATTTTAGGAAGTCCAAGGTGGAAATATTACATTAAACACATAGGCATCTCTCTCCTACAACTGGGACCTGATTGCTTTTATTATAAGAGGCAGAAAATGGGAGTCATAAACACAAAGTTTTTGGCAGGAAATAGACATTAATTATTGGCTTCTATGAAACATAAGATTCTGCAAAAGCTTCTCCTGCAACATTTTGTCTTGTTTGTCTCACAGGAAAAGGATGTACAGTCAAATGAGATGCACTTTGGAAATTTAACACTTCCTTTCTGAGGAATTTGTTCAGCAATGAATTGTTTTGTTGTTGTTGTTCTTGCTATGGATTTCCTCCACAAGTTTGTGTCCTTATTCCTACGTGTAATATATATTTTTGAGAATTTAATATAATCCAGATACTATGGTTCTAGAATTATCAATGTAGATAAGTGAGAGGTGAGTAGAATTATCCATATGAAAATGTGCAGGACCTTCGTGGCAGTAGAAGCAAGTACACCTTTTTTGAGTGTGTGGGTCTGTGGGATTTGAGTGACAAGCTTTGACCTTGCCCTGGCTAGTGGGATGGAGACTCTAGAGAGTGTGGTCAAGAACAGGTGATTTCCTCTTCCCCAAAGCTCCAGCTTACTGTTAGATTTTCTCCTTTGGAGAGAAAGGTCATAAACAATTTTCATTCTCTCATCAATTTTGTGTTGCAGGAGCTCTAGCTGGCACAGAAGCTGTATCTCCTTTCTTCTACACAGCCCTAATTCCCAGGGCAATAGGCAGATTTCTACCATGGGCAAGACAGTCAAAAAACAGAGCCGCTCCACCCCACCAACCACCCTTATGACAGCTGGCATGTAAGATGCAGATTCCATTCCAGGGGAGATACAGACCCAGGTATTGCTCCTGCCCAGTTCAAATCCATAGATCAACATGTCACTCTCAGAGAAGGCAGTAGGGATGAGCTCTCCAGAGGAGGGCAGCCTGTAGGAACTGACTGTTCCAGCGAGTGTTCCCTAGGGGAGCTGGGTTTATTTGGAATACAGTGTAGACAATTTCAAGTCAAAGAACATTCTCAAAAATAAAGGAAGCTGTAGTTGTGAGAAAAAAAGAGGAGGCTGGTAACTCTAATTACAAGCAAAGCAAGTAGAAAGAGCAGAACGTTTAACATACAATTTTATTTGAAAATAATAGCACAAAGAACAACAGAAAGCGACATAGTGTATTGGTATAAGAAAGAAACAGAAAATAACTAGAAAACACAGGAAACGCAATATTAGGTTAACAGAATGAACTATAATCATGTATTTATTCTCATTTTTCTATCTATATTTTAGCAGATATAAAATTGTATACATTATTATCAAAAGGTATAATTCAATTTGTCACATCTATAAACATCATATGTAAGGCATTAATAGCAGATAATGGGGGAGAGTTTATAGAGTTTCATTGAAGTAACCTCTATGTCTATATATTTCATTAAATTTGTCAGTATAATTCTGAAGTGGATTCCAATAATGTATGATGTATGTTACATACCCACTTGAAACCTCTGAAAAAAGACTGGACAAAAATATAACCACTTTTATTTTGAGATTTCATAATCTTTTATGAGAAAATTTCAAAGAATTCATTAAAAAACTATCAAAACTATAATGATGAGTTCAGAAATACTTCAGGATACAAAAGTTCAACATTCAAAAAGAAATTACATTTCCACATACTACCAATGAAAAATCTTAAAGTGGTATTAAGAAAAGAATTATTAAAATAATATTAATAATAATAAAATCCCAAAATAAATTTAATAAAAGAGGTATAAAACTTGTCCACTGAAAATTATGAAATGCTTCTGAAAGAAATTAAAGAAGACAAATAAATGGAAAGACATCCTATATTTGTGAATCAGAAAAAATAATATGGTTAAGATGTGAATACTGTCCAAATATTTCCCCAGATTTATCAGAATCCCTATAAAAAGATCACAGCTTATTTTTTTTGTTTGAAAAATTTGACAAATTTATCTTAAAATCCACTTGGAATCTTAAAAGGCCTAATAATAGTCATGGGATTTGAAAAATAGAATATTGTAAAACTTACACCTTCTTGTGTCAAAATCTGATGAAAATCTACAATCAATAGGACATGACATAGTGACATAAGAATAGGCACAGATTAATAAAACAACTTACAGAAAGAAATACTTCCATATATTGTCAATTATTATTATTGTTTAATAATGGTGTCAGGGCAGTTCAATGAGGGAAAGAATAGTTTCTTCCATAATTCGTTCTGGATCAAATGGGTATATACACATAAAAGAATAAAGTTGGCTAGGCATGGTGGCACATGCCTGAAATCCCAGTGGCTAAGGAGGCTGAGACAGGAGGATCACAAGTTCAAATCTAGCTTCAGCAATGGAGATGCACTAAGCAACTCAGTGAGACCCTGGCCCTAAATAAAATACAAAAAAGGGCCAGGGATGTGGCACTCGGGGGCTGAGTGCCCCTGAGTTCAATCCCCAGTATTCCTACTCCCAAAAAATAATAGAGTTGGACCCTATCTCTATACTATACTCAAAATTTAATTCACTATAGGCTTAAATTTAAGAAACAAAATGGTACACTTATTACAGATAAACACAAGAATAAATATGGGTGCTGGGTAGACAGTGTAGATGCAACACCAAAATAATGAGCAAGCAAAACTTTGACAAAGTGTAATTTAAAAAATTAAAACTTTTTTTTTTATTGGCAAAAAGTACCATGAAATGAAAAACACTTAGAACAGGCATAAATATCTACAATTAATCTGAGAATGGACTCACATCTAGAATACGTAAAGAACACTCCTACAACTCAACAGTGAAAAAACATGAATAACCCAATTAAAAATGGACATAGGATATGAATAGATACATTTTCAAAGATAAAACTATTTGGTTAGTGAACACATGAAAATATGTGAGTTATAGTTATTTATTAGTAAAATGTAAGTCAAATCCGTAAGATACCTCTTCATATAAACCAGACAATCTATAATAAAAATGATAGACAGTAACAAGTGTTGGAAAAGATATGGAAAAACTAGAGCCTACATACAGTATCCATAGATGTGTAAATGTAGCAGCAGCGTTGGAAAAGAATTTGACAGTTCCTCAAAAATTACACAGAGTTGTTATATGACTCAGAAATTCCTCTCCAAAGCATAAAGTCATGAGAACCTAAAAATATATTCACACAAAACTTAAAAGAGTTTTCGTTGCAGCCTTATTCATAATATTCCCAAAGTGGAAAATATAAAATGTTGATCAAATGATTAATGCATGATATGTGCCTAAAATGGAATATGATCCTGTGTTTATAGGGAATATAATACTGTTGCATTGCTACAACATATGTGAGTCATGAAAAATTTATGGCCAGTGTAAGAAGGGAGGCACGAAAGACCATATATGTATAGAAAAATGGCAAGAATAGGCAAATCTGTAAATATAGAAAGTAAGTGAACACTTGCCTGGGATGGAGACATTGGGAAGTTGCTGGGTGGTCTCTGTGATTTCTTTTTGATATAATGAAATGTTCTAGAATTTATTGTGGAGATGGCTGCTGAATTGAGTGAATGCATAAGAAACCTTGATTTGTACCTTTAATAAGGTGGGTGTGGGGAGATCAGTGACTATTCATATAGTTTTTTTTGTGTGTGTTAACTGTCGTACTAGACCAGGAGGACTAGTATAGGTATATTGCAGAAGGTCATGGAGAAAGTCAGCAGAAATGGACCAAACTTATCAATACTTTGTAAGTAAACTAGCAGCGTGCACTGTAGCCTGTTCGCATTTGAAGGAAGGAAGGAGAAAAAACTGCTCTGAAGTTTTTGGGATAGCTGTGTGGTGAGAAGGGTCATGAGTGGGATTGAAGATGAGGAATGTGAGACACAAGCAGTTGATAGGTATGGGACAGGGGTTCACTGAGGAGTTGAAGGGAAGGGAAACTGCTTTGTCAGTCTACACAGCTTGTGTATGGAAGCTTGGCGTGATGGCTAACTAAGGGAGAGAGACAGCTAGAGTATCAAGATCAGCAGCCATAGTCTCAATGGAGAATGTGAGTTGGCAAAGTGGTGATCGACTATAATAGTAGGAAGCACCAACCAAAAACTTGAAATTTATGCTCAGTCCATTGAGAATTTTGGAAGGAAAGAATATACATTTATTTTTAAATATTGTGCTATTAAAGTGAGATAGTTGAAAGATCAGAATTGACTCTAAAATTAGTTTTAGTAGGCAAATAAATTAGACTGGTATAAATTTAAAAGTAAAAAATAAAAAAAGCATACATAAATTATTGTGTTCAGCAATCTCTTTAAGGATTTAGAAATAGCAAGGTACAGTGGCACATGCCTACAATCCCAGCAATTTGGGGCACTGAGCAAGAGGATCAGAAGTCTGAGGCCAGCCTCTGCAACTTAGCAAGACTCTCCCTCTCAAAAGTGAAAAATAAATAAATAAAAGGGGCTGAGGATATAGCTCAGTGGTAAAGTGTCCCTGTGTTCAGTCCCCAGAACATTAAAAAAAAAGAAAGAAAGAAAAAGGTCTTTTATTTTTTTCCCTCTGAAAATAGAAGTATATCAGTTCTGGGGAGCAACTTCAGGGAATTTGTATCAAAATGATATTTTTTGTTTGCTTGCCTGTGTTTGTTTTTGTTTGGGAAAGAAGCAATTGGAATACTTAAAATACTGTTAGATACAATCCAGGCAGAGAAGGTGACAGAAAATTTAATGCAATGAAGTGAGAGGAAGAAATGGAAATGCTGAGCAAATGGAATGATACTAGCCACAGAGAGATATTGCTTCCATCTGAGCAGTATTTAAGGAGAGGATGAGGAATCACAATGAATTTTTAGTTCAGTGTAGTCACTTCTGCATTTTATTGATAAAATATGTGAGATAACAAGGGTGAATGAAAAGATGATAAATTGGATGTTATGCATATTAGAAATATGGCCATCAACATTGTCTGCATTCTGCAATAAACCAACACTATCCTTTCCATATTTCCTATTCCCATATTTACACGTAGAGTTAATTTTCCAGAAAAAAATTCACTCAAGTCTATGTCATCCTCACCTCTTTTATATTCCTCAGTCCCTGACTGTAAAAGCACATTAATTTGTGTAAATCATATGCCCTAAAATGACCAAAGGTCTCCTACCAGGTGAATCTGTGATTTCTTTGTCACATTAGACAGTGAGTCTCATGCCTCAAGTCACATTTCTCTAACTCCAGTCTTCCCACATTCATCCTGTACAGCTTCTGTTTCATTCAAGGTTGCTTCCATTTTAATTAATTATGATCCTAAAGCATTAATGTTCTTATCCATCAATGGCTGAAATGAACACTGATGGGTTGGTTTTAATGTATTTTTGGTTCTTATTTTTGCTATAGGGAAAACCAAAGTGCCTAAAATTGTTGATAAGGTTTGTTAATGAAAATGTTGAGAATCAGCAGGGATAAGACAAGACTGACTTTTTTGACTTCTCTCAGGACTCAGGAATAAAGTTCACTGTAAGAGAAAAGAATAAGATCTAAAAATTGAAATAGCAAGACTCCAAAATTAGGTGGATAAATTACCACATATTTTCATTTTTTTTAACTAAGTGGACCTGAATTTTACCATTTTTGTGTTTACGTCAGCAAAGTAAAATTCTTTATTCAAAATACCAGTCATTCTAAATTATTGATGATTCTATAAAATATTTGAACTACACTTAAAGTCTTTGCTTAGCAAATTTCCCTTTTAGAGTTTTTAGGTGATAATATTAATGTAAACAAACAAGAGGGGAAATATGTTGACTTAGTTTGACAGGTTTTGCTAGACACTTAGTAATTAATTGAGACAAAAAAAATCATGCTTAACACGGAACATGGCAAAACTGCAACTGTTTTTTAACTACAAAGTCATTTCAACAAAAAAGTTCGTAAGAGAAGTAATTAAACATGATCTGGGAATACTGTAGAAACTTTCAGAGAACAGTAGACTAAAAATGAACCTCGAATAAGTGCAGAATTATCTATTAAAATAATATGTTGTTTTTATTATATGTTAAAATTACAAAAAGCATGTTGGAGATGACATTTAATATGGCTCCCACAGGAACTACTAAAAATGCTGATATATTTCCTTGAGAGATGACAATTTAAGAGTTAGATAATTTGAAGTGAAGTATCGAAATCTTATTTACTCCTAATTTTTTTCAATATTTATTTTATGGTCAAAGCATTGCCACTACAGAAGATGCTGATTTAATACTTCTAAATAATAAAAATTAGTGAACAAAAAAAATAGGTACATGAGAATGAAACCTTCATACTAGGAGAGCAAGGAGTATATTGATAAAATGTTGATACCAAGGGAGCACAGTTAATAGGGAAGAGCACCACCACATTTTTGGAATTTGAAATTCAGCTTAGGTATTTGTTTTCTGTTGTTTTAAGACAAGTTCAATTTTAATGCAGTAACGAAGTTGGCTATTTAAGGAAATACCATAGCCAATTCTTCCATGGGGAGAAATAATTTTGTAAATCTACTGGTTGCCTTCCAGTTTCTTGATTTTATTATCTGTTTTTTTGTGTAACTAATTTACTTACAGCAAGTAGCATTAACATGCCCTATTAATGCTACATCCCATATTTTTCCAGTCTTCCTGCTCTTCTACATCTCCAGCATCAACATCTTATTCCTCTTACTGACTTTATTAGTGAGTTGCTGTGGCCAAAATACCTGACCAGAACCACTTACAGGAGCAAAAGATGATTTTGAGCTCACAGTGTCAGAGGTTCAGTCCATGGTCAGCTGACATCATTGTGCTGGGCTTGAGGTGAGGCAGAGCATCATGCAAAAGGGCATCGTAGATGACAGCTGTTCCACTCATGGCAGCCAGGAAGCAGAGAGGGACAGAAGGACCCAAGGACAAAATATGTAATCTTCTTATAACATATGTGCTCCAGCCATGTCTCACCTACCTACAGTGACCACCCAGTAATCCATTCAAATTACTAATTCATCAAATGAATTAATATAGTGGTTAGTATACAGCTCTCAAAATCTAGTCATGTTACCTGTGAGTATTCTTACATTAACAGGAGCTTTGGGGGGACACCTCCTATCTAAATCATAACACTGAAACCCTTCTTGGATAAGTGCAATAATTTCTTAAAATTTATCTTCATTTATATTCCCTACTAGGCAAAATGATAAGGGAATATATCATGTCACTTTGGTGCTAAAAATCATTTACCTGATAGCATGGTAGCTCACACCTCTAATCCCAATGGCTCAGGAAGCTGACGTAGGAGGATGGCAAGTTCAAAGCAAGCCTGAATAAATTAGCAAGGACTTATGCAATTTAGTGAGACTCTGTCTGAAAAATAAAAAGGGATGGGTATGCACAGTGGCTAAGCACCCCTGGGTTCAATTTCCATACCCTCCCCCCTCCAAAAATTCATTAAGCCATTTTTATCACATTTGGCAAAAAATTCAAATTTCCTTATACACATGCAAGTGTATATATGATGATATTCATTCTTATGTCTTGCTGTCCAACTCTCACTGAATTTCTTTCAGTCTCTAGAGAATAAAGTTATCCCTTATAGGTTTCCCCAAATTAGAATATATTACTAGCTTCTGTTCACGTATTTATTTCTATCTTATCTACCCAATTTGAATGTCACAACTGTAGAGAAATTTACATTGGTTATTGCATTTAAATAATCTTCAGTAAGTACTCATGCTTCTAGAACCCAGCCGGTCTCTATCCCAGAATTCTGAGACCTTCACACTATTATTTTTTTACAATTTGGCATTAATTTATTTGTGTATTCTCTAGTTTCTGGTGGCTATCTTGTAAATTTTTCATGGTAGTTTTGCTTTTTTCTCTTTAGCATCTAGCAAAATGTCAGGCACAGGTAATCAATGCATATTTTTCATTCAATAGATAAATGAAGGAAATAATCGATATAGGTTGTTCTGTGTCAGAAACACCAGCTTCACTGTAAGGAGGTCTGGATTGCAGCCTGCACCCTGCTACTCACTCTCCTGAAGGCCCCTTGGAAATATTTTAATTATGAAAGTATTTTCAGGTGTCTAAGTCCTCTTTCATTTACAACATTTTCTGTGTTTTGTAAGTTGTCTCCAAAATTAAAAGAAAAAATAATGAACAGTTGTAATAATACTTTCTTTTTAAAATAATAGTATCTTAAAGTGTTCATACTATTTTTAAAATTCAGAAAATATTTGCCAATTACAAAGAAAACATGGTATCAGTAATCTATGCAATAAAGTTAGATTTTCCTTGATAAGTCACTGTGGACTAGAGCATCATTCTTTTAAAAACAAATGTGAATTTAAGTGCAAAATAATTTCTCAATGCTCATGATTTACTGGCTAAATTTACTTACACTCCAAAAAAGATTTCTGACTGTCATGTAGTAATGAAGTATGAATAATGAATCTGGGCATAGTGCTATCTGGGGGCATGTTGGTTAAATATACTTACATATATATCTCCTTCAGCATAAGTAAATAGAATGTTACATAAACTGCTTGCAGCATAAGTGGCATTTATTCATATTTATATCTGTATTAGTGGTTATTTTCATAGAACTTGGAAAAGAAGTTGTATTCAGTAAATGTAGCTTTTCATTTAGTTAATTAATGAATGATGTTTGCATACCTGATACTGTTTAAACTTATTGAACTATTAAAATGTCCTTTAGTTTTTGCTTGTGTAAAAAACAGCTTTAAAATCATTTTTTAAAAATTATTTTGCACTTGTAATTCGATCAGTATCATCAAAATTCAGTTCCCTAGAAGCTGAATGCATGTCATACAAAGGCAGACTTCAGACAATGGGGCAAAAAAAGAGAATAAAAACCTGTTTGCTTCTATGCTTTCTCTCCTCAAACAGCTATATGTCACTAAAGGGACCCATATGTCCTCCCTGTTTTTGCAAATTAAATGTGAACACTGCACCAGCACTTGTAAACTGCTGCCTGCAATTCTTTTGATTCTTTAAAAAAAAAAAAAAAAAGAATGCAGGAAGAAAAGTGAATAAAACACTGGTAATTTGTTTAGCTGGTGGTGCAGGCTGTTCTCCGATCAAATTTTGTTTCCCAGAGGAAGGCATCAGTTTTAAATTACACAGCAAGCAGGCAAAAGAAAGGAGGCGAACAATCAAAACCTTCCCAGGAGGGGAAAGAATAAGGCAAGGGCTCCAGAGATCCCATTTAATAAATAAACACCTTCATTTCTGTAAGTTAATTTTGCCACAGGAAATAAGTTTAGTTTTAATTATATTGCCTTATGTCATGTTTTATAAAAGGTACATGAGGTTCATTGACTTTCTCTTATTAAAGCCTTTGCTGTTTCCAAAACTGTTGCGTGTAGATTCAGCCTCTGAGGAAACATAGCATGATGTACAATTATTTGAAATGCAATATTTTCATCTTATCCCATGTTAGTGACAATTAGATAGATGAAATTTTTTAATTTTCATTAAAAAAACCGGTTGACTTTTTGGAGTTATATAGGAAAGACTCAGACTTGTATTATTGGCACAAATATGAAAATTGAGCTACCCCTTGTCAGGTTTGGGAAAATATACCAGTAGTAATTTTGAGTTAATTTTCTTGATAGAGACCCCTCAGTGTCCATAATTCTGCATAGTTTTAATCTAAATTTAACATTGTCAAGAGGTGAATGTGTACAGGTAGGGGGCTTTCCGAGAAAAGTAAACCGGAACCTAGGTTAAAGGATAAGCCTCAAAAGGTAAAATTTGACTGACGGGAGCTAGCCAGCGAGATCACTAGATAGATTTAGAGGTTTTCCTTAAAATGAGTTTATATTTCAAGTCAGAATGAATTTTGGAGTTATTGAGCTGGCTATTCCCATTCCAAAGGACTATAAAACACTGGGGAGCAAAGTTTTCTTTCCTCTCTAGAAAGGAGAGGGGGCAACATGTAGTATCTGGACTTGGAGATTCAAGGTTTTATGATTCACATTCCGTGGCCCATGGGTCCTCTCACACGTGCCTGGTCCACAGCTCTCAAGGGGTCACCTGCAGTGGGGAGAAGGCAGCATGGGAGCTGAACAGAAGCGTCCTTTGCTGTCAGGGTGATACAAATAAGCATAGGTATTAAGATTCCCAAACATTCCACACCAGGATTTAGAAATCATTTTGTGAGCAGTTTTATAGGTAGTTGAGATTCATCTGAGCCTCTGGCCAAACTGTTCTCAAGTCCATGAGGGATTTGTTGATTCTTGTTTCCATTTGTAGGGATATAGATTAGTAAGAATACAGAAACCATTCGGTGTCAAAACAGGACATTGCAACTCATTTCATTTCAGTTATTATGTGATGCATCAATTTATTTTAGCTCAATGACTAATGTCACATAGTCAGTAAAAGGAAACCCATAGTGGCTTAAATTGGCTTTGGATAAAAGACGATGAAAGAAAAAAAATGAAATGAAAAGAGATTTATGTTTGTGGATTGCTTAGTGAAAATCATTTTTCTATGTGAGAGATACACCACTGATGTTAACATTCTGAACATTATGGGGGAGGAAACACATGTTAACTATTTGTCCTAAATATCACATTCATTAAAATCTTGGTGTATTGAGTATTTCTTACCTAAAGTAACATGTTTGAAACATGAGATGTATTGCCTAAGAAAAAATCAGCACAGGGTAGGTTGAGTCTGTGTCTATTAAACAGAAGACAATGAACTCCTGTCCTTAATGGCCATTCTTGAGTTAGGATTATGTGCTGAGGAATCTCATAGGGACAGTGTGTGATGTAATCAATGCAGTATAGTGCCCATTAAATGGTGAAAAAAATGCAATATAGTACATGTTGCATTCAGCATGTAAGAGGCACTATATTGAAGATAAGTGCTCATCTTTTTATAGTGTTACTTCTGAGTTATATTTTGTGTTGGTGCAGTAAATTGTCATTTAATATTGAATGATTAGTTTTCTTTCTAGTTAATATAAGGTGATAAGCCAATCATCATCATGCCTTCACAATTGAATGAGGTATAGGTAATGCAGGACAAGGAACAACAAGATGGAAGACATGAAATAACTTGAAGAGACACACTCAATTGAGAAATGCTCTCTCTCTAAATAATTCTACAAACAGACTGTGTTGCAGAAGACACAATTGTATTCCTCAAGTCAGCATGCTGCTCTCAAACCTGCCTTTCTCCTAAGTATGTATTGGGGAGAAAAATAAAGTGAGGCTATGTTTCATTGAGCTATTGTCCAATAGAATTTATTATGACTATGTGCTATAAAATATTCTAGGGGGATTCATGACCAAGGTGGCCATTGTTATGCATGATGAAGGGAGCAAATCCATGTTCTCTGTTATGACGTTATTAAATGAACCAAAGTTACCCACTCTTTAAGTATCTATTATTAAACTTTTAATTAAATTTAATTAATTAAATTTAGTCTCACCAGAAATATTAAAAACACTTGAAATAGGCCACATGCAAAGTACTAAATTAAGCCAATCAACTATTTTATTTAAAAATTCAAAATATTGCTCTTGAAAATACATTTTTGAGAGAATAAAAAGACAAGTCATGAATAAAGGTAAAGATGTTAGTCTATTTCAGATAAAGAAATCTCTAAAATGGGTAATAACACCAACAACTCAATAAAAATGATATAGACTGAATTGCTATTAAGCAATATGTAGATGAGAAATAAATAAATGGAAAATTGCTAAAAGCCATGAGGATTTAGGGAAATTAAAATTAAAACCATAACATATATATTTCAATTTATTCTGTTTAGATATACATGACAGTAGAGTGTATTTTGATATATATACATTGAATATAACTTATTTAATTAGGATCCCATTCCTGTGGTTGAATATGATGTGAGATTACATTGGTCATGTATTTGTGTATGAACATAGGAAATTTATGTCCGATTCATTCTAATGTCTTTCCTATTCCCACTCCCTTCCTTCATTCCTCCTTGTCTAATCCATTGAACTTCTATTCCCACCCCCCTCATTGCGTGTTAGCATCCACATAGCAGAGAGAACATTCAGCCTTTGGTTTTGGGGGGATTGGCTTATTTCAGTTAGCATGATAAATCTCCAGTTCCATCCATTTACCAGAAATGACATAATTTAATTTTCTTCATGGCTACTAATAGGGCATTGTGTATATGCACCACATCTTCTTTATCCATTTATTTGTTAAAGGACAGCTAGTTTGGTTTCAAAGCTTACCTGTTGTGAATTTAGCTGCTATAAACATTAATGTGGCTGTGTCACTATAGTATACTGATCTTAAGTCCTTCAGGTATATACCAAGGAGTGGGATAACTGGGTCAAATGGTGTTTCCATTCCAAGATTTCTAAAGAATATCCATACTCCTTTCCTGAGTGATTGCACCAATTTGCAGTCCCACTAGTAAAGAATGTACCTTTTCCCCACATCCTCATCAACATTTATTCTTACTTATACTCTTGATAATTGCCATTCCGACTGTAGTGAGATGGAATCTCTATATGGTTTCTATTTGCATTTCTCTAATTTTTAGAGATGTTGATTTTTTTCATATATTAATTGACCATTCATATTTCTTCTTCTGTGAAGTTTCTGTTCAGTTCCTTTGTCCATTTATTGATTGGGTTATTTTGCTTTTTGATGTTGATTTTTGAGTTCTTTATATTTAATGGAGATTGATGCTCTGAGGTACAGGTGGCAAAGATTTTATCCACAATGGGAATTCTTTACACATATTAGAATTTAATTTAAAAGTCTGATGTTAGCACATGTGGTTGAGGGTTTGGAACAAAAGGAATTTTCATTCACTCAGGTGGAATTATAAAATATTATAACCGCCTGTGAAAATATTTTGGCCATTTCTCCAATCTCTGAACAAAGCCCCTGTTAGCCCTTCCACCTTTGGTATTAATCCAAAATAAATGACAATATATAACCACGCAAAGACATTAAACCCATCTTTATAACTGACTCTTCTCTAATAGTCCTACACTGGAAACCACCTAAATGTCTATCAACAGAGGAATGGTGAAACAGGTGTAGTATACATACACACCATGGAGGAGCATTCATCAGTACAAGAAAACACTGGATACATGATGCATATTAGTCGATCTCAAAGAGAATTATTCTGAGTAAAAGGATCCAGACAATATATATATATAGTCTGGCTCCATATATATATATATATATATATATATATATATATATATATATATATANCTGAGAAAAATTGTCCACACTTTTAATATATATATATATATATATATATATATATATATATATATATATATATGAAGAAAAAAGTCTATACTCAATGATTCCATGTAGTTAAAATTCTAAAAAGTGCAGAGTAATTGATAGTGACAAAAATCACCAGTGTTTTCCTGAGAATGGAACAGAAGGGCGTCTGAATGATGAGATTAAAGTGGGCATGAGGAAATATTTAAATTATTAATTCATTCACTATGTTGATAAATGTATTTTTACATATTCCAAGACTTATCAATTTGTATAATTGAACATCTGCTATTTATTGTATTTTGTATCAACTATGTCTTGATATAAAGCAGTAGGATGAGCACATTTCTATGTGATTCTCTTTTCTCTTTGCCTGCTTATTTGGATAAAAGTTTCCCAGTCAGACATCACATCCATTCCAGTGCTATATACATTTATGGTGACATGATAAATATTATATCCCTGTATCACTTCAGAATCAAGCCACACTTTGACCTCTGAACCTTCCACTAGAGCACGACCACATCTTGTGGATTTATCATGCTTCCCTATGCTTTGTATTTGAAGCGTTAGATATCAGGGTGTATTAAATGCTCATAGCTGATAGTCCTGAAGGTGTTTCTTCACCTCTCTGAGGATGTTCTGCCCACGACAATGAAAAAGACCTCAGAATGCTAAGGAAAGCCATTTAGTCTGACTCATAATCTGCTTTTTCATTTCATACCATTTTGATCAGCACTGGCTCTGAAAGAGGCTTTACATTGCATGTTTGGGACATTATTGGATGTTTCAAATCATCATGACAAGGGTAAATGAGCAGGTCTGGTAGTATCTTCTCACCCAGGAGCAATTTAATCAAAAAATCTAACATAATAATGCATAATCACTTCAGTTGCCACTTCAGTGGTCTTTACTGTTTTTATACCACTTTCAACTAATCATCTAAACACTTACACATTTGGTTTAACCATCCTGCCTTATTTTTTATAATTATTCACATTTTTTTTCCTGAATAATTCACATCTCTGTCATGCAGCTTGTTCTGAGTGTGTAGATCTGTGATAACTTCTCTTATTTCATCTTATTTTCCAGTCACAATGTAAAATAAGAAGTTTAAAAAGGCAGAATTTTATTCATTGTGGCATGTATCATGACTTCAGCAAAAGGTATACAATCAGGAGACACCTTAACATCACCATATAACCAATCCAATGTAGTTTGCATTCTCAAAATTTAGTACTCAGGAATAGTTCTTCTTTTATAGAAAAATGTACTTGAGTAATTCTCTGGGAATTTTTACACAACTCACAACTTAAACCAGCTCATCCGGTTAGGCATCTATCTATCCAGGTATATTTCTACCAGGTTGTGATTAAGTGACAAGATTTCTAACTTATCCCCACTCAAGATACTGTTTACTACTGGCTTGATTATGTGTAGTCTTTGTTATGTTGAGATATATGTCTTCCGTGCTAATTTTTTTTGGCATTTTTAAATCACAAACAAATGTTGAATTTTATAAATTGCCTTTTTCTTCTATTGTTGTGGCATGTCACCTTTATTGATTGGCATATGTCAATCATCCTTGCATCCTTGCACCTTGGATGAATCCAACTGTGCCAACAATACCAACTACACTAGCTATGACATATTGGAACTCTGAGAAGGTTTACAAGACAAGAGCAATTACATAATCTCTAAAGATTTTAATTTAAAATAAACAGATGCTATCTATTGGGGAGAGCAAGAATGACTAGTATAACATGGGAGAGGGAGTCTTTAGAGTACCTTCTCAGCCTCACAATGTACAGACTGTCTCTTATTCATTTTTAATTATATATTTGAAAGCAGACTATCTAAAAACAAATTTAAAAATCTGCATAGATTATTCCCTATTATAAATTATAAATCCTAGCACAGAAAAGCAGGACTCTAGCTCAGTCTTCTACTGCTCCATGGCCAAGGGTTGTGGCATCTTGAGTCTTATAGTGTCCCAGAAAAAAGCACAGACCTTCCCCAAACTTGCTGAGATTAGTCTTGAACTCACTCAGTTTTCTTGAACATGACTTTCGGTGTATTCCACAAACTTAACATTTTGCCTTTGCACTATAATGTTCTTCAAAATATACTTAAAATCGAATGACTTTTTATTTGACCGTAAGTTATAAGTTCTCTTTTACACATGGTTCATTTGAAATTTATTTCAAAATGTATAGGATGTTCTAGTTCAATTAAAAGGTTTTTTTTAAATTTCTAGATTAATGTTATTTGAATTATATAAGAGAAACTCTAAATTATTTCACTACTTTGAGATTTATTTAAATTTATGAATCTCCTAGAGATTGCAGTGCACATTTCTACTATCATTGCCCATATTCAAACAATAATTTGTTCTTTCTTTCTTTCTTTCTTTCTTTCTTTCTTTCTTTCTTTCTTTCTTTCTTTCTTCCTTCCTTCCTTCCTTCCTTCCTTCCTTCCTTCCTTCCTTCCTTCCTTCCTTCCTTTCTTCCTTTCTTTTAGGGGGGTACTGAAAATTGAACCCAGGGTTATTTCACCATTGAACTACATCCCCATTTTATCTTTATTTATATTTATGTTTATTTTATTTTCAGTCTTGCTGATTTTTTTGCAGGTTGGTCTCAAACTTGAAATCCTGCCTCAGCCTGTATAGACCCTGGGATTACAGGCATGCACCACCACACCAGGCTTGGCATATAATTTTTAAATGCAAGAAATATATAATTGGTAGGTTGCATTTTAACAAACGGCATGACAATAGTTATATGCCTAATGCAAATAATTTCAACACATAGTTCATGCAATATACAATTCTTATTGATTCATATACATAAGTAGTCTAAAATCACATGCTTCTTAAAGGAAATATATGAATATGAACTTTCAGTTAGGCAACAGGATTTTAGACACAATACCAAAGCAAAGTTCATACAAAAAAATTGTTATATTAACTTCAATCAAAATTGAAAAGTTTTACTTTATGAAATATAGTTTAGAGACAAACTACAAATTAAGAGAAAATATTTGCAAACCAGGGATCCTATAAAAGGGATGATTCTGCCACATATAAAAACCCTCAAAAACACATTAAAAAAACCCTCTCAATTTAAAGTGAGAAAAGAATTTGAGCAGAGAACTTCAGCAGAATAGATATCTGAATGACACTTAAGTATTTGAAGTCTATTTAATCTTCAGAGACATGTAAGTTAAAACCACAATGAGATACATTACATATTTTAGAATGGTTAGAATTAAAAAGAGTAAACATACCATCTATTGAAGATGGTGAGTAACTAGAAGTCGTATACCCTGTTAATGAGAGATCACAAAGAACTAAGTATGTGTCTATCCTACAACCCCTTCTACAATTAAGTGTCTCTTCAAGAAAAATAAAAGCTGATTTCTACAAAAGGTCTTATAAAATATTCTTCATAGTCATTCTTATATAGTTTACACTAAAAATAATCTAACTGACCATTAAAATAAGGATGGATAAAGACATTTTGGTATATTTACAAGATAAAAATTCCTTTGAGCAATGAAGAAGTAAGAACTATTGTTAAACCAAGAAAATATATGGATCTCAAAATGACTATGTGGAATTAAAATTCTAGACCAAAAAAAGTACGCATTTATAATTTTGTGTATGTAAAAGTCCACTAACTATTAATGCGTCCATAGTAAAAGAGTGTTTTCCTGGGAGTATGGGCAGCAGGAACTGTGAAGAAGTGGTCGTCATTACAACCAGGCACTAGAAGTGTTTGGAGCTGATGGTGCTGTTCACTATATTGAACATGGTGGACTTAGGAGTTACACCATGTCAAAACAATATGTGCAGAATGAGGAGTTTTTCAAGCTCAGTATCATGAAAAATAAGCCAACCCAAAAGAATACACATTCCATTGCATAGAGTTCAATGACAACAATGACAAAAAACAAATCATAGGATTTGAAATATTTGGGAAAGAACGTGGTGGAAATGAGTGGGAATGAAAATCAAACATATTTTTTGGTTGCAGGAAGGTTTAGTTATATTCTGTATTAACTTCTTTACTTTTCCATATATGTTACTTTCATATATGTATATATATATATATATATATATATATATATATATATACACATATATACATATATATGTTGGATTTTTATTCATTACTATAACTTCTATTAATTCTCTCATATGAATGACTGTCAAGTGACGTTGATAGCTCTATCCTATCCATAGGGGTAGAAATAAGCATTTTAAAAGGTCTTAATATTTATTCCTTTATCTTTTCTTCAGGCTATTTGATTTACCTATAAAATTCATAATCCCCAATTCCATCACTTGAATGTATTCTGAATTTTCAAGGTTCATCTAAAATGTCTCTAAGAAAATTCTACTACATGAAGTTTCCCTCTGATATTCTACTGTGTTTAATTTTGGAAAATCATTTATTTATTCCCTGTTTTTTTTTAAACCTCAGCTGTGGAAAAAGAGATAGGAACTTGAGATATAAAATTATCAGAAAAGACTGTGAGAAAAATCACTAGCCCCATCTGCATAAAGACCATCCATTCTCAATACCAGCTAATGGACAAATCACCAGTTGACATGATTGATTATGCATTTGAATAATACTGAACCAGCTCTTTACATCCTGTGTCCAGTTTAGTTTCACTTTGGTCTAATGAACACCTCCTCTTTATGTATACATATGTTCTGTTTACTTTTTAAATTTTTGACACTTTTAAATCTAAAATATTTATTTGACAAATACAAATTTTACATATACAAGATATACAGTGTGATGGTTTATAAATGTACACATTGTGTACTAATGACAACAGTTAAATTAATTAACATACCATCACCAGCCATAGCTACCATTTGTGTATGTGTGCATGTGTCTCTTATCATCAACCTTGAAGTAAGAAATGTATACTTTTTAAATTTGCATTTTTTAATTTTGATTCACAAATATTAATTATACAGAATGATGGGTTTTATTGTGGTAGATTGGTACATGTAAGTAAAATTATTTTATCACCTTCTCTCCCCAATATCTTCCCTTACTCTCTTTTCCTCCTGCCCATAATCCCCTTCCTCTGCCCTACTTCCTTTCCATCTCCATTTTATTTTCTTTCCCTCCCCTCCACTGGCTTCTACACATGAAAGAAAAGATTTGATTTTTGACTTTCTGAGTCTAGTTTATTTCACTTAACAGGATGCTCTCCAATGTCATCAATTTTGGTACAAATGATGTAATTTCATTCTTTTTTTATGACTGAATAAAACTATGTAATATA
>NW_026000037.1:8268928-8283362 GCF_001458135.2 Marmota marmota marmota
ATTTTTTTTTTTTTTTTCTTTTTCCATTCCTCTGTTTTAAGACACCTAGTCGGGTTCCATACCTTGGCTATTATGAAATATGATGTGATAACACAGATATGCATGTATCTGAAAGTATGCTGACTTTAATTCTCTTTAATTATACCAAGGAATGATATAGTTGGAGCCTATGGCAGTTCTATTTTTAGTTTTTAGAAGATTCTCCTTACTGTTTTCCATAATTGCTGTACTAATTTATGTTCTCACCAATAGTTTATAAGCTTTCCTTTTCCCCTCATCCTTGCCAGGATTTATTGTTAATTGTGTTTTTGATGATTGCCATTCAGACTGGGGTGAGAGATAATTTCGGTGTAGTTTTGATTTGCACTTCCCTGATGGCTACAGAGGTTGAACATTTTTTTCATATAATTGTTGGCTGTGTTCTTTATTTTGAGAAGTGTGTATTCAATTCTTCTACCCATTTAGTCATTGGGTTATTTGTTTTTTCAATGTTGAGTTTCTTGAGTCTTCATATAATCTGGATTTAACCCTCTATCAGAGGAGTAGCTGGCAAAGATTTTTCTCTTGTCCTTTTGATAGTCTCTGCACTCCTTTACTTTCTTTACTGTGCAGAAGCTTTTAAATTTGATCCCAGCCATTAATTGGTTCTTGCTCTTATTTCCTACTCTAAGAATCCTCTTTAGGAAGTCATTGTCTGTGTCTATATGTTGACGTACTTTCCTCTTTTTTTGTTTTTTGTTTTCCCTAATATCTGCAAAGTTGTTAGTCTTAAAGTCTTATACTTCAGTTTTCTATTCATTTTCATTTTCAGTTGAGTTTTGTAGATGGTGAGAGATAAGCACTGAAGAAAAACTAGATGACAACACTTGAAGATGGAAAGACCCTTCATGTTCATAGATAGGCAGAATTGACATTGTCAGAATGACAATATTTCCAAAAGTTACCTACAAATTGAATGCAACCCCCATCAATAATACCAATGATATTCTTCACAGAACTAGGGAAAAATCAATCTTAAAATTCATATGGAAGAATAAGAGACCCAGAATAGACAAAGTGATCCTAAGAAAAGAGAGTAATTCTGGAGGCATCACAATGCCAGAGTTCAAATTACTGCAGAGCCATAACAACAAAACCAAATGATACTGGCATAAAAATAGAGATGTAGACCAATTAATAGAATAGAAGACACAGAAAAAAAAAACATATAGGTAAAGTCATTTGATTCCTAACAAAGGTATCAAAAACATGTTGAATAAAATAAATCCTCTTATACTGTTATTAATTATAATTACCATGTTGTACCTTAGAACCCCAGACCTTTTTTATCATATAAGTAAAAGTTGGGGTTTTTTTTGAGTAGCATATCCTTATCTTCTCCCAGCAACATCTCCCACCTCTGTCAACAGTCCCAACTTTTCTACTCTCTAATTCTATTAGTTAGATTTACGTTTCCACATTCCAGAGACATCATGCAGTATGTGTCTTTGTGTGTCTGTATTATTTCACTTTGTATAATGTCTCCTAGGTTTATCCGTGTTGTCATGAATGGAAGGATTTGTTCTTTTCTTTATAGCTGGGTAACATTCTATTGTATGCATTCTTTATCTAATCATGGATTAACAGACTTAGGTTTTTCCCCACATCTTGGCTGTTGTGAATAATGTTGCTATGAACATGGGGCCTAGATGTCTCTTTGAGATATTTCATTTATTTTGAATATATACCGAGAAGAGAGATTTCTGGATAACTCAGGACAATTGCATTTAGGTACCAGAATGGAGTGTCAGAGCTGATAATAATGGAGAGTGCAAATGCTGGAAATCAAGCAAGCCTCCCAGTGAAGAAAAATGAACTAGACAAAATCTTGTACTTAGGCAGAAAAGAAGTTTATTACACTTTCTCCATTAAACACACTTATTATTCGTTCCCTTTTAAATTAAGCATCTTTAGAGTGTCTAGTAAGTAATGCAAACATCTTATGCTTTCAGGATCGATATAGTTTCCTCCTATTTCTCTAGTAACATCAAAATCAATGTTCTCCCATTCCTGTGTCTCACAGATTGAAAACATGCTAATAATCCTTCCGGTCCATATTAATCCAAAATATGAATAAGAAACAGACTTCCCTATGCTATCAGGTACACCATTTGCTATAATGTGTTATGATTCACTTTCATTTTATTTATTGGGATATGATGGGTCAGTGTGCTCCAATTTCACCTACAATCCACCTGCCCCCCAAATAAAGAAGAAGAAAAAGAGAAGGAATGTTAAAGCTGTACTGTACTGTAGTTCCTGGTTTTCTTGCTCCGACTTCCAGGAGCACTCTTGAGTCTTCCTTTCATTAACTCTTAATACACTTGTCCAGTCTCAGATTAAATCTGTCAGTCCTTCGGAGAGATTTTTCCTAACATGTGTTAGAAATCCACATCTACATTGATTTTTGTGATTTCCTCTCAGATTACTAGACTCTCATCCTTTAAAATCATCATTGCTGAATATAATTCCACATTATTCAATGCTTATTTATTATTCATGTCCTCCACAAGACTTCAGGTCCAAAAACATAGGGACTAATAATAATAATGGGATGGTCAAAATCTTTGAGATTTTAAAATCTTGGCTTTATAGTTTATATATAAAAAGCTATGACATAAGTCTACATGCATAGTGGATAATGGAATAAGCATCGCTCTTAGAAATGTTCAGGTACACTGACGCCATATTTATGTCTGGAGCAAAGCCCAGACCTCGGAAGTCATCCACTAGCCTCCATGACAATCTTCTCACCATTTGCCCTGATGTGGCTTCTGTGTACCTCATACAGTGTCACACTCCACAATCCACCCTCTTCTTAACCTCAAAACCTCAAATATAGATCCTGAAATATTAAGTTCTTATCAATCTATTTGAGTTGATTGGCCATTTCCTTCAAGTTCCTTGTCTCATCCAAGCCAACTGGCTTCATTTTCTACCTTTCTGAGGAATGTGAGCAGTTTGATTCTCCTTAAGACTGTTACTTTTATCATTTGTTTATATACAAAGATATAATATATAATAAACACGCATCACTATACATATATACAATTACCTCATAGTCACTTCATACTTATATATCCATCTCTACATATGTAATCTAAATGGCTATTAATGTGTGTGTGTATATGTATGTGTATATATATATATATGTGTGTGTTTGTGTGTGTGTGTGTGTGTGTGTATGTTTTTATTTGTATGTGTATATATAAAACTGGAATGGGAATAATTCATTGATAGAGCATTTGTTTAGCAAGTATGAGGCCCTGGATTTGATCCCTAGAACTACCCCAAAATAATTAAATTAATAATGTAAAAATGTGCTTCTATAATCACTTTTCTTGGTAAAACCTATTAGGTACAGATTTGCAGTAGCAATAATTTTTTTTTTTATTCATGTACTGCACAGGGCCATGTGCTAAAAATTATGCTCGCTTCTCTACTAATGTGTGATTTTTCTTCACTTTTAAACAAAAACAGACTAATAAAACTCTGATTCTAGCATCTCCTTGTTTCTGTACCCTAACTCTGTCATTTCTATATCTCTAATTTTTGGCAAAAATCTTAGAAGTGCAGGCTAGAAACATAAGATCTTCTAATCTTTTAATCTTATTGATAAGGAAAAAAAAAAGGACCTACATCCTAAGAAATCTCTCCCGTGTCACATTACCAACTGTGGATACATCTGAGAAGAGTACCTAGACTTTCAAAATGTAAAATTCAATTGCCTTTTTTCCATCAAACTGTTCCTTTTCCACCCATCCTGTTATCTCTTAAATTTGTTGTTTTTTTTTTTTATCTTGTTCAACCTAGACTAAAAATATTTAGCTCCCGTGTCTTTGTCTCCCCACAAAGGAAAGGAATCACTGAGCGCTATCGTTCCCACCAGCAAGCCCCGTACACTCTGCTAGTTCTTTCTGTTGCTATTGCCAACTTGGTAGTCCCTAAACTCATTAATTCTCACCTGTACAATCTTCATCCAAAGCTATAGACAGAAGCTTCTTGGTGATTCCTCAGTTATAGACTGGGACTCTCACCTCAGCTAGGCCGTGCCCACGCTGTGCATCCCTGCAGCAGTGAGCTGCACTCACAGTCATCCCTTAATTACCACTCAGAAAAAGCAAGCTCAAAATACACTGCATCCTCTATATCCATTGAGCACTTAGCACACATCAGACCTAAAGTCTGCTTTTAAGAAATAATTAAAGAAAGACACATTCTCATAGATTGTAAATAATAAAGTTTCCATGGTGGGATTAAAATTGATAAAATATTGCATTTTAATGAATATCTTATTCAAAAATACTTTTTTATTTTCTCCCTATCACCCATAGAATTTGGTGAGAATTTCTAAGTGTGGCTTTCAGGAACTCTGCATTTAGGACCCCCATCCTTCTCTTTCAGTCAATCTTATTTTGTAATCTGTAATTAGGCTATTTAAAAATGATAAAAGATAGAGTCAGTTTCCTAAATAATAAAAAAGATAGTAACTTTCATGTTTTAATCAGTAAATAAAGCAAATTAGGATTGATTCAAATACACATTATATGAATGAGATACTTTCAAATATCATGGTTTGACCAAACACACAATGAGTAGGCAGCTGATATAACAGCTTGATAAAACCTTATTTCCTCAAATGGTGGAAAGTCAATGGTTTTTTAAGTAATAAGCAGCTGATGATCCAAAGTAAGTGACTGAAAAACAGAGACAACAGGATTAGGGCACAGTGGGTATCAGGGTGAGAGAAGGGAAAGACTCTCCTGACTTCCCTGTTCCTGCTCACAGGCAGCGACCAAGATCCAGCTGCTTGTAAAATTTCATTCTTTATCTCCTACAGCACGTTCCACTTTATGCAAAAAAAAAAAAATATATATATATATATAAAAGAAAGAAAGAAAAGAAAAAGTGTTTCTCATAGAAGAACCGAGTCAAAGTGACAAAATAAGAAAAGGCTGAGTCCTCATCACTCTACCTCTAGCTGTGCAACTGATTGATGTTTTTAAAGCTCTCAAGGAGCAGCTGCAGTTGCTGTTGCAAAACAAAAAAAGAAGGGAAGAGGGCCAGGGAATTATGTGGCCAAATCATTTTCCCACAGCAAATGGGATAAGGATTATGTTAGGTAAGAATAACACAGTAAATATAGTGGATCTGTGGACGAAAGGCAGCAGGTATGCCCAGGGGAGCCTGCAAGGGGACCTGGCAACAGCGCTCCTCAGATTGCCACACCAGCCAAGGAGAGCCAGTCCCTAGTCCTGCCTCATTACATAGCTAATAGATCTGCTCATCCCAGAAGACCTGTTTTCAACCAGCGTTTATAATGAGCAATCACAACCTCCGTCTTCGGATGCTTAGAACACAGAGCAGCCACCACTTGACCTGGGGTTTCAGTCACCAGGCCTGAAGAGGCAAGAAAGGTGAGGATTGCAGAGAAATAATCAAGAATACTCAGCTGAAGCTTGAGTTTATCAGAAAAGAAAAAGAGTACAGATAAAAACATGCTGGCTTCTGAGGAACAAGGAAGATGACAGTACTAAAAAACTGGATAAGAAATTCAGAGACACAGGAAATATGTTTACGGTAACATAAAAATTGATTTTGGTAGCATAATCTCAGGGTTATTTCAGAAGTTTTAAGATGGATGCTTAAATAGATAGTAGGGCATATTAGCATGTTCAGGCACCCAGGCAATGCTAGGGATACAACCAGGCTCCTGGCTCTGTGCTTCACTGAGGCCAATTTTATTTGTGAGCCATCCACAATCATATTCCTAACTCAGGGAAATGCTTTCACACCAATTCTGCGTTAGAGAATTAACATCAAAGGAAGTATGTTCCTCTATATGTTGCTGTTTTCCATAAATCCATTAAAAGCATACATGATGATTACATGTATCTATACATTTACAGCATTTAAAATAGTACTTGTCATGTATTAGATGCTAATAGCATTTCTCATAATTAATATGATATTTCCTTTGTAGGTGCTTTGAACAAAACAAATATTAATTAGATCATAGCTTTTCTTAAGCAGATGATAGTTCCAAAAGGAAAAAAAATTACATGTTTATATATACCTATACACACATGCACACACACACACACAGGCATGCACAATCACATGAATTTTGTGTGCACATGTGTACAAGCTCCAAAATACAAAATAGAAAAAAATACAAGAGAACAAAATCATAGAAGTCTTTTGTGGTGGGAAATTAATTTAAACTTACTCTGATGCTGCAGCACATTGAAAATTTTTAACAGCCACAGAATCTGTCTTGCTTGTAATGAGTTATCTTATATATGTATGCAGTTAAGGAACAAGATTTGCCAGAAGTAAACGAAATAAATGCATATATACTTCCACATGGGTATGGTCTCCATCTCAAATGGACCTTTATTGCATTTTTCTTTATACTTGACGGCAGTGACATAACTTTGTCCAATGCTGCAATTTCAGCATATTTAAAAATAATTATTGAATGAACACAGAATATGGAGGTGGTTTTTATGTCAATATGCTAATTCAGCTAAGTGAAACTGAAATAAAGCAAAGGCATGTTCAAGTTTTATGACTATTTATTAAGGATTCCCTTTCTTCTATCCTAGACTTTTACCTGCATGAGGAAAAGCTTACATTATTGTTTTCAATATTTTCTTCTAAGTTCCTAACACAGGCTCTAATACACAGCTATTCTAGGAAAATATAAGATGAGCGAACACATTTTCATTAGTGTGATCATACTCCACAAGTGTTTTCTAACCGCCTTAGTGGCTTATCATGAGGGTTTTACACAAACATGTGTGTACACATATACACACATAACACAAATGTTCAACAGAATTTTAATGGCAGAAAAGTCTTCCATTTCATAGAATTGTAAGAATTCATTTAATAAACTCCCTGTTATAGGATAGTTTAAATAGGCGTCTTTCTTTGATTTTTATGACAGAAAATCTGGGTTGCTAAGTAAATTGAAAACTCAAGGTCTTGAATGACACATCATATGCAAAAGCAGTTTTTTGCCACCCTCTTAACTGGAGAGGTTAACTCAGAAGTAGAAGGAGAATGATGAAAGTTTAGGCATGGAACTCTGTCCTGTGCACTCGGCAGTAAGCTAGGGATTTGGCAAATACTCCTACTTACTTTGACAACTCAGAGGTAAATGTAGCCTTTCTACATTCCTATGAGAGACTCATGCAAGCAGGACCCAGGTTGAGATAAACTAAAACAGGAAATAAGTTTTTGAGTGTATAAGCCTCAAAATATCTCACCATCTCCTAAGTTCAGTGTTAACTTTTATGGAGACTACAGGGGGACCAACTACCATCTCCCTAAGTAGCACGGAGACAGGAAACAGTAGTTTCCAGATGTTTAAGGTCCTTGCAGAAGGAATGAAATGCAAGTAAGCAACAAGCTTTGAGGACCTCTAACTTAGGGCACATGACTGTGGATACTCAGGCGAAGCTTCCATAATGCTCTAGCACTAAGGAAAGACCTGCTTCTCTGAAGCCATGGCTGCACTTACACCATCCTACTCCACCTTGGCTGGGAGCCTACAGCACTGGGGCCATTATCTTATTGAGTGACACTGTACTTCGTGCCAAAACATCAGCTAGGGGGCTTGAAATGATGACAGAAAATATCTGTAAATAATTCAATATTGTGTGTCTAACTTTGTGTACAAGAATGTTATATTGACCGTGGCTACAAAATACCACCATCAACTTTTCATCTTTCAATACTTTTCTCAAATTAGCTTTTACATTTAAATAACTGAATTTATTCACATGATTTTTTTTTTTTTTTTTTTTTTATGAAACACTGACAGTGGTATCTACCTGGCCTGAACCCATTCAAGAGTCCTAAGGAGAACATACTTTTCCTAAGGCAAGTGTAACTGCCCAGATTTCAGACTTCAGGTTACTCTCCCAATTCGGAAAGAGCTAGACTCAATGAAGAAATCTCCAATACGCTGTTGCTGCAAGGCCTTTTCTTCATATTGGTGCTACCACTCATCCACTGAAGAACATTGGCTTTGAACAAAGGCTTTCTCAGAGGGGGCTCCAAGAGTCTTCTCAGATGCACATATCTTTACTTACAGTTCCACTCTACTTTATTCACTTTTGTGAAATTCATAAATATCTTAAGACTGATATTTTGGAAGGTGGGAGAGAATGCATTTATATATCTGGTATAAACCTGAATTTACATGAGGCTATTTATATTGTCTTTCCTTTCCCTACAGTGCCTTCCCCAGATCGCACTGGAGAAGTAACAAAATGTATTGTATCTGAAGGTGTTGCCTATTTATATTTGAAATCCTCTGAATGTCGAAAAGATTGGTTCACTGCATGGTTTCACAGAGTGGACCTGTACATATTAGGCTGCATTATAGTTAGCCTTTCAGAAATGGTTCCACCTACTTAGTTCACATGCTGAGCTCTCAAATAGGAATTACATACTGACTTCTGCTCTTCCCTTTAAATTGTTCCAAATCATACTGTAGAGGTCATATATATTATAGTTTGTGGTATTTTAGATTTACTTTGTTTCACTATTGTTGATTTTAAAAATGAGAAGGCATTTTTCTGACTATACTGACTGTGATAGCTTTTCTGGAAAGTTCTCAGATTGATTTGTAGAAAGTTAAGTTCTCTTTGAATAAAATATAGGGAATTAATTGGAGAGAAAGAAGATAATACAAAATTAATATTTAATATTTAAAGCAGTTGGTGAATCAAGTTGTAGGACAAATTCTATATATACTATAGGACTCTGCATTAGCAAAGCATGTATTTTAATTCCTACAGTCTGACTTGGAACCCTGGCCCCAAGGAATCATGTCATTAGGTTTCTTTCTGTATGGAGTTGGCTGGGCTAGGAATCCAAACTACAGTTGGCTTGGATAACCAAGTGGAGCAAATAACCCAGATGTGTTCTATGAAATTAAGTAACTGTGTAAGATATTTATTTCTAGATAAATAATGATCTGCATTAGAATAAATGATTAGAGTCTCCAGCATGTGCCTTCAAATTCTATTTTACACTCTTCTCAAGTAAAGATGTGAAAAAATACCGTGCTGAGATCTGCAATGATCCCGAATATAATTTTCTGGATAGTTGCAGTGATCCCTCTGAGGCACATTCTCTGCACTCTCTTTGCCCAGACAGTAGCTTTGCTTCTCATTAGTTAGGAGAGACAAGAGTGTTTTTCATCACACTGTGGAACTCTCATCTCACAAAGGCCAGCCAGGGAGTTACAGAGCTATAGGTTAACCCTGGATGTTCATTAAAAGCACCAGGTTTGTCAGGAGAGTGAATAGTGATCATACACTTTATAGTAGGCTCTGGGGAAGAATCTCTGCTTCCGAGTAGGTTGTGGTTGTTCATTAATAGCATGCTTGTCCAAAACAAATAACAAGGTGAAGCAGGAAGTTGTTGCTTTTAACTCACCTAAGCCCAGAGACCAAGAGCAAAAGTTGTGCTTCCTGAGTTGCACATAAAAAATAAAGATAAAGAACCCCTGAACGTTTTCTGAAATGAGCTTCTCAATTGAGAGGAGTTTGAATCATTATTTACTAAAGTTGTAGTGAAGAGATTAGATGTAAATTTACAGAATTGCTTGTAGATGATACAATAATTCAGGAGACATATATTTATGTACATATTTGGCATACAAACTTTGAATAATTCTAGCATGATGAGTGATATTTAGAGACACCAATGAGAACATAGTATGATTTTTTTCAAGCTTTTAAGCATTAAAATTCATATGACAGATTAACGTAATATTAGTCAAAAGAAAATGTAGTTTTGATGGAAGAAAGAGTATTAAAATTTTATCAGAATGGAACTAGCTTCTTTCATGCATCTGGCTGAATGTGTTTTAATTGGATCTTTGTGGTTTCTCTCTTCTCTCTCCTTCCTTAAAAGTCACAGTCCAACTTTTATCAATGTCACATGTTGATTGAAGACTTATTTTTGAAAACCACACTTTTTAAATACCTTTGTACAATTTTTTTAATCAAGCCTTCTCCTAAATTATGGTCCACATTCAGAATTATCAACTCAAAAAATGATTTACTCATTGAAATCTTCAACAAATGCCTTTGCATGACACATCAATTGCTATTGACAAGATTTTTATTCCACCAGAGGTTTGAACATGGATATGATATACTATTTATCATATAGTGTTTTAACTTTTAGAATGTATGTCATCCAGCTCATGCATAGCATATTTCTAGAATATACAAACCATATCCCAATTACTTCTTTATATTTTATTATTTGTGCCAGCATACGGTTATGGCACACAGATATAGCCCAACAAAGTAATATTAGCAAAATTTTCAACTTATTTTACTCAAATTTAAACTTGATATAATATTGCCTATCAGATAATCAGAACAAACATTTAATAACTATGCTATCAATCAAAAGTAAATTATATATAGTAGCACATGCCAATTATGTTTCAAATAATTACTATAAATGCACTCTGAAGTGACATTTTAATTGCAAAAATACTAATGTGCACTTTGAATTTTCAAGATATTTTATACAAATATGTACCATCATTCAAAATGATCATACATAAAATTTGCCTTCAGTGTTGTTCATTTGAGACAGATCTCTGCCATCTCCAGAGAAAAATAGCAGCATTAATATTAGTGGATCAACTATCAATTAAAGAGCGATGAATATGTGTCCAGTTGTGTTCCAGGTGTGACTTGTGTATCTTATCACTAAAGTCATCCTTTGGTGCTCACTGTTCTGTTCTCCCTCTTTCTCAGGTTGTCAACTAGGTGCAGAGGTGTTCAGGGTGGCTATTGTGGTGGTGACTGGGGAAGCCAGGTTCTTTGTTTTCATCCAGTTGGTGAGACACAGTGTGCATCTCAAGCTGGGTACAGGGTATTGATTGTGAACCCCATGAGGAACCAGGTGGGTACTTGTCAGTGGTCACCAAACAAACACATGTTCACAACTCAAAGTGGGATTGATTCAGGTTCATTTTCAGGGAACTGTATTCTAGGATCTGTGTGAGAGAGATTGAAGCTAAATACTCTATTTCTCTAGTTAGCCACACTGAAATCAGAGACATGTTATTACTTCTAAAACGTTTAGGAAATTATATAAGGCTTATATGACCTTAGTGTTTCTTCTCATACAATAAAGGGTTAGAGATGAAGTAGGTGTTACTATAACCATGATCTGAAAAGTGTTTGACACATTTTATATTAAAATGCATGTATGAATATCAGCCATAAGACAAAACAAGGGCTTGTGACTAGAATTATTATTTTTTTTAAATTCTGGGTCAGAGTTATTAAAGTTACAACATACATTAAAAATGAAAATATCTCTTCTACAGTGGTTTTGAGAATTCATAGCATATTACAAATCAGACAAAGAAATTAAAGCCACTTTGAAAATTTAAAACACTGTCTTCCAAAGGCACAGAAGGACCCAAAACCACAAAACCCAAAAATGAGCCAAAAGCAAAAAGAGAAAATAATACTCAGCTAAAGAAATTAATTCCTCAGCTGGAGCCCACATGCCCATGTTTGTGTTTTGACATGATTAGGAATGCTCTTGTCCTCCATTCTGGATCTGTAAAAACAACAGCAGCTGAAAGACCACCAACTCTGCTTTTCCCTGGACTGCTAGCTTCCGGAGGGCCACCACACTGCCTTCCACTCATTTGCAATGTAGGCCACCTGTTGTGTCAAAAAGGGAGTTTTCCATGGTCCTTCCACATTTTGATCTTCTACCAGTGCAACTAACACAGTCAGCTGGCAAAGAAACTGGGGAATAAAGTTTTCACCTCCTTGGCCCAGCAATACCCAGCAGGATTTAGGAAGATGTGATCCGGTTGGCAGACCAACATGTTAGTCACCATCTTGGCGTGCTACAGGAAAAATTCCACCCTCAGCTTCTATGGCTGGAGTCCAAGAAATTTTTGTTGTTTCATTTTCTTGAAGTAGTGTTGGCATCTAAGACATCAGACTTAAAGTATAAACCTTGTGTTCTACTATAGAGGAATACAGAACTGACATTTTCTCCTGATTTTAATAGGATTGACAGGCAGACCCGATAGGGAAGACCTAAATTATACTTAGAGATATCAACTTAGCTGATGAAAACTGTTTGTCTGTCTCAATAAACCCTTGAAATTACAATCTATCTATCTAAATTAAACACACTTGTGTTTCATTTTGTCTGCTCTGCTGCCCTGTTCTACAGACTTATACAGGTTTCTTTTAGTACCATTTTAGATAATTTTCTATGTGACCACCTTATCTTAACAGGTATGTAAAGAACTGTAAGTCTTCTAAATTTGGGTGTAGTTACTGAGATAATGCTTAATTTCACAAGCAGGAGTACTTTTTTTTTAAATGTTTGGTGAAAACAGCTAGAAATTTGTTTGAAATTTTATAAAGGCAACTCAGAATTAGAAAAGAAGGGTCTGACTAGAAAATTCTTATATTTCTATGGAATTTACAACCAGTGTAGATTTCAAGGAAAAAGTTGAAAGAAAATGCCAAGAAATGATAAAATTCCCACTTTCACTCATTCTCCCTCTTTGCTGTATTTGGCAAAATATTTAAACTGTCTCCCTGTTTCAGATATAGACCATCTATATGTATGAAACGTGGTGCTAAGCTTTGCCCATGAATAATTTCATTTAATTTTTACAACAGCCTTAAGCTATGATTATTATTATCCTTGTTTCATAGAAATAAAGCTTGAGGTTTATATCTTATAAAAAGTCATTTTTTTTTTCATTCTGGGGCTCAGGTCTTTGTGTATTTAGCCCTACCATAAACTTCCTTCCTCTTTATGTTGGTTAACTTTGTTCTCAAAGAAAAAGTCAGGTATGCTTAGGACCCCCAGGAGACGAGTGAAATGGCATACACAAAGAAACAAGTGCACTCTCTGAACCCCATCACCAATCAATGAATTTGCATCATATTTTATCACTCCACTTCCATAGAATAAAACAAAAGCCAATAAAGAAAAAAATAGAAAAACAGTGTGATCTCTCAATGGCAATATTTATACATACTTTTAATTTGTTCATCAGAGTTAAGAGTTCAACATGCACATTCCTGACAAATCAGAACATAAAAAGTGGATCTTTATAGGTAAATCAACAGCACAAAGCCTGTTGCAGAGTTACTGAGTTAAGAATGTTTTCATCTTGAAATGTTTCCATTTATTGAAAGTATTGAGGATGACTCAATATGGACAAGGTATAAACTTCATAGTCACAATTTAAATATTGTAGTTATTCATAAATGAAATATATGTGCACATATATATTTGGTAACAATTACAAGCCAGGAACTACATTAAATTTTTTTAACTATTAAAATACTATTCATGTAACTATTAATTATGTGCTGTCATGATATACCAGTTTCCCTGATGCTCTTCTGAGGGATTCAGAAGAGCATCAGGGAAACTGGTATATCATGACAGCACATAATTAGGCCACATAAGCCAACCAATGATGGAGAAAAGTCAAAGATCTCTCACAATATCTGTCTGTCCAGTGTCAGAGTCAAACTGCACACTACAGTTACGCACTGAGTACCTCCTTCTATGTTTACTGCTACTTATAAGAGCTACAGAACATGGCTTACCTTGGTCAGCTCTGTTAGTGCAGATACAATGGCAAAACTTCAGTAAAATGCTTTAGTTCTGAAGGTATTATAAGCCCTCTATTTGGATATGTCTGTGTGTTGGTTGGGGTTACAGATAATTCCTAATATCTCACCATAGGACATGTTAGAAATGCAAGTATAGGGCCAACGGTGTTGCTCAGTGGTGAAGTGCCTGTCTAGTATCACAAGCCCTGGCTTTCAACCCAGAGCTACAAAATAATGATAATGGAGATGACAATAGTAGTAATAAATAAAAAGAAATGCAGCTATCCCAAATCTTGATAGTGTAGGAACCCAGTGCTGTCTGAGTTTGCCTTCTTTGAGCTCTTTATCAATCAAATGCTGACTTTCTATACTTAAAAGCTATAACTAAGAGTATTATCTTTAAGCTTAATTCTCCTAACATTGTTTTGATTTATCATGTATAATATAGATAGCATCTTCATGATGAGAATATTCATTCATACTTGTGATACTGCTTATTTATTTTCTCTGTAAAAGAATAAGCAAAATTTTTCACTTAAAAAAACTCATTAAAGATTCTAAACATAGAATCTTAGAACATTAAGGAACTTTCTCAATGTTCCTTATACATTTCATGCTATAAGCTAAAATGTGTGTGTGTATGTATGTATGTATGTATGTGTGTGTGTATATATATGTATATATATATATATATATATATATATATATATATATATATATATATATATATTTATATA
>NW_026000037.1:8284678-8321758 GCF_001458135.2 Marmota marmota marmota
TATATATATATATATATATATATATATATATATATATATATATATATATAGCCTTTTTTAAGGAAATAAGCCAGAATCAGAGGGGAGGAGGAGGATTTTAGTACAGTGAACTGTCATATCCTTGGTATACCTAAAAACGATTTTAGTTGAGGTCAAACCATTTTCAGGAGCTAACAAGCAACTTTACTTGGGATTTGTATAATGATCTTAGTGTGTGTGTGTGTGTGTGTGTGTGTTTCCTTGGGCCTGTCTCTCCTCCAGCAGGTCATCCAGGGAAGCTTCTCCACTTGGTTCTGCGGGTGTCCATCACCTGAATCCAGAGGCAGGGGAAAGGGGGATTGGCACCATACTTCTTTACAGCTCCTGTCTGGAGAACACACACACCATTCTTTTGCCATTCTGCTGGGAAATTTAAGGTCATCGTGAAATCAGGATGGCAGGGCCAACAGTGAGGAAGTGGGGATTGTAGATTTTGAAACTATGAAACTTCTCCCTGGAACTAGAAGTGGACAAGGAAAGGCCTCAGGAACTGGATTACACAGGAGAGTTTTAAGCTTTCGTTAGCAGGGTTTTGTGTTGAAGTGTTTTAAGCAGAGGGACAGTGTGATATGACCTATCTAAAAGTATCACTGAAGACCAAGTTGTGCATGAGCCATAAGCTAACAAGACGAAAGACCAATGAGAATGTATTTCGTGTCCATTTCTTTTTTTTTCTGACATTTCTTTTGCTTTTGGATTTGTAAAAGCACTTTTCATACAAAATAAATGGGATTTTTGTCTTGATGTAAGCTAAAGATATGTTCACATCTGTCATCTGTTTCATCTTCACTTGTTGCAGTTTTGCTCATGTAACATAAATACTGCATTCCCTGTCTCCTGCTCGCCAGATTCTTTCACTTTACAAATTCAGAAAACTTAATATACTCATATCTCAGATTTATTATCGCTAGAAGTGAATATATACCAGCTTTACACACACACAAAAAAAATAAGAACACAGTTCTGCAAGTGGGGCTATTGCAAATCTTTTACTTTCCTGACAAAGGGACAGTCTGAAAGCTGCTGCTCCTTCCTTTTCCAATGCTTTAATCATCCACAGGATGCCTGGGTTGCCCTGTCTTTTAGCACACAGTGGAGGAGGCATTGGAGAAATGGTGATGTATTCTTGATGCCATCTTTTAGTCACTGCCATTCTCCAGACTTCCAGCTCTGTACTTCCAACATTATGCATCCATCCATCTATTCAGCAAGTACATAACCGAGTACCTGCCGTGTATGCTAGCAATTGATGTGGTGGGTACTATTTCAGTCTCCCTTTTACAAATGTGAAATCTGAATTCCAGAAAAATCAAACACATTTTGCAAGATAACACAGCTGGGAAGTGATAAACCTTGTCTAGGAAGTGTGACTTTGATCTGTGTTCTCAATGACCACATAACACCGCTCTTCATTGTACAAGATAAATAGCATGCTAGGTTTTCAATCATTGTTAATTAGATTTTGTGAAAGTTTAACATAAAATCAACTTTTAACTGATATAGTTGTTTGTTGTTGTTTTTTTTTCTATTCGAATATTTTTAATGGACTCTTATCCTCAGTAGTCCTATGGATCAATTTCACAGTTCAGTGCCAAGACTCTGATAGAACTAGGCCTCATTTTTAGATCCTTATATTTAACACAAGTAGTAAAGCCTCTCAGAGCCCTTTAGCTGGTGATCTGAGGACTTGACAATAAGATCGCTTCCTTATCTTGTGTTTTGGACCTATGGCTGGAGTTTAAGGATTGAACTCTAAATTTCCTCAACTCTAGAACTTTCATAAAATTCAATCTAACGTATGCCAATTAGATGAGTCAATCTCAATCAGATGGACAAATGGTTTTAGAGAAAAATCTCCAAGAAAAATTTGCCAGAAACTTCTACATCCTGTCTCATTCTATTATGGATGCTTGTGATTGCTTCTGATTTTCTCAGAGACAAATGGCATTTATTCATCTTGACTAATGGAGCATTGGCAATTATATTTTATTTGAACCCTACAGAAAGTAACAGTGGTAGAGAAAGCTGACTCTCTTGTTATTCAAGAAATAACTGACTGCAAAGGATCAGTCTGTCTTCACTTATTTCAGGAGAGGACTGGGCTCCATCTTCCTTTGATGATTCAGATAAAACCACCGCCCACCCTTCTTCAGGACTGTAAGTCTCAATGACTCTTCCTGTTCTCCTTCCTCTGTAAAACCCCATGCTGGGTTCCCTTTCTTGGAGATATTTGCATGAGGGAAAATACTTCCTATGGCAACAGCTTGAGAAGAGTCACCTCCTTGATTTTCCTGTGCATACTGTCTTCACATTCCACCATCCCCACATTTTCCACACAAATATTCAAGTTTTTCATTTATAAACTTATGCAACTTTAAGAATGAGTTAAGTAAATCCTGGTGACAATCTACTTAATGATACAGGAGTGTGCCTCCTTTGGCAGATAAAAGCACAGTAGAATGGCAGAGGCAGAGTTGAGAACAACAAGGTAATTATATTTTTGCTAAATCAGGATAATATAAGTGCAAAATTAATCTTCTCAACTGTATTTGGAATACTGAATGACAGCTGTATTGGTTTGTTGCAATTAAAACAAATTATGGTATTATACACTGCACAGGCTATATCGCTTCAACTAGACCAAGAACTTGAAGATTTCCTCAGTATGAGTGTGTGTGTATGTGTGTCACACACACACACACACACTAGATTCAACCATAATTAACATATTATAGAAACTTCAAATGCTATACAAATGCTGTTACTCTTTGACCATTTATACCAACAATGGAATATATCTTCTAATGTATCTTAAAATCTTTCATAATAAATGTATTATTTATTCATTTTATCTTTTAAATTAGGATTACTTTGTGTGGGGAGAGAGAGAGACAGAGAGAGAGAGAGGAGAGAAAGGAATAGTTTGTAATACTATGTCAGTATATTTGAGGAAACTGAAAAATTTGCAACTGATATTCTATTATAGCTTAAAATGCTTCGCAGATTCTAGATATTGCATGACTGGAGTATTTATTCCTGATTGGATGTTTCAAACTAATCTAACACAGACCTCAAGATTACAGATATAAAATTATATGGAAGTTATTTGTATCAGCCAGTTTGATGAACATTCACTTATATTTTCCTCTACCAAAAATAACAGATAATAGTTTTTAGCATTGTTTTTAAACTTTTGAACTTTGTATTCTAAAATTATTTAAAATGAAAACTAAATATGCAGTACAGCTTATGTCCATAATGGTGAAAGGAAATATATACTATTTATTTTCTAGTATCCTTTACCTATGAAATAATAACAATGTAAACTGGAACATATTGTTAATCATATCCTTGAGGTAACAGCTATCTTCAAAGTCTTGAGCTAGGTGTCTCCATTCAGGGGAACCAGTGAAGACAAAGACTGTGCCTATCAAGTGTTCACAGAACTTTGTACAGTGTGTGATTCACAACCAACACTCAGCACATGCTTGAATGAATGGATTCATAATATGCAAATATATAAGTTAACACTGGTGTGGTGCAATCCTCTAGAACATCCTAAACTCCCCTCTGTATTTCATTCTTCAAATAATCTGGTTATGTGCAGAAAAGAGAAAATGGCTTGTTCTCTGTCTCACTTTCTCTTTGTCTCTCCTCTCCATGTCTCTCTCTATATATTTAAGAGAAAAAATAACTTCTGTTTTATTATGCTCTAAAATTCGTTATTTTCTTATATAATGTAATTCTTGGTGTTAGAACAAGTAATTTCTGAGGAGCAGACAACTTAAATCATTTACAAAGTAAATATTACACAGCTAGCACAGCCAAAGCTGAACCACAATATTGATCTGCACTGATTTCACCGCCCAAGGTCCTTCCATTACATACCATGCCATGGTGGGGAGGGCTGGGGTGTTTGTGACCTGGATACACAGAGGGAAAACGGTGAAATCAAAGTCTAAAGGTTGCACTAGTACACTACACGGAAAATCAGCTAATGAGTAGTAAACGCAACCAGTTTTCTCTATAGCTCAATCATGTTCCTGTATTTTAATTTGATCTATGTTAGAATGTTACTATGAATAAGATTCAATTTAAAAAGTATATTTCTTCCTTAATATATGATGCTTTGCTGTACATTTTGGTATGGACATGTACTTTAGTGCCTTTGAAAGAGTGAAAAGAATAAGGACAAGGCCAGGGAGGAAGGAGACTGTGGAAGAATTAGAAAGAGGAGGATTAAAAAGTAACTTTAGTCTGGTATTTCCCCTTCTATTCTAGTCTTTGTATTTTCAAGTGTTCTTAAAACATAATTCAGATAATAATGACTCTCATTTATCACAAAACAGATCTTCCAGCCATTAATTTAATATCAAATTCTTTTATATTATAAGCTCCTTAAAGTACTAATTATACTAAAAAACAAATGTAATCTTATTTAAAGAATTAATAAAAATCAAAGATTTCTATGTAAGGAATTACAGAAATAAACACAGATATAATGATAAAGTCAGTTACATTTAAAAAATGTAAGTAGTGTCTACCTTTGAAACCTGCGAATGCCCATAACAACTTAAGAATGTGTCTGCTGTGCATCACTTTTATCCCAGTAGGAAATGGCAGTATTCAGCACACAACTAACCTAATGGATCTGAAGTGAATATTAGTTACCTGAAATGCATGTAAGAGTCACCTCTGCTTACAGGGAAATCACCTAAGAGGGGAGATGGAATTGCACATTATAATTCCTCACACCTTACAAACTACTGGTTGGGAAATTTTAAGCATGCGTTTTCTCTACATGTTGAGCATATGAGCATTCTTTCCTGGTGGCATAATGGAGCAGGAGAATGTGAGAACACAATAAAATTTAACCCTCCCCTCTCATAAAAAATAATGGAGAGAGTAAAATGAAAGTTAATGTGTTTGGGCAGTTGTGGGTGGAGGGAGGGAGAATTTCTTTTAAAAAATAAACAAAAAGAATACAAATATTAGGAAAAAAAACATCAACCATTACCTCCCTTAGTGTCTTCTAAAAGCAGAGAACAATGTCACACATGGAGAGACACATATTTCATGAGCCTGAAAACATCAAAACAATGATAATAATATAGGTAGGAGAGAATACAAAAATTGAGGGTTTTATTCCAACTTTATATGGAAGTTTCAGTGATTGTTGATGATTTAAGAAAAATTGTAAAAATCAGGTGTCTATATGTGTCTATGTTTTTACTCATTCTCATTTCACATGTGATACAGGAACTATATCACAATGTATCACAATATATTGTAATATATCACAATATATGACAATAAACACCCATAAATACTGACAGGAGACATAGATAGCAATAACACATTGGCAGAAATGTGTTTTGTGTGATGGAAAAGGTGATAGAGATTCTTGTGTGTGTGTTTTTGTGCACCCCTAATAGATGTGAAATATATATACTCTCTCTCTCTCTCTCTCTCTCTCTCTCTCACACACACACACACACACACACACATATATATATATATATATATATATATATATATATATACTCTAATAATGTTTTGTTCAATATAAATAAAATGAAGTAATCTTCAAGACATTCTGACAAGATTTACTGATTTTTTTTTTTAGATTCTAAACATGTTTTTAGCTAAATTCACTATTTTCACATTTTCAGAAAAAAATGTGAAAAGACAGATGTGTAAGAGAGAATAGAAAGTTGAACACAGGTGTTAAAAGGGACAGCACCAAATTCTTTTGTCAGGTACATGTCAAAGCCAGACCAAACTTACACTGAATTCTTACTTTAGCACTTATTAGTAACATGATCTTCAATGTCACTTTGCCCCCTTCAATCATAGCTTCTTATTTGTAAAATCTAAATAATAAAATTTACTTAATGGGGAGAGATGACAATTATATTGAGTTCCCAGTCCACTACTGAAGTTTTTAGAAAAGCTGAGGAACCTATTGCTTATAGAAGTGCAGGAATGATATATTATTGATTCTCTTTTCTTGGATTACCCAAAAGTACTGCTGCAACTACAGGGAATGCTTATGGAAATTAGACACAACTTAAACAATAAGCAAGGCAAAAATATGCGGGCTTAGACTTTGTACCAAAAGTTCTCTGCTTTTCATACACTTAAAGACATATCCATAGATGCACATGTTCCTGTATTTAGATGAAATGGCATTAATTCCTCAAAGTAGTTAAAATTTCCTCATATCATTGGTTATTAACACATAGAAAATGGGTGCAGAATTTCATGCCATAGATGTGCCAAAATATATTGTTATTTTCACTTTTACTGCATATTAACATTGCACTAGGTCTGGGGCTATAGCTCAGTGAGAGAGCTTGCCTCGTACATGTGAGGCACTGGGTTAGATCTTCAGCAATACATGTTATACATGTGTTAAAAAGAACAGCACCAAATAAAGATTGTGTTCATCTACAACTAAAAATATATATATTTAAAAATATGGGCTGGGGATGTGGCTCAAGCAGTAGCACGCTCACCTGGCATGCATGCGGCCCGGGTTTGATCCTCAACACCACATACAAACAAAGATGTTATGTCCGCCGAAAACTAAAAAATAAATATCAAAAAATTCTCTCTCTCTCTCTCTCTCTCTCTCTAAAAAAAAATCGCACTAAAAATTTGTTTTTATAGTAACATTATATATCTGATTTAGGCATATATACCTGTTTTCCCCCTCATTTCACAAGCACACATTTATTTTATGAGAGTGTCTTTATTTTACACATTCTTCACCTCAAGATATTAACAATCATTTAAAGGTTTGCCACACTAGGGAAGGAGTGGAGATTAATTTTTCCAATTCTGATAGCCCCAAGTCCAACTCTGTATGCCTACTCTACATGTAAACTTGTGTGTGTATGTGTGTGTGTGTGTGTGTGCTCATGGGTATATGTTACATTAATATTCAGAATGTTTTAATTTATTTCATATGGGAAATTTAATTTTTTGAATTTTAATAACTATCTTGTTATATACACTGTAAATACTATTTTTCCTTTCTGTCATTTGCCTATTTACTTGCTTTGTAGTGCTTTTTTTGCTTCACCTGTGTTTAATATTACATTCACTTTAATATGAAGTCTTTCTTTCATGCACCATGATATTTTATGTGATTAACCAAGATCTGCAAGACAAAATTATTCCAAAATATTTTTCAAGTTTTTCATAATTTTTTCAAAGTATCTTTAAACTTTTATGTAAGAAATGCTTTAGTTCAATTTCACTATGATGTTAAGTAGGGATATTTTAAATATGAATACCACAATAGTATGGCAGTATTTATGAAATTGTGTGTCCTTCTCTATGTTTGAAATTCCAAAATTATTGACCATGCTCATTATTTTGGGTTATCTGTTTTGCTCATATATATGTCTTTATATCCCTGAGCCAACAACTGCTGTTTATGACTGATTGCTAAAATTTGGACATCAAATAGAACAAATGACCACTATTACTGTTTTTCAAAACAGTTTACCAATTATGTCTCACAGCAGTATTTTCAAATCAACTTTTAAAATAACAAAAAATATCTATCATACTGTATAAAATATATACTCTTCAAAAATAAAGAAAGGCAAAGCTAAACCATGTTAGCATTTGCTTCCCCTACAAATAATCTATTGGAAGATTCTCATCCTACTATGAGATATTTAAATATTGATAAATCAGAATTGATTTACTTGAAAGTATAGATTTCTAGAACTGTATATTCATTTCATAATTTTCATTATTCAAATTCAATGAAAGCTAATAATAAAAGTAGTCATTCCCCTACCCGCAGGAGTGAGTATTTTGCAAAAGATTTTTTAAAAATATTTATTGTTGTTTGTCAGTAATATTTAAATATTTCTAGAAAGATTCTTCGACAACATAGAATGTGCCAATGCTCTAGGGTGAAAATGGTGTTGATGTTATTAAATTACATTCAATTAATTGCATTGTTGGTTGAATTCTATTTATTTTATACATCTCAAAGCCAGATTGTACAAATTCCATTTGTATCCTAAGTCATATATGAATTCAGCTTGAGACATAGATAGAAATATTGTTTCTGACATTGGAATCAGCAAGGGTAACAGACAATAACATGCCTGATTACTAAAGTAGAAGATGTAAATTCTGCTACATTTCTATGCATTAAAAGTCTCAGAATCCTTGAATTTTAATATAAAATACAATGAAGTATGTCAAATGAGATTCCCCTATCTTGCCTAGTAATAATGTGGTTAAATCACAATGTGAACACTTTAAAGGGCAAAAAAAAAAAAAAGCTTAAAAAAAAACTTTGAATCACTAAGTTTCAAGAATATCTTATTTTATTTCAAAACATTATTGAACTTTTCTACACTTCCTTCCATGACTGACTTTAACAATATTAGTGTCTTGGTTGACACCTCACCTAAGGAGCCAAAGACAAGGATGGCAAATGATTTGATAGCAAGATATAATCTCGTAATTGGATATGATGAAGCTGAAGATGCAGAAGAATGTAAAAAAAAAAGAAGAAGAAAAAGAAGAAGGATGGTGCATTTCATCTGTGACAGTGAGTCTGCTTAACCGTGCCCTGTTCACAGTGATGAAAACTGGTGGCACTCAAATAGCATAAGCTTTTAAGAATACAAACCACAGCCTATTATTTGCCTCTGAAGGGAGTTCAACTTAAAATGAAGCTCCAATTTCTCTAATAAATTGTGAAATTCAGATGTTATTGTGCCTAGGAGACCTAACTTGATTAAGACATAAAATTTCACTAGACAGTTTTAAGCAGTAAGAAAAGAAAGCAGAGTAGGCTGTATGCTGATTTTCTTTTGAGGATTCAAGTGTGTATCCCGTATACTTCCACTGCATGTGAAGTATGTATAAAGGTTTTATTTTATATGAATATAATCAAATAATTCATAGAAAACAGTCCAGGGGTCAGGAGCGTAACCTTCAGTGATATATAGACTTCCTGAATTCACCTCTTTGCTGAAATGCTTCCAATACTTTGGTATGTTTTGAAACTCCTCTGTGGATCAGTTTTCTCAATAGAGAAATAAAATTAAAATAGAGACAATAAAAGTACAACCCTCATGGGATTGTTATAGTAATTTAGCATTTTAATAATTATGAAGAACTTAGAGAAATATTTACTTTGAGTTGCAGGGAGATACTAAAACATTTTATTTTATTTATTTTTAATCTTACCTTTCTTATTGGTCCTTTTTAGTTATGCATTAAAGTAGACTCCATTTGGTATACAAGCATGGAGTAATTCTAATTCTAATTAGGAACTTTATTTTGTGGATGTACACAATGGTTAGATTCACTTTGGTGTATTCAAACATGCACACACAAAAATTATGTCAGATTTAGTGGAATCTTATAGCCCCTCCCTTCCCTTTAGTCCCCTTTAGTTAATCCATTGAACTTCCCTCCAACACACATACTTATTATAGGTTAGCATTCACATATCAGAGAAAACGTTTGATCTCCACCCCCGCACCCCGCCACCAGGGATGATTCTGTTATTTCACTCAGCATGATGGGAGGAAGCACATGATTTATTTTTATTTTTAAAATTTTACAGTAACTACTAAAGGGGTGTGCATTATAGGCTTGGGGGAAAGCATTCAAAATAGGATAAGGTACATGAAAATAAACATTTCCCACATTTTAAAATATGGCATTTTGGATCAAGATATTGACAGGAAATACAGGGATATAGTTTCAGAGTCACCACACTCTCCTGCAGGATGGTGTAGGTACCAGGAATTTATTTTACAGTTGAAATGGGACAGCTTTATGCTTGATCTCTAGGGACATGTAGATGTCTGGTTTTGACAGTTGGCAGAGATAAAGACGACTAACAGAATAACTAACAGATGATTTACACTGTGCTCTTTATAGTGTGAAACTCCCTGGGAACATCCAGCCCTGGGTTTTTATCAGTGGCTTTCACCTGACTGGTTAGACAGTGGAGCTTGCCAATATGACCAAAGGGATGTAAAGTACCCTGCTGGGAACTCTTGCCTTGAACTCTCTTGAAATCATAATTTGTCAGACAAATCGTGGCAGTTCAGTCTTGAGAAGAATTGTGTCCTTGTGAGAAAGAGAAAGACCAAGGGAAGCCTTTTCTTAGTTGCCCTTCAGACTCCCAGTGTCGGCCTGCCTTCCCTGGGCCACCAGGGCAAGCCTTGCATGAGTGCTTCTGTGGATTCCTGTGGGCCTCTTCAATCTCCACGCCTCTTCAGTTGGCAAAGGATCTGGAGACTGAGAGAAAGAGAGCATTCAAGGATGAGTCCTAGATCTATGATTGGAGAAACTTGATGATTGAATGTCATGTATTGGGACAAGGGTCCTTGCTAAAGCATAGCTTTATAGCAAGATTTTTTTTGTATATTTTGAATGCATCATGCTCTTTATTTGGAACATATTAAGTGAAGATACTATGCAAATAGTCTAGATTTCAAGAAATACATTGGGCCTGAAGATACAAAAGTTTTATTTTTACTTTTTAATTGTATTTCTATTTATCAATAGTGACATGTCAAGACTGACAAACAATGTCACTTTTAATTACTAAAAAAAAGAAATATTTAGGTATATACTTAAAGCATATATTGGACAGACATGCTGGAAATTACTAATACAATTTGTACAATGTTACTCATGTTATTTAAACAAATGCATGAAAACGGTTATAGGGTGATTGTCAGGTGATGGTCACAATTTCCTCAATGAAGCATGAAGAAACTCTCAGGGGTTATCAAAGGAGAGGAGCCAGTAGGGGAGACGGGAAAGAGGTAGTTGCTGAATTACTATGTAAATGTGGGTGTGTCTTGAGCATAAAAACTAAGCAAAGACTGTTTTAAGAATAATCAAAAGCATACTGCTCGGTTTGCTTACATTTTTAAAAAGAGATATTCAGTAGAGATTTGGGGAGGATAGTCCAATTTAAAGTGGTTGAGAAAAAGTCTCCATAGCTACACTTATTAAAAATTCTTTCTAGAGATGTTTGCAAGCAGTAAAACAAAGAAGAGATGGGAATTATAGAAACAATCTTGTCTTTCCTTAATATAAATGCTACTATAGTGGGCAGATGTCTTGTGGAAGTGATTTTGTAGAGAATGGTTAAAAAAATAATAATATGGACAAAGGGCAAAGTAACTGTGGAAGACATGGACTTGAGAAGTCAGGGAAACAGGAGCCAGCACAGAGAGGAAGAGGCTGAACTCTGATAGAATCAACACTCTGCTGTCCATCAAGTTGGAGATCATGGGTACCACCCAGCAATGTGCAAAGAAATCCTGTATGCAGCTGAAGACAAGATGAGGAGATATGAGGCTTGTCACAATTTTCTCAATGAAGCTTGAAGAAATTCACAGCCAAAAGTGAAATTATGGTTAAAAAAATAACAGCAGGATTGAGGATGAAAAGAAGTGTATTGACTACACAGGGACAGTGTCTGGAGGGACACTCATACCTCAGGATGCAGATGTACTTGGGCTCAGCAGCCTGGATGTACTACTTGCGATCAATGCTATTGAAGTAAGATCTTGATACTCGGATAAACTTTTTCCCCTACTAAACAAAAAAATTATTTTCTCCTTGCTACCAAGATTATATGCATTCTTGAAATAAAGACAAATCTGTAAACAAAAAAAAACAAGCAGTACAATTTTTCTTGTGTGAAGTTTTAATATGGCAAATACAAAGAAACTTTTTATATAGCCACTCAAATCAATTTTTGAATGATGATCCAAGAATAACAATTTGGGAATATGTGTGTTTGTACAAGTATCCATGGATGTGCATACTGAGTATATTTTGCCTCAGTCATTTGCCTAAAATATTGTTCTGAGATCAAAATGCTTACTTTTTCTCAAAAAGATTTACTTTCATAAATCTTTCTAAATTCCTCAGAAAACTTTTTGAAATAATAGAAAAATGGATATTGCTTTTACTGTTTGGTTTTTCTTGACATATTCCTTCTCTGTAAGCCACATAATATTTCAATTAAACCAGTATTTCAGTGGTGCATACTCTACTGTAATTGCTAGCTCTTTAAATGTGCTTTATGTATTTTCCTTCAGAAGATGTTCTGTTTATATTCTAAGCATGTGAGAGTATTGCACTCTGTCTATTTACCTAGCTTTGTACATATCCCTAACAGCTCTAGGGATATTTGCCACTAATGCAAGTGTGTGTTTATATACTGTGTTTGTTTATTCAGGACAGTTCCAAAATGTTTGGAAAGTGATAAAAAAATAAATAAATAATCCTGTGGTCATTGAAATGCTCCCCAAATTTCACTTTCAGTTGTGCTTATATTCTCAAAATTCTAGGAATACTCACAGTAGTTTAGTCATCAGTTCCTATAAAAAACCATTGCTATGTGAACTGTCTTAGAACAGTGGAGGTATAAGTGAGGTAGTGGCCTTCTGACTAGTGTGAATTCCAACTTGCAGAATCCTTGTTTCAATGCCGTCGCCTTCCCCTCCTGACATACACACATGCTCACATATAAGTATATTGTACTCCATTAACTCAAGTACATCATGATACAGGTTCCCTTTGTGTATGATGTGATATATCAATTTTGGAAACACCACTCAGACAATTAATACAAGATTAGTATCTCAAACAATGTATTTTAAAAATAAGTTATTATAAAAGAAATGGATCACCTTATCAGTTAACCTCTTTTTATTGTGGTCTTAACAAAGAAAAATTCATAAGTTATCTGACATTTGTATGAGCTTCCCATGGCTGGCTTTCAAATGAATTATCACTTAATTTGGTTTGAAATAATAGAAATTTATTTCCCCATGGTTCTTGAGTCTGGAAGTTTGAAATCAAGGTACCAACAGTTCACACTTCTAGAGAGGAATCAGAATCTTTCTAGTTTGGGGTGGCTAATGACATTCCTTGCAGTGTCTATATAATTCCAACCTATTCTTCTATGGACACATTGCATCCTTTTATTTTCTTTGTCAAATCTCCCTGTTTCCTTCTAACAAGGACATGTTCAGTGCACTTAGGGTCCACCAGGATAGTCCAGAGCAAGCTCCTCCCTTTAAGATTCTGAATCATGTATTTTGCCACACAACACAGATTTCTGGGATTAGCATGTGGCATGTCTTTAAGGGAATAACCATTATTCTCACTAAACTCACTATTACCAACTACTTTGAATGAAAGAAGGATTGTAATGTCAAATTAATGATACATGCTAGATGAAGTTTTAATGAGTATGAAGCATTAAGCAGTGGGCAAAGGGACTTGGCCAGAAGATCTCCAAAAAATGTTTTGGTAGCATAAAGACACTAAGAAATACAGCAGTGTGGCTCTTTCTCTGAACACACTGCCCGTCTCTTCTCTTCATGGCTAATTTCTTCAATGTTGCTATAGTTTGGAACTTGAATGTTCCCCAAAGGCCTGTGTGTTAAGGGGTCTTCCCCACAGTGGAAGATAGGAATAAGAAGAGGGGCCTAATGGAAGGTCTTTATGATACTGGGGTGTACCCTTACAGAGGTTGTAGGATACCATCCCCTCCTTCTTGCTATTGCTCCTGGCCATAGGTGAGCAGGTTCACTCTGCCTTGAGCTCCTGACATGGTGTATTCTCTTGCCACAGGACCAAAAGCAACAGGATTAATCATCCAATAGAGTCTTCAAAACTCTGAGTCAAAACAAACTTTTACTTTTCCAAGTTGATCATTTCAGGCATTGTGTTATACTGATGCAACTCTGACTGACACAACTGTTTATGTCTGACCACCAAAGTTGGTTAAGTTGGAAGAATGGACATGACTACTCTACTATATGGCAAAGAAGTGGAATAAAGTATCATTCTGGTTTCTAAAAATCTAACATCTTGTTTACAAAAGAAACCTTAATATTATTAGAGATAGTGCATATATTCCTATATGATCATTTATCTGTTTATAAATTATAGGAACATTACAATTCAATACACTAGAAATTGTGTCTTTTTTTATCTCTGATTTTCTAGTTTAGCTATATGTCTTTTTCCTGAAAGACAGAAAACATTGGAAGGAAACCAATGAACGCAGGAGAAAAATAAAGTATAACATCTGATAAATATTAGAGCTGGGCATGGTGGCCCACATGGGTAATCACAGATATTCAGGGGTCCAAAGCAGGAATATGGAAAATGGAAGCCAACCTGGGCAATTTAATGAGACCTTGTCTAAAATAAAACAAGAAGGGTTGGTGATGAAGTTCAGTGGTAGAGCACATAGTTACTAAGTGGAAGGCCCAGGGATCAACCCCAGTTACCACCAGATACACAGACACACAGACACACACACACACACACACACACACACACCATAAAATTCATTGTAATAAATGATTTATTCTTCACATTTTGTCTGTTTCACAGATGAGCAAACAGATATATGGATGTTTAAGAGAATCAGGTAAAGTTACACAACACAAAGTTAAGGAGTATCAGGTTTAGAGTTAGAGCTCTGGCCCACTAGTTTTAGAGTTTGAATACTTCCTACACTATGCTGATTCTCAAGTAAGAAAAAAACTCTGCCTTATAAAAGTATCACCTTTATTAACAGCTTTAATTACTGTTATCTTAAGATAAATAGTTTCTTCTCATTGTAGAGAGGATACAGGTCTATTGTGAGCTATTTCCTTTAGAAGTATATCATGAAATCAATCCTTAATAGAGTTCTCTTTCTCATTCTGTGCATAGATGCCTTCATGTCTTTCTTGTTCATCACCTGGCTTGGTCAAGAAAATACTCATTGCCAAGGAGCTCCAAAACAGTAATTTTGGGCAAAGAATAAACCCGGGTTATTCTACATTCAAAATTATCAAAATTCTGCTATTGACTTTGAGCTACAAATCAAATCACCTTATGTTCCTTTCACTCTCAGGACAATTATGGTGATGCTAAGTTGAGGTTTGGAGAGTTTGAAACCATTAAGATTCATTCAACTAGTAAATGGATGAGCTGGGATTTGGAGCAATCTTGTGCTGAATTCAAATTTATTTTTTAATATTTTTACAAGGATGAATTATTCTTGATGTATCTGAAAGAAGGGCCTGACAAAATGGCAAAAACTCTGAAGTTAAGTGAATTTCACCTAGGTTATAGCTAAGGACCTAGATGTTTTACATATTTTAGATATTTAATACTAACAGTATTGTGGGGAGGGGATGACATTCATGTGTCTTTGGATTGAAATCTCTCACTCAACTCTAAGTTCATAACAGTATTATGTTTTGGAAAAAAAAATCAAATATTCAAGTGTGTGTTACTGAAGTCTTTCCCCCCATAATAAATTTAAGGTAAAAAAATTAGAATCTGCTTATCTTTATGGTATGCAGGTACACATGAAAGATGGAAAATAAATAATGAAAATGTTTCCCCTTTATTCGTAGAGATTGACATCAGATCAAATAAAAACAATAGAAACTGTGGCATATTCATCAATATCTTAACATTTCTATTTTATTTCTTTTTGAGATAAAGGATCTGGAATTTCATGCCATGTTCTCCTTAAGAGTAGAAGAAGAATCTAGCAGTGAAAATGCCAATATTTTTGTAAATGTAAGGCAGATGGCACTGACAAGTCCCTCAAAAAACATTTGTAGTCTTTACAATACATTTCCCAAATCATCATTTTAGCATCAACAAAACTAAAACCTTTCAATAAGCAGTAAGCTCCATGATCATTACCCTTATTTCACATATGCAAAATCAAGACAAAATAAGCACACACTTCAACAATTCATGTTGAATATGATAAATACATAGTTTCATCTGTCAATTAAAAATAAAGTAAACTTAAGAAAAAAAAAAGAGAAATAATCACAGCTTACTTGAATTTAAATGGGTCTCAGGATGCCAGGTAGATGAAACCTGTTCTTCAAATTAGAATGTTAATAATTCTGATCTATGAATATGAAAAGCATACATTTCCTATATCCTGGATATATAGAAGCTTGGGCATTTAATTATTTTCCATATGAAGTCTTGTGAAATGTATCATCGAATTGAGGAGATGAAGGTACAATCAGCTCTGCCTCTCCTATTCCTTGTCTGTTGGAACAGAGTGCAATTACAGATTATGTCATGGAAAAGCTAATTCATTACTTTAAAGAGCAATTTCAAAAGATAAATAGGAAATGTGAATCACTGTATTGCCTTTCAATGATCTTACTATTAATTTATTACATTTTATCAATGCCCACTTAAACAATTGATGCATCTATATTATTGGAAATTATGATGACCTTCTTTACAAATCTTGAAGTAACACAGTACCAAAAAATGGAAGTCTTAGTCTCTGCTGTCAATCACAGCTTCCTCACCTGTTTTAAAGGGTATGTTAAGAATGTTTAATTTCCTAAAGAATCAAATTATTTTTTATACTGAGTAGAATAATAATAATTAGCTCATAGAATTCTCTCATTAACATACCAAAGAGCATAAAACTTCACATGCAGTAATTTGGCAGCAACTTGTATCCCTACATTTCTACATGTCTATTTTTTGATTTCTAAGCTTTTGGCCTAATTTTTGATTTCTAAGATTGAAGGGGTAAAGCATATTATAACATACAAGTATTTACTGAGAGTAGCTATGATCATCTTATTCTTCCATATTTTTAGCGTGGGGCATCATAATAAATTTAATATGACATCCTTACATCCTGGTGCTGGCTCCTTGAAATGACAATGTAGCTTTTCTTTGGTTTTTGCTCTTTTATGCTCAGGCCCTAAAATGCCAAAAATAAAATAAGCAAACAAGTGGTTCTACATTCCAAGGTAAGGCATGAGATAACTGATGCAGAATTATATAGAAGGTATTTTAAACTAGCTTGCCATCATCAATTTTGTAGTATAAAAACAAAGGTGTAGAATACTGGGATCTGTAGGATTTCTTTGAAGACAGTATTCCGTGTTCTGAAAGACCCTCCCAACATTGGTTGCAAATTGTTGGTAATAAATCTCTTTTCAAGTCTTCAGGTCACTGCTATGTGTCCCAGAATATGTAGCAAACTATGAATTGGTGTCTGACTCGCTTCCAAGATAAAAGAAGGAGCTGCTGCTGGAATGAACTCCAGCAATAAGATAGATGTTTGTACTTTCTAATGACTCGCTCTTCTGTTAGGAGGCAACTGATGAGATTCTTTATCTAAATCCCAACAATGTCCCAGAGTTGCTTTATACAGGGACAGTTGTGTTATGGATGGTGTCAGAAGGCAACACAGCACAAACTCTCAAAGAGGCTGGCATACATCAAGAGGTCTAGAAGTTGAGGGACAATGTTAAGAAGCCAGCCCAGGAAAGCAGACTACCCAAGACCAAAGAGCCACTTCCACATCTTGCTAATTCTGAGAAAGCCCCCAAGAAAATCCAAAAGAGAACCCCCTAGAGCACCCAAGAAGAAAATGAATTTTTCTTAATTTTTTTTTCAGAGAAAAGCAGCACTTAAGGGCTACTCAAGTAAGATCTTTCCTTCACACTCCTTCCTACTCTAACTTCATCCTGAAAAAGCCAAGAAGAGTCTAGTTAACAGGGAAGAAAATACAGACACACAAAATGGAAGTGAAAAAGTTACTGATACTGACTTTTCTTCTCGGTAAAGAACCCGAGAAGTTTTTCTCCTGTGTCAGGAGAAAACTGAAAAGAGGACATTTATGAAGTCAAAAGAACTTTAGAATTTTATATATCCAAACTGGACAAATTAGTGAATAAAATGATGATTCTTGTAACTCAGATGAATTTACTTTTATCTTGTGGTTTAGAGATAAAGCTAAGGTGCTTCTAGAATACTTTATCTCAGCAGAAGTTTTTGTCACTTAGAGAAAAATTGAACAAGAATGGGAAAGGAGAATATCTATCTCTTTATTTTACCCCATAGCACCTTATAGTATCTTCTTATTGTGCTACAATTATTTCTTCTCTGATTTTGCTGAATTTTTGAGTTATGTTGGTTGAAGTAGATTGAACACCAAGTAACCACAGGAATGGCATTTAACTGCTTTGAAAGTTTAGATACTTTAAAATTCTAAGTTTTTAATTTAAGCTTGCTATGATTTGGATGTGACTTGAATGTATCCCTTGAGTTTGATGTGTTAAAATATAACATGTGAGTTTTGCAGGTTAAAACTTAATATGCAAGTTAAACTTTATTAAGAAGATGGGAACTACTGTGTTTAGAGGTGGGGCCTTTGAAGGCTGGTTAGGATTAGATAAAGTCATTAGAATGAAACCACCAGATTAAATTCTAATGGCTTTATAAAAGGAAAAAGGGCAGAGCAAACCCACATATGCTCCTTGACTCTTCCCAGGTGATGTCCTCCATGTACCACCTTGGAATTCAACCAGCAAGGCAATCCTCATCAGAGCTGTCCCCTCAAACTTAGGTCTCCAGAACCATGAATCAAATGCATCCTTTCTCAAGATACATTCCATCTGTAGTACTGTGTGATTGGCAACAAAAACGGATTAATACAAAACTTATAGCTAATTACTGAGATTTTATTCCATTTATGTATTTATTGGATTATAAAAGCAAGAAATTAAGGACTCCAACTGCAAAAGTAAGTCATTCATATTCCTGTTTCATCTCTAATTATTTTCTCCCCTTTTTTATGCTGTAAATCAAGGAGAACAGGAACTCAGCACTTCATATAAATAGATGCCATTGCATGCTGTATTTTTAAAATATAAACATATTCACACTTAACACAAATCAAAGATGTTCAACACAAGGCAAATCTTTTTTCTTCAATACTCTGAAGTGCTTCGTAAATGGGATGAAGTTCAGTGGTTAAGGGCCCCTGGGTTCAATTGCCAGTAAGAGCAACGCAAAAGAGTAAATTGGAAAAAAATTCAGTTTTATTACAAAAAATTGGTTCATTCATAAAGTAGATTATGGTGATGTTTATACATAATGGAAAATTAAATAAATCCCCTTGGAAATTATGTATGAGAGATCACATTTTACTAGACATAAATATTAATAAATCATAATATTATTATTTCATCTTGTTAGAAAAGTTGGACAAAGAATGACAATAGAGAATGCACAGTTGGTGCTATTACATAATATAGTAAGTTTATAAAGAAATAAAGACTACAAGTAGGGGGCTAAAATTTTGAGGGAAAGAATTCAAAAAACAGCACAATTATTTTATTTTCTATTTTAGGGGACACCGTTCTTGGAGAAGTTGAAGTTGTCCCAGGCATCCTTTACAAGGAAGCACCCCTTAATGTTGGAGAAGAAAACTTCCAGTGGACTTAGGCGATTCCAACCTCACTGTACAGGGGTACTCTGCAGGAATCCTGGATCACATTTACCCTTGATTTATATTTTGGGTAATATGCATTGTTCATTTTTGGTTCTTTGTATTTTTCCATCATTATAAAACTTAAACAAATGGAATCACTTTACCAGTGAGAAATACAAATACAGACACCATCTGCCCCCCAAACTTCCACTTATACCCTATCATACCCTTCTCTTAAGGAAGTACAATAATTCTGAGAGTTTGCTCATTTCCTGTTGTGAAGCAGGGTTGCTTCTTAGATGGAATAACTGAACAGAAATACACCTTAACATACTTGAACCCAGTGAGCTCCAGCTATGCAGCCACGGTCCCCAGGAAGGGTGGTGGAATGAAGTTCTGCCCAATCCAGACCATGCTTACCTGCTGCTACAGAGATGTCCTTGTGATACAGGACTGCAAGAGCTTGAGTCTTCAGTTCACATCACATGCTTTAGCATGAAAGAATGGAGTATAAACCCAACCTAGGTCTGTGTGGTGGAGATCAGAAAGGCTTCCAGTCTAGACATAGGCTCTACATCACAAGTACACAGGTCCTTTGGGAGTGCTGACATTAATTTTCCAGACTATTTCCATCCATCCTTTCTTGGCTCCCATTTTTAAACCTTTGGTTAGAGTAAAGTTGTTCGAAATAGAAGGTGAAAAATATTGGTCATTCCCTACCAAGATGATGGAGGAATTCTTATTCAGTCTCTCCATCTCCTAGTATTGATATCAAAGAATTTAAGATACAAACACCCTTCAAACCACAATGCTCTGCCAAGCATTTTCCCTGGCCAATTGGAGCTGCAAATAACCTGCTCTCTCCACCTGTAGTACTAGAATCAACTAGTATATTCAAATATGTTTTGGATTAAAAACCAAAACAATATTTCAATAGCAAAAGAGAAGAGAAAATTTTTCAAAAGGGTTTTCCCAAATGCATTTATGTCCTAGATTCAAAATGATTAACAGCATACAGTCTTTCTATCTGTCCAACCTCAGCTCTTCCTTGTTCGCTTCAGGAAGCCTTGACTTCAGAAGGCATCAAAACTGGTATTTTTTACCTTAATGAAATATGTCATGAAACAATGAAAACGGAATCTGCAAACATGCTTCTTTTATCTCTTTCTTTGTACATCCTTTTGAAACTATCCTTCTCTTTAAAGCCTATTTGCTCTCTTAACTTTTTAAAATAACATTTCACACTCTTAATATTGCATACTAATTTCATTCAGTTGAATATAGTAAGTGTACCACTGTGATGTATAAGCACAGATCCAGTTTAATCCAGTAAATCTTGCAAACTGCTGACATGAACTGCTTCAAAATATCTCTCACATTCTATAAATATGCCAGTGTAAAATAATTCATTAGTAAACTGATAGTAAAAGGGAAAATTAGTAGGGTATTATAAGTAGTTTTGAATGTCACCTATTTACTAACATAGGTATTTTTCAGACACACCTGATTTTCAAAGACTTGTAATAGAAGTTTGTTGTATTGTGCCATACAGCCCTGGAAAGACATCTGCATCGTCAATAGATGGCAGCATAGCTCTTCAGGAGTTTTTGCAGAACTGCTTAATGGTTTAAGATGATACCCATTAGCATGCTAAAAATGGTCATCTCAATAAAGCTTTCTCATTGCATCTTCCTTAATACTTCATTGCACTGATGTTGCTTGTTTTCCAAAGAGGAAGATGAAAAGGCAGGTAAACCATTAATACTTTATGGTTCAGCCTTCCCCCAACACACACACACACACACACACACACACATTTTTTTTTTTTTAATTCAGATCATCAAGTTACATAATTTGGGTGTTAAGGGCTGTCAAAAATAGGAACAGACAGGATTGTAAGTCATATTAATAAATACTATACATTATGAGACCCTGAAACTTTAGTTTGACATTCGATGTGTGACCATTTAAAAAATTATTAATTATCTCTCAATACTAAGGACACTTTTAAACAAAATTTGAAAAAAAAAAAGTACTATAGAGAAAAATTATTTGGTCATCAACCTCTCCTTCCTAGGAAGACAAAGACTTAATATATACCAGCTGATTCTCTTTAAGGCAGTGGATCAGCTTTAGAGGTGGGAAAGCCCTCTGAACTTTTCAAATCTTTTCCATAAAATCACTCATGGATCAGTTAAATATTTAGGGACTTTTAATTTTATTTGGAGGTCTGAAATGTCTGTAAGGTTGAGGTTGGGTACACTTATAGTCTGCCTTCAGAAATAAATATTATATACATTCAATATGCTGGCAGATATTGGAAGAAAAAACAGAAGGCACAGTAATTTGTTTCAATAGACAAGGTTTCTGCCCTAGAGCTATCACTACAAGATATAAAAGAACATCAGTCTCACAGTGCACACAGATTATAACACAAATTTAGTTTTAATAATTGTGAGCAATCAAAATGGTATCATCATTTATTAATATTGCTAAAGTAATCTTTATTGGTTTGGGAAAAAGTTTTCTAATGTATTTTCTTAAATTTTCATTATTAATTTCCAAATAGAAAAGAATCTAGTTTATGTAAGATCTGTATTGTTTGCCACAGCCTATGACAGAATTCTTCCTATGGCAAGTATTCACCCTCATGTGTAATATATACACAAAGGAAAAGTTTTTATTTTCAAAAAAGAATTCCTTCTTAATAATTGTTTTCAAATAGCAACCACAGTTTTTAGTAGGTTACCCTAAGCAAACCATTTTATTTACTCATTCATTGGTTATTCATGGATCCATCCCATAGTTATCTAAATGAATGTTCTGTTATGACAGACATGTCCTTTATTTATTTATTTATTTATTTTTTAATGGATGAGGTAGCAATCACTTATTTCTTCCACAGGTAGTAAGAAAGCAGGGCAGTTTTGACCATGTGAGCAGATTTTGAGATTCCCATGAAAATATAATGCAGAAGAAAGAGTCACCTTTCTAATTGACCTCCACACAACTCCACACACCCTGTACCCAAGACATTGAAGTCCATGATTTCCTTCGTGGAAGTGATTGGAGGATGCTGAGTGTGTTATGTCCTACGCTTGTGGGTACTACCACTAGTGTACTTGTGTGTTTGCTGAGAGTCTGCTGTGTTGGTTCCAAATCTAATTTATGTCAGTAACACCTGAACTTATGATTATGTAACTTGATTACTGAAAAATTATTAAGTGCAGAAGGAGAGCTGCTAATTCTCTGAGTTGTCACTGAATTTTTGCAGAGATAACAAAGGCAAACCAGTTAAAAGCTCTGTCTTACTAGAAATGGCAATGCCAACTCTACAGTTGTTTACAATGGAAAACAACATATGAAGAAATAAAAAACAGAAGAGGTATTTAGAAACATTTTAAAATAAGCTTTCTTTTGTTTGTACTCTGAGTTCTTATTGTTCTTCAAAATAAATTATACTTAGAATATATATTTTTAGTGTTTAAGCTGAAAAGGACTTATGGCAAATTCCAAGATGCTGACTATAGTCTCAGACTGACTAAAACTTTAACAAATTTGAAATGTATGGATGAAGATTTGCAAATGAATGCAATCTGTAAATATTTATTTATATTTTATCTGATAGATCATTTGGTTATATATGCTTTGTCTATGAGTATGTTTGTGCCCATGTCTATATAATGGTGATATTATCTTACATTGTAGTAATTAGTATAATATACAAACATCATGTATTCAATTGAATAAGGAATATATGTTTATTTGGTGAACAAAATCATAAATGTCCCTAATCTCATGATATTTAAAGACACAGAGATAAAACATTAAACAAATGACTACAAATAAATTGTAATGTCAAAGTTACCATAAATGATAATGAAATATCTAGATAACTATTTATATCACAATTAATAGGGCAACTTATGGTATTCCTAATTATGTGACTTAACTATTGAAATTTTTTGGTACTCTTATAACTAAGATAGAAAATAACAGGGAAGATGAGAGAAGTGAATGGATTTATTCTGTCTACTCTTCAGAGGCATTAACTCTAACTTAGTATGCTTAACTGGTCAACAAAATCTGCTGAGGAATCTCAATGTGACAGGTAATTGAAATACATTAAATGGCTTGTATTAAGTGCCCTGTAATTTAGACAAACTTAAATATTTCACAAAATTAATTTATATTTTCTTTATTAATATAACGTGGGAGTTTGAAAATATTTTCTAATATTTAATTAAATGAACATTAGATAATAATTACTAACTAGCTTGTATATATATTTGAAATGCTAAGATATATTAAAATAATTTTGGTAGCTTTAAAATTAAACCTAGAAGAACATATAATTAAGATCACATCATTGACATATAAATTCTGATTTTTTAATTTCACATAATTTCATGTGTTATGTAAATTTCAATGAAAATTATGAAGAAATAAAAAAATGAGAAAAAAGCAAGATAGAGTGGTAATTATGTAATGAATATTTTTCATTGTGTAGATTGTCAAGATTTTGTAATTTAAATGATAAACTTTATTTTTAGAATAACTTTAGGGTTTTAGGAACACTAAGCAAAAGGTATGCTGAGGTAAAATATTGATCCAATTATCTCTATTGGCCTTTAGTTATATTTCTCTAAAAATTTCCCAGAAAAATTTATTTAAAGCTCATAGAGAAACTTTAGTGTCATGGTGATCTTAATTGTAACCTTGCCAATTACAGCAGATTGCCAAGAGAAAATACAGTACATAGCTTCTCATTTCTTAAGAGAGACTTTATTAACACAAACCCCAAAGTTTATTGTGCACTAAGATAAATTATAATTTGCTAGATTTCTGACTGCACCAGGCTTAGAGCAAGCATATTTATAAATGCTAACATTCAAAGCAATAAAGTTAATGTAATGTGAGGTTTGTGAACCAAAATTCTTCATTTTTAAATCTACTCTGCCATTGTATATTTTTAGCCAATTTTGCTTAGGTTTTCAGTGCTTTTTTGAGATCATAGTACTATCTATATTGAAAGGTTCTGCAATTCATAAAATTAATTAATGTACATGAAATATTTAGCAGAGGATCTGCCACACAGTAAGTATTTAAAATCGCTTACTGTTTTAAAAATGAAAACTATTATTTAATATAGCATTCATGAGTGAAATATTAGTCATCATTCTATGACTTCTGTTACTATAGGTGGCACAAATTGCAATTTCAGTAAATCTAAGTCTTTCTTAATTTTGAATTTTTATCATTTTTATTTCTGAAAATTATAAATTTCATGAATACATAGGTATAATTACTATTGCTTCAAAAAGAAAAAAAAATAATTCTGCGTCTTTCTCCTTTAGCAAACCTCAGATGCAATATTTGCCATTCTTCGTTTTACAAAACACTTTTATGCTAATTATTTCCTTAAAAGTTATTTAAATAATCATTTAATTAGAATGAACTATTATGTTATTATTTCCTATGGCTAAAAATTATTAAGTCAAATTAATATACTTCACTTGTTAAAATATTGAAATGTTTAAAAATTATTTAATTTAGGAAACACATCTTGAGTGTATAGTGTCAGGTCATTTGCGATGACTGGGTATGAAAATGATAGGTGAGGTTACCTTCCTGTCATAGTCGCCATCCATACATGAAGATGCAGGTATAAAAATTTTTGAGATTGATTCTGTTGCAGAAGAAAACGTATGTAAATACATGTGAGATTGTAGTGGAACGTGAGCTTAAGCAATAATAACCGTATTTAGTATTTACCATGTACCAAGATTTTAATAAATCCTTCTTTTAATTATCCAATTTAATATTCATGACCTTTGTATCTTTTTAAATTTTTCAAAGCACAATAATAGGCATTAGTTCCTTTGAGTCTCAAAAATCATCCTATGGGATATTGTGCTGATGTGATTGTTCTTTTACTAAAAGGAGACCTAGATCAAAAGTGGCCCCATACTTTACCAGTGACAGTGCTGGGAAGAAAGGTAAATATTGTTTCAACCCAGTAATGGAACATTTATTCTTTCTCCCTGCTTTTGAGGCATTGAATTCATTTATGAATTGAGTTGCTTAGTGTTTAAGTGACTGTGGAGGACTTCTAATTGCGCCCTTTCCCCCTACATTTGCTATTCTTCAGGACTGTCAGGAGTCTTACAGTTCTGATAACATTTGAACGAAATCACAAAACCTGTAACAGCATGATTTAAAATATCTTCTTACATATAAAATTTAGCATTTATATCTAACAGACAAAGGTGAACTAGCCATGATTTTATAATATTAATTTTCTACATTTCTCAAATAAATCAATTTGAATTATATAGCTTGATTACCTCCTTGTCTTAGGAACACTGTCCTCACCAAGAATAAGAAGAACATAAATCACACCGTCTTTTATTGAACTTCATGATTTCTCATGAAATTTAAAACATTGGATGAGAAGAATCCGGCTTTCTACAGGACTCATTCATTTACTCATTTATTCACTTGACATTGATTCATCATTAAAAGCAGGAAGCTTCAATTGTAATTATATTATACTCAACTAACTTACAATATCAAGATATACTTCACTAACATAATTAGTTTTTTAAAAAACTAAATCTTTTTAGTTATTTTTTTTTTATTTCCTTGGTCATGGTGGTGATTGAACCCAGGGGTCCATAACTACTGAGTCACAACCCCATCCCCTGTTGTTTGAGGCAGGATCTTGTTAAGTTGCTTAGGCCCTTGCTAAATTGTTGAGGCCTAGTCTTGAACTTGCAATCCTCCTGCCTTAGCCTCCAGAGGGGCTGGGATTATAGGAGTGCACCACCAGGCCCCAAATCCTTTTGATTTTTTAGTCAGAAGTAGATATGTGACATAAAGAATAGATAAGACATTTTTTTTTTTTTTGCTTTGAGTGCCAAAGTTGAGGCTTTACCAAAATCATGTTACCCATGGGAACTCCTCATAAGGTTCGCAGTTTATCAGTCCAAATGAATGGTTATTCTTTTAGGATTCCATTTCAAGTACACAGGCCTACTATGCACTCAAATTGCACCTTGTAGCCAGCCACTTATTGTCAAAACCTTCACTATTGGCTATGTTGTCAAAACCAAGAAAAACACTCAGATTCTGAGGCATGTTCATTCTTTTGGAAACTTTAAATACTCTTCAGACAGAACAGAACATACTTAAAAATAATGTTTTTTTTTTTCTATTGCTTTCCCTTTGCTATATATTAATATACTACATCTGCAATGATAGCTGAACTGTCATTTTAACTCTCCTGAGAATTTCAGGAATATGCTGGGTAAAGATAAGCCATACATTCTAAAGGAAATATTTAGCTTAAAAAATGAATAAATAAAATGAATATGACAATTTTTTTTGTGTGTGTGTGTGAAGATCTTTGATGAGTCTGAGGTTTTACTCTGCTCAGAAGCTAGCATGCTAAAGTTTGTGGATGTTGGCAAAGGTAGGCAACCAAAGAATTTTCTTGTCTCCATAAAGCAGGCAGCATGAGCTTCAAGTGCCTGTCCTCCTCCTTGCTCCCTGCTCCCCTGCCCTGCCTGGCCCCGTCCTGCCAAGTAGAAGGAGGACAATAGGGATGGCACCTCTCAGTGGACTCTGCAAAGCACAGGATTTTTACTAAAAATGGAAGACTTCCAAGTTTAGGAAAATATCGATGTTGCAAGGTAAATGGTAACAAACTTGTCCAACTTTTCCTGCAAAAGTCCCATTGTTTATCCTGGTCAGAAAACAAACCTGCCCTGTCCAGGAAAAGGCCCTATTTTTCTCTTCCAAGATGTTGATTAAACATGCATGTATATTTTTGTGTGTGGTCATTCACTCAAGCTTTTTTGGAGATTTTATAATGTTCTCTTTTATCAGAAATATGGTCTTTCTATGGTTATGTAGAATTCCCTTCTTTGTTTAAAAATAGTCGTTTAAGTAGGATGTAGTGGTACATACAAGCAGTTCAGGAGGCTGAGGCAGCATGATGGCAAGTTCAAAGCCAGTCTCAGCAAATTCATGAAGCCCTAAACAACTTAGTGAGATTATGTCTCAAGATAAATTTGACCCAGCTATCGCCCTTCTCAGACTATTCCCTGAGGACCTTAAAAGAGCATACTATAGGGATACTGCCACATCAATGATCACAGCAGCACAATTCACAATAGCTAGACTGTGGAACCAACCTAGATGCCCTTCAATAGATGAATGCATTAAAAAAATGTGGCATTTATACACAATGGAGTATTATGCAGCACTAAAAAATGACAAAATCATGGAATTTGCAGGGAAATGGATGGCATTAGAGCAGATTATGCTAAGTGAAGCTAGCCAATCCTTAAAAAACAAATGCCAAATGTCTTCTTTGATTTAAGGAGAGCAACTAAGAACTGAGCAAGGAGGAAGAGCATGAGGAAAAGATTAACATTAAACAGAGATGAGTGGTGGGAGGGAAAGGGAGAGAGAAGGGAAATTGCATGGAAACGGAAGGAGACCTTCAAGGTTATATGAAATCACATATAAGAGTTTGTGAGGGGAAAGGGGGGGGGACAAGGGAGAGAACTGAACAACAACAGATGAGGTAGAGAGGGAAGATGGGAGGGGAAGGGAGGGGGGATAGTAGGGGATAGGAAAGGCAGCAGAATACAACAGTCACTAATATGGCATTACGTAAAAATTGTGAATGTGTAACTGATGTGATTCTGCAATTTGTATTTGGGGTAAAAATGGGAGTTCATAACTCACTTGAATCAAATGTACGAAAGATGATAGGTCATGAGCGTTGTAATGTTTTGAACAACCAATAAAAAAACTAAATAAAAAATAAAAATAAAAATAAGTGTGCGGTGTGGTTGAGTGGTTAAGCACCCCTGGGTTTAATCTCTGGTACTGAATAAACAAAACAAAAAACGAACAAATAATGCATCCTTAGGTCACATCAAAAGAAAATTAATATAAATACTTGCCTTTCTAATGTAAATGAGTTGTTTTTTAATTTAAAAAAATCTCTGAATTGTTGAGAACATTTTACCATAGGATCAATGATTGAACTCTGGTTTAAATTAACATTCCATTGTGAAAATAACAGTCAATGGAGAGATGTTGGTGGATTGTTGAACTGCTGGGTACACTTCACATGTCCCCAAACACCTTATGTCTACATACCAGCGTCTACAAGAGCAACTTGTGGCAATGTAGGAAAGGTGCCCATTGGCTGTTTACACATCTCAGGTTTTTACCTCCTCCAAGGTCCTCTCATCTTCTTCAATACCACCACCTGCTGCTTTCATTATTATCCAGGGCATCCTTAGAAATATAAAAATTAGTATATTTTAACTTGGTATATAATGAGAGCAATGCAATTCCTTTAATCTCCTTTGCTAACCTTCAATTTCTAGACCTAGGGACCACTTTAACATAAAAAAGAAAAGCAATAATCAATGAGGGTATTTTACTAAATTAATTCTTAAGAAAATCCACTGTCATTCTTTAAATTAAACTTTAAATGTTTCTGCAGTTTCAGATATATATATATATATTAATACTTGATGACTCAAGGTCTAGCCAGTCATGGAGGTGACAAAATATGTCTCATTTTTACATATTATAAAATTCTTGTATGGTTAGGTGAATGTCAATGGCATTCAGAGATGAGGTAATGGAAGAGAAATATTATTATACTTAAGAAAGACAATAATGAGTTTGATAATGAGTGTGTCCCATGCTCTATAACTATGAGAATAAAGGAGATAATGCCCAACACAGGAAGGTGAGTGTATGACACAATAGCTTAGCAACGGTTTCTGAGCTGGAGATGGCTAAGTGGCAGAGGACATTTATATCATATTTTAAATTTCAGTCTGGACAAGATTCAGTGTGGCAAAGAAGTAGAATGAGAAGAAAAGTGGCTTTCAGACTCAACGCTGAGAAAAATAGTACTTTTAAGGCTGAATTGCAGAAGGTGAATTAGCAAAGGATTCTCAAGGGCTAGAAGTGGGGCTGCAGGAAGAATAGCTCAAGGCTGTGGTTTTATGGAGAAGCTGGTGTTTCCAGAAGCAATGAGCATTCCACAGAGCTGAATCCATTGTACAAAGTCATCCTGTGTGATGATGCTTATCAAAGCATACAGGGTACATCGAGGTTACCTTAGAGGTGAAGAAAAAGAGCAGGAAATGTAGAAAAAAGAATTGTTTACCAAGTTTCTAATGATAGATAGCTTTCTGAGGAAGTTCTTAACACTTTTATCATTTTCATCTTAATGAGCATTTCTTTTACTTGTGGGGAAAATTCAAATTGAACAAGAGCTTGAATATGCAGAAAAGAATATGATAGATATGAAAAATTGTGCTCTATATATGTAATAAAAATTGTAATGCATTCCACTGTTATATATATAATAAAATAAATTAATTTTAAAAAGAATACAATGTAAATTTTGAGATTGGAAGTGATATGATCCATGATCACAAGCAGGGGTATGGCCTTACACTTGGGGGGACAATGCTTCACTGTTGTAATTAGAAGACAAACCAGAGGGCTTAGTATGAATTCAAGAAGTTCTGTTAACTGGGAATGTGGAGTTGATTTATATAATTGATCTGAGACTTATTAACTTGCTTTGCTTAGGCATCTTACATCCAATAAATGTTCTTCCACAAGAAATTTGGGAAATTACTAATCCTGCCATATTTTGTATGAATATATACATAGACTATGAATCATGATGCTTAACTTTTACTGTCTAAATTGGTGGCTGGAACTCATCTAACTAGACATTCATTAGATTTTGAATTTTGGTAGTAAAAACACCAAAAGGGAGTTTGACCTATCAACTTCAGTAGTAGTATATGAAAATGGAGTTCTTTTAATGCTACTTGGAATCCTGGTAGCTTCTGTCTTATACCTACAGCTTCTGTCTTATCCACTAGTATGGGAAAACCTTTAAACAAACAAAATTACAGAAAATTGCTGATGTAAATAATTTAAAATGTTAAAAATATAATTAAAAAGAACATTGTGCTATTATTATTATTATGTGTTTATTCTATGAATTTAGATATTTGAAATTTTGTCTCCATCCTGTTAGCATGGTTAATCGTGTGTGTGTGTGTGTGTGTGTATTTATGATTAAAATTCAAACTTTGAATCTCAATAAAGGCCACTGGAGAACCAGATATTATTAATCATAAGTAATTATAGAAATAAAAAGCCTTTGGACAAGAATGAGTCACCATGTAAGAGAATCTCAACCTATTTCTCAAATTTAACTAATTTCTTAGACTTGGGGTCCTTAAATATATAATAATTTGATTGTTAGAGGAGGGAAAATGGTCTACATGTGAATGTTTAGAAGAGCTTGTCTTCTATTTTCCTTTGATATGACCTCAAGATTTTCAAGTGGGTGTATTTGAACTGAGGAAGAGAAAAATAGCCCATGCCTAAGACGGATGTTGATATTTTGAGGGTTTGTAAAGTTCTGAGATAACTCTGATTCCTGAAGGTTCTACAGGCCGCTAGGCCATACCAGTGAGGCAAGTAATAAATGGTGTTCAAACAGAGGACACTTATTGTCAGCTCAGTGAGTCTTTGAAGGCGTCGGATATTCACTGCTCTAATTCCCATGTTAACAGCTGGACCAGATAGCTTCACCACCAGAAGGATCTCCACAGGAAGCCTATCCAGAAGCAGCTAGTCACAGAAGCCAGTTTATCTGATGAAAAGCTCTTGACTATGGTCTACATCTGACCCATAAAATCCCACAGGCTAAAATATAAGTCTAGATGAAGAAATGACAGACATTTGCAGAAGACATGTCACTGACAGCCCTCACCAATTACCTACAAAAGACAAGATTTGCCTAGAAAATGAGAGTTCATTTTTAATTTTTCCATTATAAATCAAGTGTTACCTGATTGATCCCTCGACAGTGTTTTGTGTGCCTAACAAAACTCCACCATCTAGGAAAAATGGTATTTTCCGGGAAGTGAGCATAATATCAAAACAACAGAAACTTACCTGACGAGGCGTCCCTGAGTCCTGACCTGTGTTGCAACTCTAGGTGGCTGCAGAACAGTTCTACCTGTAGGATTGTGCAGGTAAGTGAAGATGTGCCATTTCTAGTTGGATAATAGCTTCAAAATGAAACTCCTCACCCACTCTCTAGAAAAGACTATGACCTCATGCACACGGAAAAAGGTTAATAGGGTTGCTATAAAATTTGGAATTAATAAGTTTTACTAAATTAACCAGTCCATTTAGATGTTCTCCCCTCTTAGGAACTAAGAGTGACCATTATATTTTGACAACGCATAGATCAAGAATATGTTAATTTGTACTTCTCTGCCATCTCTTCCTCTTGATTATTTTTCTTCTTTTAGCAGGCTATTATTTTCTCAAGAGGATTTAGAAGTAGCATTCACTGGTCATGACAAACCTTCAATTAACTGGCTTTCACACAGCTTGTATTATTATCTCATTATCAAGTTGTCTTTTTGTTCTTTTTTTTTTTTTTACTTTTTCAAGTTATTTATTTATTGCAATTGGCCCACACAAAATTTACTTAATTATTTTAAATGATACTTTTGTTAGCACTAACATTTTTTATGAAGTTATTCAGAAAAAAAATCAAGAATCCAATTTAAATTTTCTCCTCAAAAGTTTAAATTCAAAGGAACAAGCTCTAATGTGAGAGAATGGCAAACAATTTTAGTTTCTTTGAGGCTCAAATGTATCTCTTAGAATCTTGTTTTCCTTATTTGTAAATTAGTTACTCTAGAATCTTTCTAATATCTAACATTGTGGATTTCTCTTTTACCCACCCTTTTATGTAATGGAGATAGTAAAGGATTTAAAAACTGAAACATTAGCTCATTATTAGCCAATACAGCTCCTTGAGTTTTTGTAAAAAACTGACCCTTATATATATCAGTTTCTTCTGACAATGGCATCACTGATTTTCATTATTAATTATAAACTCTTTCAACTTGTAATAACAGAATCTGTAAAATATTACTAATTATAACTTATTTCAATAATTAATTTTCTGAGTGGCTTGTATGATTTCATAGCAGGTAAGTGAAGATGTGCCATGTCTAACTGGATATAATATCGTAGCCATTTACCCAAAATCTTCAACGGTGTTTAAAATAAGGCCACAACTGTCAGCCAGATTTTTGGATGCTAGAAGTATGGTGAGTATACACCAGCATCACATCAAAAAGCAACTCAGTAGAACTATGAAATCCAGGAAGTATTTGGGAATATACTTTGAGGGCATGGACGATTTCCAATGTAATAAGGAACTGAGGAGTCCAAATCTGAGACAGAAGAAAACTCAGATAAGAATCCATGATTGAGAGTTTCCTTTTTTTTCTTCTTTGTTGATGTTGTTGTTTGCCCTATTTTAGGCATCAAGATAAACTCAACATCAGTGACGTGATAGTTGAAGATAAGCATAACTTTAAAGTCTCCAAAGCTTCAAAATAATTCCAAAAATATCTAAGCAGGATTTAAACATATTATTCCCACTTGGCATAGGAAAATATTACGAAGACTAAGTGATTTCAAGAAGTTACATAATATACTAGAGAGATTCAAGTTCTCAATGAAGATCAGAGTATCCTCTTATTGAAATGATAGCCTGGAAAGAAGGCTCAGGAGCACAGAATTTAAAGATTTAAAGAAGAAAGCAAAGTCACACAGACAATTAAAATCATGGAATTGAAAGCGAGGAGCCATGAGTCAGATCAGACACATTCTGATCACTTGGAGGCTGGTTTTCCACCAAAGAATATTCTCATATGAGTTTAAAATATTTTAGCCCAAAGTAAATAAGTCACAACTAACAAGTTTGTTTCTTTTCACGTGAAAATTACTCTCGATTTTAATATGAAGTAGAGAAGAAGATTTTGAAAACAAACTACATGAATTGTTGTTTTGTGATTTTTGTTTGTGTAACCTGAATAAGCAACAAACCTGAAAGTACTGTGTTTCTGTATTTATTTAACACCAACTGGTAAATAGAGCATTCCCCTGCAGATATAGGAGAAAAAGTACTGAGGCTTTGACTTTGAATGTCAAATGTGCTTACTATGTTCTCAACGTGGGCCTTTCACGAGTCTTTCTAGTCATTGATAGAATGCAGAACATGAGAACATCACACCTTCAATTTGCCTGATGATACATAAGCATTTGAGTCATATCTCATTGTTTTATCAAGAAAGAATTAAGTTTCTTCAACTTTATCACTTGTTTCTTTGTCCATAATATCACTATCAATACAGTGCATACAGTGACTATTTATTTTGCAATTTGCTCAGTACTTGGCCTATTGCAACTATTCGTGTATTTTAAAGGTTTGTTTTTGTATATGTTTTTCTGTTTCTGTTATCAGCTTTATCGGTATATGTATTATTTAATTATATATTTTAGAAAATTCTAAACTCCTCTAGGAAAGGAAGCTTTCAAATTTTGTTGCAATTCTCTGATGTAGCTAAAAAGAAAGGATAATTCCCAGTTTCTTGAATATGTTTCTAAACTCAGACTTCTAGTTCGCTTACCAGTAAAGGAGAACTATTCCTCTCATTTACACCCTTGTTCTTCCCTACTATAGAGCCCTAATTATTCACATTTACATCATTAGGAGGCACAGCTCTACTACCCAGAACTCTGGGATCCTCTTACACCATGCTACAGAATAGGTAGTTTAATCACTGTCCTGGGGACCAAGAAGACAGGCACCTCTGGAACTGATTATCTCTGGTATTAAAAATACCAGTTTCAAAGCCACTTCTTCAAAAAAATGTGATGATTGTTAAAGAATACAGGAGAGCAGTTGGCTAGAAGGAATAACTTGTGACAGTCTATAGCACAGTAGGTAACTATGTGTGAAACAATTAATTCAATATTTTAAAATAGCAATAGATAGGGTTTTTACTGTTTCTGACAAAGAGCAATGATAAATGTCTAAGTTGATAGATATGTCAATTGACCTGATCTGATTCTTACACATTTTATAAATGTATTTAAATGCCACATTATATCTCACAAGCATATATAATTATTATGTGCCAATTAAAAATTTACTTAAGTAAAATATGTTTAAAAAAAACAAATAATATAAAATGAATCTGAAAATCTTAGAAGCCAGTTTTTGTTTTTGTTGCTGTTGTTTTTCACAACATACACACTTAAAATCCAAAGAATGTTTGTGATTTGGGACTACAAAAGGATTTAAAAAAAAAAAAAACTCATCTAAAAATGTTTACTTTTCCATGAAAAGGGAAGAACCTCATCGATATACAGTCATGTGATATAGCGTGACATTTGGGTCAGGGTCAGACTGCACATGACGGTGACCCTATATGACTATGTCACCTAGGGATGCTGTTGTGGACTTAATTTGAATATATGTATTCATTAATATTTCCAAATTTATGTTGGCTTAAATGCACAACATTAAACACTCTTTCATCTCTTTGATGTTCCAAGGACAAGGAAATCACCTGGTGGTTCAGTTCTCAGACTGCATTCCAGGTGTTAAGGGGTACACAACTATATACCATCTGTTACAATTAACATTAAGCACAGTCCAATACATGGACATGAAGACAAACAAAATTGGCTCCCAATTGTCCTCACTAACTTGACACCCCCAATTGTTTGAACAAAATGGAACAGAATTCTTCCTATCTTTGTCCTGTTTTGCCTCTATGTGAGTGGTGAATTGTTCTGAATTAATTTGTCTCCTTTACAGATTCAAAATAAACTAAACAGAATTATTGCTAATGCATGCAATAGAATTTAAATAAAAATTGGTCTTAATGATGACATGGGCAAATTTACATAAAAGAACTAGAGAGATTACAATGTACTCAAAGACAACAATTCTATTTTAAACTTCCTTTTATGTAAACATAAATTTTAAATAACAATTTTATGGTAAGTCCTGAAAATCTGTTGCTTTATGTTCACTTAAACAAAAGTTTTGAAAGATTACCTTTCACTGATTTAGGATTTAATGATTAAAAAAAAAAAGGACAATTTTTTTGATGTCATATTTATCAATTTGCTCTTTTGACCAAGAAGAATATATATCATATAATTATAAAAAGTATCCATAATAGTCACAAAGTTCTCTGAATACAGTGTATCTTTTTTATTTTCATTAGATCCCAAATATCCATACTTAACTAAATGTAGTCTTTACATTTAACACTGGACTATCCAGAATGTCATGTTAATATTCATTATTTATAAACTATACATTCTTGAGATTAATATTTAAGTGGTTTTGCTTCTGTCTTAGAAACAAATAAAATATAACTGGCAAAAGTAGCCTGCCTTTATTTTTACCAATAGGTAGGTAGATATATATCACAATAAATTTGAAAATGCTATAAAACACATTTTTGATAATAAATAATTTTAAAAAGTACTATCTTTGTGTTTATTGTTATTAATAAACTGAGAAAATGTGTTTTCAAAACATATCAACATAAATGACAAAAATAAATCCCAGGTGTGACACATGCACAAATTTAAATATGGAAAAATCTGAAGAGCTACTGAATTTTATTTTTTTTTCTTTTTTATTCTAAGCCAAAATGGACCAGCCCAACAAATATTTTAACTAAAATTTACTATTGAACTGGTGGGTTCAACAAAGGAGGTTATGTTGATGTTGACAACTCTTTCCAAAACACAGCTGGTGTAGAGTATGTCTGGTGCAAGTGACATAAGGAACTGATTTGGTGACAGAACTGTGATTGCATAGGTGTAAAAGGCCATAATTAGAAGTTCAAAAGGTTGCTTTTCACATTTGTAACTATTTCTCACTTATTAACCCATAGGGCACACGGTTCATTTTGTTTTATTAGCTAAACACATTTTGTAATATTAGTTAAGTTATACTTCTATGGGAAAACTCTCAGATGTTAGTTCCAACATTATAATGGCCATTTAAGACAACATAAATGTGGAAATATATGTATATATATATTCTCATATATATTTTTATAATATAAATATATATTATATATACTTTTGTATATATAATATATATTTTTTATAATATAAATATATATTATATATACTCTTGTATATATAATATATATTCATTGAATATATTTAAGTATATATATTTATATATATTCAATGATTCAAGATAGGATAGCTTCCCTTTTTTATATCTGATTTCAGCATCAGGTTTTGATCTTTTTACATTATAGAATGAGAATATAGACTTCGAAATTACAGATTTAAAAAAATAAAAATATAATCATAACATTACACTGGACAACATTAGTATTTGTCAGCAAAATAATTTATTTTTGTAAATTTTTTTATTAAAATTCAAATTGAGATGCCTACATTCGATTTACCTCCGAATTTAGTCCCAATGTATATTAACCCATACAGTCTAATCTATGTGAAACAAACAAAGAAAACAAACAAAAAACCCTAAGTGGTTAATTCAAAATTCTAGTAGGATATTCATACCATTGATGTTTTTCTCACGAAGATCCAAATCAGGACAAATTTCAAAAATAAGATGTATTGAGTTATTATTGTAAAATAAGCTCAATTATTTGAAAGCGCATTTATTTCTCTGTCACTGACAGATCTTCATGGGACTTCTTGATAGCCTCTTGAACTTTCAACCTATGCTCAGCCCAGGATTTGCTTTAAACAGGAGGAGAAAAAAATCAAGTTTAAGAGTCATG
>NW_026000037.1:8321783-8362275 GCF_001458135.2 Marmota marmota marmota
ATATATATAAAATAGTATAAATATTATATATATACTATATATTTATATATATAGTATTGGATTTCCTGTAATTGCAAATATATCCTAGGTGATACAGCAGTTCTAGATTCTGCTGGCCTCCTATTTACTATTCTGCCTGTGATATTTTTCTAATCTCTTTTTTTTTCCCTGAGTACCATCATCTCACTTTTCTGTATTTCCAGCCTTTCTCTTCTGCAACTGAATTCACGCAAAAACCCACCCAGACTTTGTGCCTCTCTGTAGTCTCACCTTAGTGTTTTCCTTTCTTTAACATACATGTTATTTCACAAAAATATCCCACTCTACTTGTTTCGTTCATTCTCTCTTTGACATGCAGCAGCCTGCTCTCCATTCAAAGCAATATATTAGCAAATGACATTGATATCCCTTTAATTCTTTTCGGTGAAGTCCCTCTCTTCAACATTCCAATTTCATGTCCCTTTGTGGAATCAGACACTTTAAACAATATATCTTGTTTTTTTCATGAGTTGGTCTTTTAGGTTACTTCTTTCTAAACCACTTCTAACTTTATTTTGCTAGCAGTAACTCTGTAGGATTTTCTTTTGCTCTCACCAAAAGTTTAATACTGATTTTCCAAGAATCTAAACCCATATTCTAGATGAATTACCTAATTTACTCTCCTGACTTCAAATAACAACTTTGTGATGATGGTTCGCAAATCAATAACCACTCATGAGCTAACTTCCTGACCCAGATGTTTGTGTGATCTACTATTCTAAATTCATTCTCTTATTTGTACTTCACATTAACTTTGATGCTAGGCATTACTGCTTTCTCTTCAGAGATGAGAAAATTCAATCCTAAAAAGTTGAGAAATTGGGTTAACTTTAGGGCTATTTATTATCAGGGACAGGTTTTTGCGGTGACAAAGCCTGTGCTCTTAGTGCACCTGAGCACCTTGCACTTCCCTCAAGCAGCTGCCCCTGGCCATCCCTAACACTGAGTCACACCCCTCAACCTCCTAATCCTCTACTGCAGAGCCCCCCAGAGAAGCTGGCTAGTGCCAAAGGCAGTGTCACATTTGGGTCTAAGTTTTGTCACCTGGTACCTCCACAGCTGTAAAGTTCATCAAAGCATTCATACTGATGGAGCTGATCAGCTCGCTTCAGTCTGTTCAGATTTATGAAAAAATAAAAAATTAAAAGAAGTCACACTTTCTATCTTCTATTTCCCCTCTTGGTTAGGAACATCACGGAAAACCCCATCGCCTAACTTCCAGTTCTGTATGACAAACTATTATCTACTGCCATTCCTTATGTCCAAGCCATGACTACATTTTTTTTTTTTTAATCTTAAAATCCAGTGGAAGGAATGGAAAACATTGTTATTGTCTTCTGCCTACAGATGGCTCTGAGTCTACAGCAGTTCGTTGTGTGTTGAAGAGGCAATGGATAAAACAGAATGAATATTGAGGGGGCGTCTCTTGTGAAAGAAGCTGGACTAAAGAGAAAGGAAAGAAAGAAACTGATGAACCAAAGAGAGGCACAGAGGTGAACGTGTTTGCATTCACAGGGGTGCACAAGAAGGAAAGGCGTGAAGATACCAAAATGTGGGAAGATGGTCCATGGTCCGCTACAGAGATGAGATACTTCACGTGGAGGAAATACCATGAGACTGGAGGAAAGCAGAACATATTCACCCCATAGTATCCACAGTTAGAGAGAACAGTGGTAGTAATCCCATTTAAATCACTAAACAGGATTTGGCTCAGTCCTTTCTTCTGTTTCCAACACGGTTGGTTGAGTCTGCTGTGTGTTCCCACTAAGGAAATTGTGATGTTTTCCTAACTGGTCTCCTCTCCCTTCCCACACTTTCCAGAATATATCTATATTCCTATCAAAATTCTACATGTTTTTTCCCCTAAAATGTGATAATCAATTATTGTCCTATACTCTTGGAAAGCCATTAACTGTTGAGTTCACATAATAAAACTATGGTGTTAAGTTTAAAACTATTCATGATTATGATTTAGAGTTTACATAATAAAAGCTTTATATTTACCCTACCACTGCCTATGACTTCAAACTGACTTCTTCCCACCACCCACTACCTAGGCGCCTGCTCTAGACTGCTCTGGTTCTCTCCAATACTTCAAGCAGCTGTTTCTCGGCACCTTTGCAGAAGCTGTCCCTATGGCAGAAACACTCATGCCTCCTCCCCTTCTCCGGGGCACAATCCACACTCCCTCCAGGACCACCTGCTGATAATCATCTCTCAAAGGAGCCCAGCTTGACCACAGTGAAGTCTTTTTTGAGTCATTAAGGAGAAAACTCCCCACGGTCTTGTGTGGTTCTTTTTTGTGCTTCTTGGCACTGACAAAGCACAATTTTATTACACTCTCTTGCTTATACATCCGCCTTTATCTAAAACGATGCCCCTTGTGGACACCTTCAGCAGTATTAATAGTTTTTATTTGCCTTGTGCCAATATTGTCCCTGACATATGTTCAGTGCTGTGAAAATACATATTTCTTAAATAAATATTGAGCAGGCTAAAGGCAAATAAATACATTTTTTTATTTAGTAACATTTGCAATTGTACTCAATATTACTGATATTATAACTCTCTTGTGTTCAAAAGGAAAACCCAGTTTTATTCATAATATAAATAACAAAAGTCTACATTGATAAATTGTGTGTTCTTCAGTGCCATGACCACAATGTGTAATAGAACTTTATCTATTTATGGGTGGGGGGAAGATGAAGCAGATAATTTAGAAGAGAAGTTTTAAGAAGTAAGATGGAAAAAAAAAGAAGAAAGATGAAATGAAAAAAACAAATCTTGTTTCTCTGAGAAAAAAATCAAGTTTAAGAGTCATGGCCCATGGATACATTATAAGAAAACTCAACGTAAGTCACAATGGAGATGGACAGAACACATTGTCTATAAGAGCCTCCCTGGGGTACTGCAAACATTGTCTGATCCCTATTTCTCAGAAATATTGGCAGAGGAAGAATTATGTCCTCTCAATTGTGGAGAGGAGTCCAGATGCAACACTGACACTTCTTCAAACTTTATTCTATAAGATATATTATTTTGTACATGAATGAAATTTATAAATCTACAATTGACTATAATTTTGCTTCACTGATTAATTTCATTAAAACAAACAAACAAACAACAACAAAAAAAAACCCTGACCTTCCCAGCTATTCTGATCTGAGGAAAAAACTAGCACACTATTCAACTTTACTATTGCCTGAGCTGTACACTTCATTTAGCATGTTGCTTTATTTAGCTTACCACAGTGTCTAGCATTAAGTAATTGATTATGGCTAGTTTCACAATGTAGTCCTACAAAGGTAGAGCAAATCTCACCTTAAACTAAAAATTTCCTCCCAGTAATTATTTTTAAAACAATTGATATTTTTAGTTTAATTAGAAAAATACATTACAGTGCAATCATGTAGCTTCTTTTTAGTGAAATTATGTGGATTGATGTATTTTTATCTTTGAAAAATCAGTAGATTGAAAGTTGTAATGGGTTAGGAAATTTAGATCTCATTATGTCTTCTCCTTTTAAGTTTGTTATTATTTAGCTAACTAAAAATAGATAAAGACTTGAGTTCAGAAATTCCTAATTGTGTTAATAAATATACAACATAAAATAAAATATATATGTGCCTCATGTAACTTATCTGGTAAATGTTAGCAATACCTATTTCCTTGAAAAAAGCTTGACATGAATAAGTATGTACTCCAGGTGCACAGCATGAGGCTTTTAGATTTTCATCTTGGAAAGAAAGGAAACAATGTTTTTGTTGTTGTTGTTGTTGTTGTTTTTTAAGACCATGGTTAATATCGCTGCAACTACAATAGAATTCAAATTTGATTTACATAAAAGAAAATAAGTAGGAGGGAGACACTGCTATAGGAAAACATGTCTCCATCCATATTTAAAAGTCTCCTCATTAGTTCTGACCAGTTTTACAAATAAACTCAGTGTCTCATGGAACCAGTGAATGTCCTTTCAAAAGTTATTCTGATTGTTTCCACTGTTCTTTTAAACATACGACACCAGACATTTCAAAATGTGAAATATGATCACGATGTCTACTGGATTGGATTAAAACAAATTTTAAATTAAATATATTTATCATTATACAAGCAAGATGTAAACATTTAAAATTATATACTTAAAAATTTAGGGCTGGTGTTGTGGCTCAGTGGTAGAGCGCTTGCCTAGCATGTGTGAGGCAATGGGTTCGATCCTCAGCACCACATATAAATATGTCCATTGACAACTTAAAAAAAATTAAATCTATCACTTTTTATTAACATTTTTGAAATTCGAGTTATAGTTTCAGTCTAAGACAAAAATGTTTTTAAGTTAGACTGTATAGAAAGAAGTGACATTTCAAGAAATTTTAACTCATTTCAGAATTTTATTAGCAAGAATACAGACTCTCACCTAATTATAAATTATAACATAATTACTTTTAGCTGAATAACTAGGGATTATAATGTTTTTTGAAAAACATTTCAAAATAATTTCTCTCTAGTTTTCTTTCAACATCTCCTCATACTCAGCTGCTTAGCATTCTTTATGCAACAATGCAGACTTGATTACAGCAGGCTTGATTATGATTTTCTCTTTCAGAGGATATTTATGCTCATTATGTGGAAATTTCTGCTGTATTGAGTATTTATGATTGTCTCCAGTGGATAGGCGTTTGAACCTTCTGGATAGCTATCTGAATAATTTGACTCTAATAAAAACTTAAGTATGGGCACAATCCAAGGCAATTTTGAATTCCTCACTTCTAACTTCTCTGTCAACCTCCACTCTGAGATTTACAATTTCTTAGTTTCACAAATTTCCCACTAATTAATTTTGCATAAAGAATAAAACACGTTTAAATAAAGATGAGTCCCCCAAGTTGAACTACCCTTTCTTAGAAAGTTCCTTTTTTTTTCCTGAAAGGAGAAATACTTGTGAAATAGGTAACAATATGTTCTCACTAGGAATTTTGTAGTTACATATATGCATCTAAGCACAGACCAGGACTGGGCTCAACTGTCCTTTCATCTTGGGTATCCTAAGGGCACAGCTATGACAATTAGGTTCCTCTTACTTCCTGATCTCAGAAGCTACTTTTAACTCCTTTGAGTGGTTTTGAGGATGATTATAGAGAAGAAATAGAAATTATACGAAGCAATATGGATGAACATAGTAAACCAGGCCTCCATTTAATAGCATTAGTAATAAGTAGTTGTATTCTACACCACAACTATGATTTGCATAGTGCCTTCCTGACATTAAATCAGTTGAACATCACAATAATTGTGTGAGTTGCTAGTATAAGCATGATAAGCATAACTAATACCAACAAATATATAGAAAAGAGTGGTAAAATGGTTTTTGTTGTTGTTTGTTTGTTTTTGACCAGGGATTGAACCCAAGGGCACCTAACCACTTAGTCACATCTCCACCCTTTTTTATATTTTATTTTGAGACAGGTCTCACAGTTTCTTAGGGCCTCGCTAATTTGCTGAGGCTGACCTGGAATTAGCAATCCTCCTGCCTCAGCTGCTGAGCTGCTGGGATAACAGGTGTGCACCATCATGCCTGGCACTAAAAGATGTTAAGAAGCTTGCTTACAAACTATTTAGTGTTGTAACAGAATAGTACATACATAAATCACACATTTTTAATTAATAAAGTGACATCTTCACTATTCCTATTATTCATTATCTCATGTATTGGTTGAGAAAATCGGGGAACAGATATGGAACTCTTTGTCAAATTTTTCCTTAAAATTTTAACGAATAGTTCTTTGATAAAAGTACAGTAGAATCTTAGGAGGGTACTTAAAAATGACCAAAATTAAAGAAAACCAAAGAAGTTATGCAGCAACCAAATGAAACTCAAATAATAACAAAATGAAGAAGGAGAAAGAGAGAGAGATTGAGGAAGTGATAAGCGTGTAGTGTCAGGAGCATGCACTGCAGCACAGAGATGCAAGTTTGAGTGCCAGCTGACACCTGTAGGCACCTCACGTTGCACAAGTGTTTCACTTTCCTGCATCTTGATACTTGTGTATGTAAATTGGGATGATTTAAACCACATATGTGGATCAAACAGGTTAATATTTGAAAAAAAAAAGATTCCTGTATGCCTTAGTTATCTTAGTATTCTAAGATTAAAAAGCAGAAAAGATTACAACTGTACTATTTTTATATTAAAGTCTATATACCAATGATGTCAAACACGTTGTTTCAGATTGGTGGGACAAAGATGAATTTAATAACAATTTTATATGCATTGCTATTAAACACATTAAGTATACAGGGTTTTAAGACTTTTCTCCACTCACATACACCACCAAGGTCAAGATAAGTAAGGTTCTCAGCAAAATACCTTCCAGATTCACCCACATTGTGACAAACGGCAGGGCTCCTTTCAAGACAGAGTCCTATGCCGTTGTACACACGTTTATTACATTTTCCTTGTTCTTCCATCCTTAGGGTGGCCACCGTCATTAGTGCCACAATAAGCAAGGGGACACAGATTTCGACATATTGACTTCATTTCCTTGGGTTATGTCCCCTGTAGTCGAACTGCCAGATATCATGGACGTTTCAGGTCTTAAATATTTAAGTTCATAATGACATTGTGTTGAGTTTGCATATGACATGATATGTGTCCAATTCTTTTCTTTTGCTTGTGTATTTTCTGTTTTCCCCAAACCACTTAATACTCTGTCCTTTCTCATTCCCTCTAGTCAAGGTCAGTTGACGTCAGATGTGTGGATTTACTTCCAGGCTCTCTGCTCTGTTCCGGTGGTCCATATGCTTGTTTGTTTGATTGTTTATTTATTTATTGATTGGTTCTGGGGATTGAACTCAGGGGCACTCAGCCACTGAGCCATATCCCCAGCCATATTTTGTATTTTTTATTTAGAGACAGGGTTTCACTGTGTTGTTTAGCGCCTGGCTTTTGCTGAGCCTGGCTTTGAACTTATGATCCTCCTGCCTCAGCCTCCTGAGACGTTGTAATTATAGGCCTGTGCCACCATGCCCAGCCATATGTCTCTTTTTATGTTCAAGCTAACACTACTTTGATTATTGGAGTTCTTAGTAGATTATGAGGTCAAGGTTTATGTCTTCACCTTTGTTCTTTCTGCTCAAGATTGTTTCAGTCAGGGCTTTTCCTATGGAAGTTTGTAGTTCCATTCAAAGTTCAGGATTCTTTTATTTTTATTTCTGTGGAAAATATCATTGAAACTTTGATAGGGATGCCTTCAATCTGTAGTAGTAACAGTTTAACAATAATGATTCTTCTGCTTCATAAATATGAGATATATTTCCATTTATTCTCTGATGTTTTCAGTTTCTTTGATTAATGATTTGTAGTATTCAGTGTCCAGATGTTTCTTTTCACTTCTTTGGAGAGATGAATTCCAAAGTATATTTTGTGGTATTGCAGGTGAGATTCTTTTCCTTGATTTCCTTTTTGGATAGTTTGTTTTTCTTGTATAGAAATGCTAATGATCACTGTATTGAATTTCCAGTTTTTTAGTGAGTCTTTGTGGGTGTTTTTGCATAATATCATGCAATACGTAAACAGAGACAGTTAAACATTCTGCTTTCACCTTAGATAGTATGTAGTTTTTAATCTTAATTTCTTTATTATACTAAGTGAAACAAGCTAGTCACAAAAAATACTAATGGTTATATATACATATATATATATATATATATATATATATATATATATATAATAAAAAGTTAAACTTATGTTAGAAATTAGATATGTGGTAGCAGAAGTTTTGAGTGTGCAGGAATGAGACTGAAGAGATATGGTGGTGATAGTTAATTATAATATATCGTATGCTTTAAAATTGTTAACAGAGTAGATTTTAATTGTCCTTATCACAAAAAGTATAAACATATGAGGTGAGAGATAGGCTAATTAATCTTAATTTAATCATTTCAAAACATATGCATATATGAAGCATAATGTTGTGCTTCCCTAATATATATAAATTTCATAAAAGTAAACCAAAATGATGAGAAGGGAAAACCATAAAAAATGTGAACTGTGCATGGGTTTGTAACCACGCAACCTGAGCAGTGTTCTGACTCCCAATACCAGAGCTTCTGGCTTCGCCTGTTGTTGAACTCAATGTAAAAATACATGCTGTTTTCTCTCAGTTTCTTTTGCACTCGGTGTTAAATCAGTGAAATGCATACACATTACATGACACATTTCTTTTTGATTCACTTTTTTTTAAAGTATTCTATTGTTAGGAATACACCTACATTACCTTATTAAAAATTCGTCTTTTAGTTCATGCATTTGATGTGCATTTGGATTATTTCCAGTTCAGGGATATTTTGGACAATGGTGCTAATGAACATAGAATGATTCTACCATTTTACCAATCATCCCAGGCTTTTTTTTTTCTGGGTGCTTACTTAAAAGAAAAAAAAAAAATGCTGGTTTATAACGTAGTCTTAGGCTAAGTTTACTTCACACTCAAACTGGTTTACTTTTTGGAATCATTGGAATTTTTTCTGGATCCACATTCTCACCATAGCTCGTAGTGTGTCCTCAGCTTTCATTTACAGGTGTCTGTATTACAGTGTTTCACTGTGGTCTTTGATTCTCTTTTCCATGGAGACTCATGTTGTTTCCCATATTTGTACATGGTACATGCCCATTTGAATGTTTACACCATTACTTGTGTGAATTTAGAGTGTAAAGCATGATATATTTTCTTTTTATGGTTAATTTGTATTAATGTGTTTTTAAATCACATTTCAAAAAGAAGCCTGCTTCTTTTTCTATACTCTATATTTTTCACACTTATAATGCTGTTGACATGTTTTTAATTGTAATGAACTTCAATATATCAACCTTTTTTTTTCCCTACTGTTGAAGCTCTTCTGTCATGTGGAAATAATTCTTTAATATTTAACACAAACTCTTCAGTATGTGTTTTTGTTTTCACTCATAAAATATTCTTGTTTAACATTTAACATAATTTCTTCAGTATATGCTTTTGTTTTCACTCATAAAAAATATGTCTTATTAATTTGTTTCATATCTACATTCACTCTGGCCTAAATTTTTGAGTATCATCTAAAGTAGGGGTTAATATTTGTTTATTCAATTGACCCATTAATTGCATCCACTGTGTTTCAGAAACATTTTATATGTATCACAAAGATCCTATAAAGACGAGTTTGATTTACTTTTCAATCTTATTGAGAGAGAGGCATAATGTATTAACTTCCAATTAATAAACTTTAATCTTCATGTTTTAATCAGGCATGAATGATATTCAAGAAATGATTTTTTACTTAAATAAAATGTTCTTCACTTATGAATCTATGAAATCAAACAATGTATGAGCTTCAAAATGCAGTGGTGAGACAGGCACACAACTGATATTTCCCTTTTAACAGGAGCAATAGTAATGCCTGCTACTAACCATCAGCAACTCTCAATATTGCCTGATTGTGAAAATCATCAGTGCATAAATATTTTGTATTGAAAGATTTCTATTTATTTTATTTCAGATGGTACCAATGGAAGACCCCAAGTACAGACAATTAAACAATGTGCATAGAGCTCAATTAGGTAATAGGATGTATGTATTTATTCTGGTGTTGTTTATTCCTATGGAAATCTGGGCTTTCATGTGGTATTATTTTTCTTCACCATAAAGAAATTAATACTATATTTTTGTTGTTGTCGTTTTTGTTTGTTTGTTTTTGTAATGCAGGTCTTCTCCTGTCTTACTCCAGGAGCTCTTTCACCTCGAATAGTTGAGGATGCCAACCCCTGTTTTTTGTATATATATCAACTTACATATTTTGGATATAAGTTACTTCCGCTTGATATCACCTTTGGAAAGTTGTTCCATAAAACATTTGCAGCTTAAAATTCAAATGAAGAAAAATTGACAGGATACAAATGCAGGCAGACTTTGAGGTTTACTTCTCTGTTGTTCTTTCTTTTCCAGGATTTTTCTGCTTAAGGACCAGCAACATGAGCAGTGTCACCTGCATTCCCTACCTCTCCACCTCAAAGAGACTCCATTTTTAGCTTGGACTCCATTCTTCTTAGCTGGGAACTGACAAAATCATCAAGGCCAAGGGGAGAACTCACATTGGTAAGCTTTCCTTTCCTGAGAGTTGTAAGGCTCTTTTTCACTCAAATTATTCTAGTGACTGAGAAGAGGTGACAACACCCACAACACTCAGTTTGGCTGAAAATCACCATTTGTCTCTGTAGGTGCTACTTGCTAAACTCAGGATCTACCAATGTATGTACTACCCATAATTGGCTGCACACCTCACGTTCAAGTTGTTTATGCATTATGTCAATATCTACCGAAAACACTTCAGTAATTTAAAATAAGCTTTCATGGCATGTAAACCATTTTCTTAAGAGATTGGCTCGACAGTCTATTATCTTTACTATTCTTAGTTCCTTTTTAACAAAATGAATTTTGAAGCCATTTAAAGATTTTAGACAATTTTGTTTCAGATAGCATTCTAAACAAGTTATTTTATCCTGGGAATCTTCATAGTATAAAATTTGAAAAACAGTAGATCAGGACTTTGCATTAGCACTATGAAATAAGCATATTTGTATGGGGGGTACAAAGAATTTTAATCTAACTCTGGTGATATAAATGGTTTCTTTCAGCTTTTCTTTTTAAAGGAAAACTTATTTATTAATAGTTATTTTATTTTAATAGGGGATTTAGTGTTATGCTATCAAATACTTAAAATTGAAATACTATAAATTGCTTTCTTTAGAGAAAACATAAAGAGTATGTTTGAGGGCCAAATAGCACTTTCCTATGTGCTTTCTGCCTCAAATGGTACCTTGGAAAATACATTTTGCATGTGCAGGCATGCTCTCAAGCAGATTTGAAGCGATAAGTGATAATACAGGCTGCTTATTTCAGAGCTAAATCTCAGTGCTTTACCAAAAAATTGAAAATGGGAAGGAAAAACAATATTCTTCCCACATGTCACTAAGAGAAGAGTTTCCAGATTTATATATATAACTTCAAAATTATTATTGGTAGTACTAGCATTTATTAATCAAGACATATAAATTGTAAACAACATTTAGTGATTCATAGCAACAGAATGAAAATATAAATAGCTGGAAAAAAAAACAGCTCTCTCAGCTGAAAAATAAAAGCATTTTTGCAACTGAATAATATTGCCTGTGACCAAAGACTTACAATTCATATCTGTATTTGAGGTGTGTGAAACTGACCAATTTTCCCCCAGCAGTTCATAGGAAATGCTTTCAATCTCAGACTTTCACAGCTCCTTGAATTTTGCAAACCCCGCCAGCACTTAAACAGGTTGCTGTCAAACTTTTCAAATATTTATAAAGCTGTGAGTTTTGTCACAAAATTCTAAGCTCTTTGAACCATTTAAAGTGATACTTACCTATATCCAGAGGAATACATCAGTCATCTTACCTCACAATTCTCAAAACAAAAATATGTCAAAAAACTATTTTGTTATTGAGAGTGAAGTCATTACAAAATTATTGGGTTTTAGAAATGTTGGCAAATCAAAATGTTAGTTGTATATTTATAGTTAGATATATTGAATAACAATATTGGACATGACGTAAGAAATTTGTTGCCAACACTTAAATATGTACCTCAAGCATTTAAAAAAAACAACTTTTTTTTAAAATAAGTAAGTTTTATCTCTATCCACTACCAACAAGGAATGGTGATTTTCTTAATTATTAAAAATTACAAATTCTTAGATTTTTGTATAAAATTCATAATAAGCCATAATATTTTTGTTTTATAGAATATATTTTGATGCAAAATTAACTTGCTCTATCTACTTTAGAGGACTCAATATTTGCTTAGTATATAATTAATTATGCCAGTTGAAAGCCTAGCACATTTTTAGTTCCCCTAAGGAATTATTTATGCTTACATAGATTTTGCTGGCTATTTTCCAAATTCACAAACTAACATTCATCAATCTAAATTTGTTTCATAGAAAATTATGAATAGTTTTGTAAAGTGAACTAAAACTTTATACATAAAATTCTTAAATAAAGAATAGTTATCGATATTAATGAGGTAAAATGTAAATTAATATGTTTTTAAATTGTTATTCTTTCAATACTTGTAGGGTCATTTACAACTACTGTTCACTCAAAGTAAGTTCTTTTGTGTCCTCTAAGAGTTATTAAACACATTCATATTTTGCACTTTAAAAAAAGAATTATTTGTATTCTTCATATTTACTTATGCTCTAGCATTTGTGTGTGTGTGTGTGTGTGTGTGTGTGTGTGTGTGGCTATTTGCTCTTTTGCCCATGTTTTTTCCCTGGGAGTGTATATATTACCAATGGAGATCTTTTTCCTTTGCATCTAATATTTTCTATCATGATAATAATCCCATTAGAAAAATAAATACCTAATGATTTTAGAGTTGTTTGTCTGATTACAATAATTAATGAATTTGTTTGCTTAATATGTTCAAAAGAATGTACAAACCACCATATTTTATGGTAGAATACATGTTTTCAGTTTTCAGAGTCTCAGCTAAATTGTTTTTATTTCTGTCATTGTGTTTCTTGATGCCTCTCTGATAGTATGTAAATTCATGGCTCTTTTCTGTTTGTGCTTAAGATTTGGGTGCCAATTTTGGGGGTATAGTTACTGGATCCAGAGTAAAAACAAAAGATATCTAATACTAAAACCATTTTCAGAGTTAGAAGTTTCACATAATTCATGACTTCATATGTTTTATAGAAAAGGAAACCAAGTGATGTAATAGAAATTAATCATATAATGCACATTTATAAATATATTTGATAGGCAATACTTAAGCTTATCAGTTTTAGAAAACATACTTTACTATCATAACTTAATACAGTAAGTTTAATAGATAGCTTATGACTTTAGCTAAAATTGCTTATCTACTAAATGTAGAAAATATAAGGAGCTATCATAATACTCCTATTTTGAGAATAGTCGGTTTGAAAAACTTTTTAAAAGATGTTTGATTGGTTTTAACTAGACCCATTTTAGGTACCCTGGTAATCTGAATAATGACCAAAGGTATCAGATCTTATTTCCCAGAAAGAGTAAATATGTTACCTTATATGACAAATGGGACTTTGTAGATGTGAGGAGGTTAAGGATGATGTGGTTTGAGATCATACTGCATAAGATGGGAAGGCACAGTGCAGCCCCAAGTGTCCTCATCTGAGGGCACAGACATGCTGGAGTCAGAGAGAAAGAGAACACAGCACGCTACCACACTGTCTTTGTGGATCCGGAGCAGGTGCATGAGCCAAGCATCTCAGGTCATCTCCAGAGGTTGAAAAGCAATAAATGCACTTTCTTCTAGAAATAACACAAGGGGAGCCAAGATTTCCCCACAGTTGATTTTTGCCCAAGAGAAGGATGCTACAGATTTGACCTGCAAAATATATCATAATTAACTTATATTTTTATAACCTGCTAAATTTGAAATATTCTGTTACAGCAGTGCTACAAAAATAATAGAGACACTGTGTTTCCTTTTTGTATGGAGAAAATAGATTTTACAGAATCAATTGTGTAAAGTCATTTAATAATCAAATTGATATAAAATTGTAATGAAAATCCTGGGGAGATGAGAATTCCAAGTTGTTACTATATATTATATAAAATATATAATTTTCAACAAAAATAAATCTTGAGAAACATAAACACTAATTAAGAACTATACATGGTAATAAAAGCAAGCAATAAGATGATCTACTTTTGAGGAAATCCAGGTAAGAACTTTGCAGACAAGGACGTCAAGGTAGCCCTTATGAACATGTTCAGTGAACACAGATTAAAGAAAAACTTTCAAGGTGCAAAAATGTATGAAGACAATGACACACTGGAAAATATTTTTAGAAATTGTTTAAAATGCATTTTCAGATATTAGTAAGTACAATAGTTGAAATGAAGCATCAACAGTTACAATCAAGAGACTGAGCAAAACCCAAGGACTTTACTGATGCAAGAGCAGAGACAGCTAAAGATTTCATGCTCATAGTGCTGGGGACCACAGGCAATGAAAACACTGTAATCAGCAGAGAAAGAGTGGTCTTTATACTCAGGGATCCCTTAATGACATTGACAGGCGACTTCAGGAACAAGGATCTCCACAACTGTTTGGGAAAGAGTCAATCTAGAACCCTATATCCAAGTCAATATAGCACCCTAAATACAGCAAAATTATTCTTCAAAGTTAGTCATGTGAAATAAAGATACAACAAGTGAACAAAAATTAAGATGGTTTGTGGCCAGCAGACCAGCTTTACAAGGAATACTGAAAATATCCATCATACCGGAATAAATTATGTCAGAGAAGAATGTGAATCTTGAAAAGGTAGAGAGCAACAGTAAAGACAAATACATGGATATTAGTGAAAAAGTGTATAGTTGAATTTTCTGCTTTCTTCTATTAACCAATTTAAACAAATAAAATCCTGTAAAAAACTGTATCCATAAAATTTTAAAATTGGCTCTATCACAAAGGGAGATATATAAGAATAGTACAAAGGGGCAGAGGGAAGTGCAGCAGCTACTTCAGAGTGAGGAAATGACAAATAATTGCACTTTAAATGAGGGGAAGAATTTAAGAGCACAAGAATGATTAATTTTATATATATATATATATATATATCTTTATCTTTCACTAATTTTTGAGTAAATTTTCTCTTGTATAAATTTACTGGTCTTAATCTGTCATTTACCTTACCTGCAAAATGGCATTAGAAGTAAGATCTGACTTTGGATAAAGTTTCAAAATCTTGGTAGCATATACTAATTTGGCGATACTTATACAGCAGTATAAAATGGATAACAAAATTATGTCATAATTTTGATTCAAATGAGAAATAATTAAGTTTATCATTGGCATGAAGAAAGCTAAACTTTGGAGGGCAAGTATATGAAAAAAAGATTGAATGGAAAATCAACATGTATAAATTGTACCATTGGGCATCGCTTTTCACTTTATATCTAAAAGGTTGTCGATAGTTTTTAGATTCATTACATCACATTGTATGACTGCTGTTTCCTTTGTTGAAAACCATTTTCAACAATGTGTCATACAATGTCGGCTTTAAAACACAAAATGATTTTTCATGTTAAAAAAATCACATAATTTTTTATTAAGTATAAATAAACATGGTTACACCTTTGTGAATATTTTATAGAAATATTGCTAGAAATAGAATTACTGAATGAGAGCATACAGGCATTTCCCCCCTAGTTTTATAAGTTCTAAAATTATTCTTCCAAAATGTTGTATTGATTTCCATTCTATTACATATTAAATTAGAATATTTATTTTTCCACATGCTCACTGTGCCCAGCTTTTTCTTTTAACTAATCATTAAACTTTAAACACATCAATGGGATGAGTAAAGCAATGTTTTTTAAATTATATTTCCTTGTATTGAAATTACCATTTTTGAAATAATTTATTTAACCTTAATTAACAATAATTTTTTTATGAGGTCAATGTGAAGTTTTGATCTGTGTATACACTGTAGAAAAATTCAATGAAGGTAATAACATATGTATCACCTGATAGTCTACCATTGTTTGTGGGAAAAATTTAGAAACATCTTTTAAGCAGTTTTGAAACATACATTATTATTAGCTGTCTTCACTATGCTGTGCAATAGACAAGTAGAATTTTTTCTTCCAGTTTAACTGAAACTTTGTATCCTTTGATCAACATGTCTTCTCTATTCCTTTCCCTCCCACCCCTGACTCTGGTAAGATTTAAAATGTAGAATCTAAAACATTCATCTCACTGAATTTGTCTTTTTTTGTTGTTGTTGTTGTTCATCTGTTCATATTGTTGATCTGCTGAACATTTGCTAGTTATTCTTGGACAGGATATTCCGTTATTGATGAAATAAAAGTGATGTGAATTGCAAATCAGTCCTATCCTTAGAGATTAATAAGGCCAAGGATATGTCTTCGTCACAGGAGAATCTCTGAGCGCTGGGAAACAGGGAGTCTAATTCAGCCAAAGCCAACAGAGACTGGCTCCTGACTCCAAGTGTGATGGCAGCATCAAATTCTTCTGCTGGTCGCCAGGTGGAAAGGTAGACTACAAACTCATGGAAAATGCATGCTGACAGCCTGGCTCTGAGTTGCTAAGGCTTTAAACCAGGGAAGCAACAAATAAAAAAAAGGGTCAGCAGACACTATCCTCTCTCCACTGGGATAGTTGAATAGGCTAGAATAACTTCTGAATTTTCCACAGAAACAGAATAATAAAGACCAATGTTAATAAAGACCAATAACAGAACTCAGATTCTTCTATGCAGTTGCTACAAAAAGTATAATTATATTTAATGGTCCTACTTAAAGGATGAAATTTGGTTGTTTATAGTATTTTTTAATAAAAAATATATTCTTACAAAACTCAATTATTCTCTGTAAAATGGTGATAGAATATCATGTATCTAAGCAGAGATTAGGGCTCTTCATTTTATTTTTTCAAATAAAAAAAGAATGTTTTAATTTACTGATTTGTAGCTCTTGGCAGTAATATGTGCTTGTGATGTTAGTAAATAGGAATTTGATTGAGTTGACTTAATAGAACTAAATCCAGAAATTTAGTGATGAAAATCTTGAGAAAAGACATATTAGAATAGAAAATTTAAGACAATTTTCTTTCTTTGTTTTGTTTACTACTATCAAACACCAAAACAAAAGGCCTAAGACTTAGAAGAAGGAACGGGCCTAAGGTACCAAAAACTAAATATCCTAAGAATAAAAAGTGAATATTTTTGTCTAAAGAAGAATTAGATTAGTTTAAAAAAAGTATGTAAATATATTTTGAGGGTGGTTGATAAATCCCTGAGTTATAATGTGGTTGTCAAAAACCTAAATAAACTTCATTACTACATAATAAAACAGCTCAGTTTTAAAATTGGTCAGTTTATTGATTTTAGTCACAAGGGATCTGAATGTATTTTCTTTGTTTGCCATTAATTTCTTGCTTTCTGAAACCAATCTGTTACTGCAAATGGAGAATTAGCATGCTGATATTATTATAATCAGACATAAAATGAAGTGTGGACTCTTGGGTGTTTACGATAAATTACAGAAGCAGCAACTCTTCTAAAACATATTTTTTTCAAATGCAGAAGAAGTAAGTGTGGGCTATTTTGAAACTTCAATGATTTTTTTTGGTAACACACTTTTAATCAAAATTAGTAAAGTTTTATTCACTCTCAGTTTACTGTATCCAAACTTCACTGATTTACTCCGTATATATTTTTCAGTTTTATATTTTAACATGATTGAGATAATATCTCGTGAGAAACTTTATTCTTTTTAATTCTGTTTATTTTCATAAGAAGTTCTGCCCTTTCTGTTCTGTTTATTTTTTTTCTTTATAAAATACAATATTTTCTTACCAATCTATTTTACATTTTTAACTTTAGTTATCAAGAAGGCCTTTTCTGAACCTTTGGCCCAAATGCCGTGTACCCATACACTGAATTCTCCAACTGTATGACTTTCATTAAATTTGCCATTTTGTCTTCATCAACATTATTATTATTTGTATAGAGATCTACTATTCAGTTTTAGGAGTTATTCTCTTTCACCAAGAGAAAATGTAACATAGTATTTTAAATAGACCCACAAGATTAGTACTTTGTATTTGTGAGCATATGGTAAGTACTCAATATGCCAGTTTTCATTCTTTATATTATACTAATTGACATGGAAATTCACAGCCAGTATCTACTTTGAAATTATTTAGAAACAGAATCACATTTTTAAATTACACATAAAAATACTTTGTGGAGATAATCTTAACACTGAAAGAGATAAAATAAAATGCTTCATTCAGTCAAATATTCCACACATCAATTCAATATAATCTGTCCTTATATTCAAATGCTAAGACTTTCTTTTTTTCGGAAACATTTATTTTGAAATTATTCTTAGGCTTTTCCTGGGCACTTTTTGTTTAAAGATTTGTCCATGCCTGTATATTACCTTAACTAGAGATACAGTTACGTTTCTACTTTGTATATACTGTAGAATCCATTAATATTTAATTCATAGTGAAGGTTTGTTAAACAACTGTTTATTTATTTATTTTGTAGGTAGTCATTGGTAATTTTGGGAAAAAAAAATGAATTTCAAAGCAAAAGACCTAAAAGCTATGAGTTGCATTAAAATAAACTGTGAAATTAAATAAATTATAAGATATCCTTAATTATCAGCCCTTTAATTATGTATAAGTTGTTAAAATAGAATGTTCCAAATATTGAGAATTTTAGAAACCAATTGGCTAATATAGGGCAATTTAAGACTACAGAATGTTAATAATGAATAATATTTATATCAGATTTTTCTGGAAAAACAATTAGAATTCTTCAGAATAATTACCAAAGGAAAATGTATTGTCTTCAAAAGATATATAAGTAAATATTTACTAATAGCTATTATACTTTATAATTTTTTGTGATGTTAAAATTTAAATATCTTATTCTGATAACTTTCTTTTAATAGATTCCTACATGACGAATTTTCAAACACATATTTGAATATCACAGTTAACTCTGTTTTGCATTGTCACATCATCCTTTTTATTATGAAGTCTTCAACCCCAAGGCTGCAAATACTACCAAGAATTCTGTTTACAAATCCCAAAGACAGACCCTGGAGGACTCCACGGAGAGGGTTTTGGACATTCTATCTTGCTTGCAGTCCTCTGTGGTGGCAGGACAGGATACAGTGGAGGGAAGGGGTATATAGGATGGTTCACATGCCCACAGTGCAAATGGATTTCTTTAGGGGTTTTACAAGTGCCTTCTTTAACTTTACCACCAAGATCACTCTGTTCTGAATCTCACCTCAAGTTAGAAGATAATAGAAGTGTCCAGCTTCTTCTCATTTCCTTTATTATTGAATTATTTGGAGCCCTTTTTATCTCAATACAAGTTTTCCTAGGCACTGATTAGTGCTCAACCCCATGGTCCACCCCTTCAGTGTCCCAGAAAGTACCACCCATGTCTTGCGTGAAGCCCCCAGGCAGGGCTCTGAAGGCCCAATGCATTGATATCTGACAATAGCAGTATAAAGAGTAGAACCTATCAGCAAGCGTGCTGCAGTAAGTAAGATAGCCTTCATTTGTTCAGACATTTGGGTGAAAGCATGAGTGATATCATATCCTTAGTCCAATTTTGCTTTATCCGAGTTTATTTTGGTCTCATTTGCAGGATGAACTACCCAGGGACATCCTGTGCTCCAGTCACAGGAGTTCTCAGGCCCTGAACAGATCCAATAATCAGTCTGATTGGCATAATCTATAACTTCCATTGCCCATCCAGGAATAGGTTATTGTTGCTGACATATGGAGAATAAATGTTTAATAGACACCAATAATGACAAATCAGCCCCAAGAGTCTTGTGTAATCTCATGTTAGTAAAGTAACCTGCACAGTATTGTCTCAGTGTTCCATAAAAATCTACCTGTTTGCTCTTCAGGGGTATAGAAAGTCAAAGACACCTCTGGAATATATCACTCCCAGAAATGGATACAAAGTGTTCCTTGGGTGGTAACATTCAAGGGTCACATCCCTTATACTTACGAGGGTCAGTTCCCAATACTGTAGGCTTCACTTGTAAATGTAGACATTCTCTCTTCTTCAAGGGGTCACTAAGTGGAAAAACCACGGGTTTACTTACACAGTTGTGGGAAATGAATCTTCTTTGTCTCAGATATGATGTCTTTTTTTTTTTTTCAAGATGCCAGTTCTCTTCTTATAGATATCTTGAGGAACTTGCAACACTAAGTTGTTACTTGTGCCTCAGGCTGGTTTAAGATGTTTAGTTAAATGTGTCCTTTATCTGTAACCTTAATGCTGGTAGCTAAGGGGAAGATAATATAGAAATGCCTGTAGGCTGCTCATGTCCAGGTTTCTAATTTAACATTCTTGGTGCCTCAGGCAGATGAGCAATCCACCCTGTGTAGAGCTATTTCAGTCTCTAAGGCTTGTTTCAGCATGCCATTTATTCTTTCACTTAATCCTGCTCCTACTAGATTGTATGGCAGATGGAAAATCCATCACCTGTCCTCATCGTGAGCCCACTTCTGTAGTTCATGGCCTATGAAATGAGTTTCTTGGTCACTTCCAATTACCTGTGTGTGCCATACATGGCACTCAGCCAAATCGGTCCCTAAATAGCTGTCTTTTGATTGTTACTCTTGCTGGGGAAGGTTTCATCAAGCCAGTATCTGTGTCCATGCAAGTCAAAGTATATTTAGACCTTTATGAAAATAGGAGAAAGCCAATGGTTTATCTGCCATTGAAGAGGGATGTCACCTGCTTTGACATCCCATCATCAAGAATAGCACCGAGAGCAGGCAAGACACTTCTGTCATGCAACAACAACACCTGACCTCTTCATGGGTAGTCAGCAGCATGTCATAGCTGCCCAGGTATTTTGTCCTGCATGCTTTCATCTACAGTGTAGCCAAGCGGCAATGTCTTCTGCTGAGCTTTCTCCAGCCATCTTATCTTCCCCAGTGTACACACTTGCTTGGTGCTTCTCTGGTGACCAGCTCTATGGCAGTCAGAGCAGCATAAGGAGCACACAATTATTTCTCCAACAAGCGGTAACATTCCTCTTTCCCCTTCCGCAACTGCGACCCAAATCCAAGGTGGTCCTTATGTCCTTTAATATGCTTCCATAAATCATATCCCAACTCAGCCAGAGTGGCATGGATGACAAGCTCAGCAGGTTTCAATGTGTCTAAAATCCCAAGGGCTGGTGCCAGTTTTACTGTTCTTTTAGCTTGGTTAAAGTTTCAGTATGCTGCTCAGACCAGTTGCTTACTGACCCCTCCTTCATGAATTATCCATGGGTCATAATCACTGAGTCGAATGAGAAGTCACTCCATAGCCTCATGAATTCGTGTATTTGCTTTACTCTGTTGGGAGGTGGAAACACATGCAATTTATTAGAGACGGATAAGTATAATGTTATCTGATCCAATCAGACCATATCCAAGAGTTTCACCAATAAGCTGGAAACCTGCATTTTGTCAGGGTTTGTGGCCTATTCTTTCTTTTGCAAATGAATCAAATGCATGGGGGTAGCCTTGGTGAGCACTGAAAGAGAATTAGATGTGATAAATTGGTAAACGTTTTTACTAGCTAAGAGGACAAGTTTCATTACTATATCATGATATAAGTGGGACAAAGGAAATATCCTTGAGGTAATGTCATAAGCATGGATTTTGGGCTGTCCCACATGAAGATCCATGGGTCTTGACTCTCATGGGCTATATCTGTGCCATATAAGGCATGAGTGAAATTTAATACTCAATGATATGTTCCCAACTGAATGCTGAGCTCTTGTAGGATGGTGTCTCCATTGGGAACCATTGTATAAAGTGGAAGAATCACCTATTTAATTCCCTGTAATACAATGTCATGTTTCAAATTCTAGCCATCTTCCTTATTGGCCACACAGGGGAGTTAAAAGGACTCTGAGTTGAGTGAATTATGTTTACTTTAATCAATTCATATGTGGTCTCTGTTACCTCTTGAGGACCACTTGGAAGCCAACACTGTCTGGTGGCAACAATTTGCAGGGAGCAGGCAAAACCCCAGGCAGGGGTTTGGCATGTTTGCTTAATATGGGCTTTCTTGTTGACACATGTTTTGTCTCTCAGAAATGCAGATGGACTCCCCTATGGTAGTTTGTAAGCATTTACTGTACAAAATATCAACACCATTATCTATTAAGGAATGGAAGCTATGAACATTGGGGGTGGGTGGGAGGTTTCCAAGACATGTTGTCAACATTATGGCTCAGACTGTATTTCCCCTGTATTCAATAGCAGTTCACCCATCTGAGAATTTGTCACAATGAATGTATATCAGTGTACCCTCTGCTCCCACATCTACCAATGCTGTTAGTCTCTGATCATTGTGTGAAGATCAATGTATTGCCAATTTTATGTTTGGCCTCTGGTCCACAGACATGGCTCAGACCCCTGAACCTTGATCTTTCCCCTTATCAACCCCAAACCAAGGATTTAAAGACCTCTCAGGGGAGCTGTGTGCTCTGCTTTTATTGCCTTTCCTAATACATTTGTCTTTGACACTTTGTGGAGTAAGACTCCGTTTCTATATTTCTGACTATCTTCCTTTACCTTTCGTTATTGAGGCAATGGCTAAAACACCTTTTCCTTTGGTGATCACAACATAACTCTACCAGGGTAGCACTAGCCTTTTTCTCTATTTTCTACATCTTTTTCTACATCTGCTTTCACTAAATCTACCCACATTTGTTCATAAGAAACTTGGAAAGGTCCACCGAGATTGGGCTGGGTTTTACAGATTTTCTCCCCCAAATTTTCTGTCTCCCTTAGACCCACTCTCAGTTATGCTTCTAATTGGGGGTGGAGGTGGGGGCTGCCCTAATAATGGGGCTAATATTGATACCAGGCAGGGTGTAATAAATGGATGGACAGACGGCAAGTAACACCGCATCCCTCTTTCTGTCAGGGAAAGTCATACTGTGCCGTCCTGAGAGACTGCACATAAATAGAATATTTCATCCCCAGCTCCTGTGAAAAGCCCTGTGGCTCTTCTGTGGAGATCCAGATGCCTCTGGGAATTGGATACTTCTTAAATTTGGTCACATACTGATAGTGGCAAAAAGCAACACAACTCATAATGACCCCACCCTTTCATCAGCAGCATCCGTGTAAAGCCACAGGTACACAGCAGGGTGGACAGTTAGTGAGCCCTTTTTATTCAGCTTTGTACCATTTTGTGCTATCCCATCTGCTCCATTGTTCCACAGGCAGAACAGTCATGCCTGTATGCTCTCTTTCATTTTCTGCCTGAACTTGGAACACAGTTCCACCCACTGTGTTGGAATAAATGGTCTTATGGGATAGGAAGCTCAGTGCCCCTCAGGGCAGCCTGCTGGGTCTTCTTTAACTTTGAGGCCATCACAGGCCTTGCTTCCATTATGGTTTCCTGTTGCACCTGGACTTCTGAAACACTGAAAACAGTGCATTTCCTGGGCAGATCCTGCACCTCAGGGTCCCAGTTTTCACTAGTCACCAGTGCTCTAACACAGGTTGTGGTTACCCATGAGGTGACCTTAATTCAGCATAATCAGATGGTGACTTTCGATCATTTCTCCACATTTTCTAAACCCTATGACTGCACATCTTTGCCATCAACTTGCAATGAAAGAGGGTCTCTGGCCAGTGTTAGCTCTCTGAGCTCTGTGGAGCCTTGCCTGAGTGGACTACTCCTATCTATGGCTGACTTTCAGGCACTTAGCAGGAGCCTTGCCATGGCCACATTGACATTTTTGGTTTCATTTCTCGTTTCCTTGACTGCTTTGAATTTCTTTCACTTTCCTGCAAAATTCTGGGTGCTCCTTCCAACTCTTGCAGTACCTCACAACCCCTCAGTAGGGAAGCCACCTCCAACCATCCTGAGACTTTTTGGCTAGCCCAGGATTTTTACCACAGTTCCCATGTTTTAGTCAGCCTTTTCATTGCTTTGACCAAAAGAACTTATGAGAACAATATAGAGGAGGAAAGGTTCTTCTGCATTCATGGTTTCAGAAGTCTCCACCCATGGTTAGCTAATTCCATAACTCTGGGCCCAAGGGGAAGCAGAACATCATGGTGGAAGGGTGTAGTGGAGGACATCACCTCAAAACTTGGTAACCAGAAGCAGAGAGAGATCTTTGCTCATTAGGTATAAAATATAAACCCCAAAGGTACGCCCCCCAGTGACCTACCTCCTCCTCCACAACCTCCCTGCCTACAATTCCCACCCAGTTAATAAATGTCAGAAAATTAAACCACTACTTAAGTTAAACCTCTCTTAATCTAATCATTTTGCCTCTAAACTTTCCTGCATTTTCTCACACATGAGCTTTTTGGAGAATGCCTCATATCTAAACCTGAAGACCCCAAGTCTTTTCTAGCTCTAAAGTTGACTCAGAGTGTTCTTATTTGGGATTCTGCCAACTATACCAACTGCTCAGCCCCAGGATCAAAAAAGCTCCAGTGTGCTGTTTAAGTATCCTAAAGAAAGTGCTTATAGGGCTCGGCTCGTCAGAGAGGGTTCGGACATCTCATTACTCATGCATTCCTCAGCAGAAGAAGGCTGAGATTCAGTGAAGGACCCCACCATGCCTAGGACTCAGAAGTCTCCATCTATGGTCAGCTAACTCCATAACTCTGGGCCCAAGAGGAAGCAGAACATCATGGTGGAAGGGTGTGGTGGAGGACATGAGGTCAACTACCAGGAATATATATATAGGTAGAGTGTGCCCGCTGCATTTCCTTGGAAATTTCATCAGTACATTTTTTTGCGTCTTTTTTTTCATTTTTAATTTGTGCATTATAGTTGTAGATAATATTAGGGTTTGTTGTTATATATTTGTGCATGTACACCATAAAACATTATAATTTGGCCAATATCATCCCCTAGTATTTTCCCTTTCCCTTTCCTTCTCTCTTCCCTGGTCCTTTTATTTTTTCCTCTGCTTTACTAATTTCCCACTGATTTTCATGAGAGCCCCACCTTTCTTTTTATTTTTTTCTCCATAGCTTCCACAGATGAGAGAAAACATGGGACACTTGACCTTCTGAGTTTGACTTTTTTTGCTGAACATGGTGCCACTGTTTTGATCCATGAACCAGAAATCGCGTAAGTTGAGTGCAGCTTCTCCTCTCCTTTTCCTTCATTATCACAGTCTTTACAGTCCTTCTTATCTCACTGCAAGTTTTCTTAGGCATTGATTAGTGTTTAACACAACATGAGTTAACAATTTTAAGTGCTATATAGATGATCATAAGTAGTCAATAAGTTAATATATTGAGTTATAATAATTGTAAAGCAAATTATGATTTTAGGTCACTTATACTAACTTTAGAGGATTAGTTGGATATCTTTGAGAAATTTCAGTATGTATGTTTTGAACAGTTTGTTTTCATGTTAAATTTAGAATCATTGGTTTGCATATAATTTTACATTTTATGTTCATGCTTTTTTTTTTTTTTTTGGCAGGGGGGAGTACCAGGGATTGACCTCTGGGGCACTTGACCACTGAGCCACATTCCTAGCCCGATTTTGTATTTTATTTAGAGACAGCATCTCATTGAGTTGCTTAATGCCTCACTTTTGCTGAGGCTGGCTTTGAACTAGGCCCTCTGAACCTCTGGGATTACAGGCATGTGTCACCATGTCTGGCTGCATTACTTTCAAAGTCCTATTTAAGAATGAATTAAGAATATTAATACACAAAATTAACAATAGCTATTAACTTAACATATTCACCTGTCTCTGTAAACTTTTTAAAATTAATTCCTTCATTTAAAAATTATTTGCATATATTTTAATGAATTTATTTCTTAAAAAAACAGATTGAGACATATTTTACACAGGGTTTATCTATACCTCCAGGGGTTATTTAGGGAGTCACGGTGTTGTCCTCATGATTACAAATATATATATCCTTAACCAAACCACTTATGCCTTTTAAACCCTCTCAGTATTCCTTTGCGTGGTAGAAATAATGTTGGCTTACTTCAGTATATCACAATAAAAAATAAATTATTTAGGGAAATTTTTAGTACTCATGGCTTTATTAGCTTAAACCATATGAATTTGCTAATAGTAAAAAACGTTAATTATAAATGGATATTGCACATGACTCCAACTTACATATAATCAGAACTCAAATATGATCATCTACATCTAGAAGGGTGGTGATGTGGTTGCTAGCAAGGGCAAAAAAAATTGTGGTGATTCCATCTGAAGAAAGAAAACAGCTTTTGTGTGTCTATAGTTCTGTAATATATTCCATTTTTAAATAACCACTTTTACTGCAGTTTGAGGTTCACAGCAAAATTAAAAGGAAGTTTTAGAGACTTCACATGTCCCTCTTAACTACAAACAAACCCTCCATCATATCAATACGTCTTGCCAGAGGGATACTGTTCTTATAACTGATGAACTTACATTGATACATTATAACCACCAAAGCCCATAATTTACTTTAGGACTGGTCTCTAAGTTTCCTATATTCTATATGTTTAGGCAAAAGTACAATGGCTTGTACCTATCATTATAATATCATAAAGACAAATCTTTCTGCCATAAAAATTCTCTGTCATACATTTTTAAACTTATTTTTAAATAAATTTAATTTTGTATGCTTAAAGTATATAACATGTTGTTATGATATGTGTATCTGGGTGTCTGTACATGTATGGTTACCATATAAAAACAAATTAACATTCATCATATCACACCTAAGATAAAAATACTTCTAATTATGGGTTTATGAGAAAATAAAATACAAACTTGTTGAGAATTGATCATTAACATATTTGAAAAGAACCATATTTTATTAATTGCAGATTTTAAAATATTACAACAAATACAAAAATTAGTTCTGGACAACTTTTTACTTAGAACAGAATCATCTCTGAGAAAGTGTAGCCACAAGATGTTTTGTCTCATTAAATCCCAATTTCATCGCCGTGGATACTGTAAAGTTTTCCTATTTTGGGGTCACCCATGCTACATATATACTCTGAAAATCTCCTAAGGAGTGCATAGTCTTCTATCAGTTTTTGGCAGTCTTTTATCAATTTCAAAAATTTCAGTTTATGGGCATAATTTTACTAGTTTTTTCCAAATAGATACAACTTCTGTCAGTTTGCTTTAACTGCAAGAATGGCTTTCTGTGTGAACAACCCTGAAGTCTTATCTTCCTTTATTTGAACACTGTTTTCTGGCAGGTTGTCTATGTGTTCTTTTATTCTGGTCTTTGAAGTGGTATTTTAAACTTTAAAAAAAATATTTGCTGGAATTTTTTCTGAGGAAAAAAATTAAAGCTTTCTTCACTAGAAAGAGAAATGCTTAATCAATTTACTGTCCCCATCAAATATCTGGAAAGTCTGCCTCTCTGGAACAGCATAAGATTATACTATATTCTGGTGATGATTAATGATTGTGACAACAGTAAGTACTATGTCTTACTCCTCTAAATGTCAGAGATGTGTCAGTAACTTTATTATATTTGTACTTCCTGATAATTCTTCAAAATATATGTGATCATTCAGTCTTTCAATAACAACATGACAAAAGTAAAGTCCAGAGAATTCAAACAGCTTCTTACAAATATCCTTATTATATGTGGTATAAGTAGATAAAAGGGAAGCCTATTTACCACTCTCAACAACAGGCTCCATGTTATGAATTGTGAAATCAATTTTAAAATAAAACTAAATGTGATATTTAAAATTAAATGGGTCATACATTCTGAAGGGAGTTGAAATGAATTGCATAAAGCATTCAATTAAGACTAGAGATGACTCATACTAGACAAAGGTGAAGTACACATACCCTGGAGGAAAGACAGCATCTTCAACAAGCCGTGCTGGGAAACCTGAAAATCTACATGTAGCGACATGAAATTAAACCCCTATCTCTTATCCTGCACAAAACTCAAAGTGCATCAAAGATCTAGGCATTAGAGCAGAGATCTGTGCCTAGCCTACTAAAAGAATAAGTAAGACAAAAATCTCCATCATGTCAGCACAGGCACCGAATTCCTCAACAAGGCTGCTAACATGCAAGAGTAAAATCAAGAATCAGTAAATGAGATGGTAATAAACAAAAAGCTTCTTCACAGCAAAGAAAACAATTGAGAATGTGAAGAAGCAACCTATAGAAGAAGCCACCTTCACCTCAATAGAGCATTAATCTCCAGGTTATACAAACAACTCAAAAAACTTAACACCAACCAATCAACAAACAAACAACAACAATAAAAAAAACCCACAAATAACCCAATAAAAGGGCAAAGGAACTGAACAGACACTTCACAAAAGAAGAACTACAGTTGGCCAACAAATATACAAAAACATGTTCAATATCTCTTGCAATTAGAGAAACGCAAATTAAAACCATACTGAGATTTCATCTCACTCTAGTCAGAATGGCCATTATCAAGAATACAAGGAAGAATAAGTGTTGTTGACAATGTGGGGAAAAAGGTATACTCATGCATTGCCAGTGGGACTGCAAATTGGTGTAACCATTCTGGAAAGCAGTATGAAGTTTCCTTAGAAAACTTGGAATGGAACCACCATTTGACTCAGTTATCCCACTCATCGGTATATACCCAAAGGACTTAAAATCAGCATACTATAGTGATTCAGCCACATCAATGTTTATAGCAGCTGAATTCACAATAATTAAGGTATGGAACCCACCAAGGGGCCCTCCAATATATGAATGGATAAAGAAAAAGTGGTATACAAACATAATGGAATATTACTTAGCCATAAATAATGAAATTATGGCATTTGCTGGTAAATGGATGGAAGTGGAAAGTATCATGCTAAGTGAAACAAGCCAACCCCCCCCCAAAAAAAAAAAAAAAAACAACAAAGGCTGAATATTCTCTCTGATATGTGGATGTTCACACACAATAGAAGATAGTGCAAAAAATAGAAATCCAATAGATTAGACAAAGGGGAATGAAGGGAAGGGAGGAATGGGACATGGGAATGGGAGTAGGAAAAGGGGATGGGAATAGGAAACACAGTAGACGGAATCCGACATAACTTTCCTGTGTTCGTATATGACCACGCTACCAGTGTGATTCCACATTATAGACAACTGAAAGAATGGATCGTTACACTCCATGTATACATTACATGTCAAAATGCATTCTATACTCATTTATAACTAAAGAGAAGAAATGAAAAAAAGTCTAGAGATGAGTAGAAAGACTTAAGAGAGAAATAAACAAAATACAATGAGTAACAAACTGATTGATGGTAGATATATATCCAATTTTTTTAACACTCTTAAAGTTTAAGCGGAACACAGACATTTAAAAACAGAGAATGCTACAGTGAATTTAAGAAGAAAGAAGATCATGCATGTGTTGTTGGCATCAAATTCATTTTCACCTTAAATATAAAGGGAAATATGACAGTAAAGACATTAGTTAAAATATGCTGTGCTAGCACTCATCAAAAGAAAGATGAAGCATGTGTATTCACCTCAAATAAAGCAAACTCCAGAACAAGAAAGACTGCCACTGAAGTGGAGCGGCATCATATAGGGGCAATAAAGGTGAATTCTCCATGAAGACTTAGCATCCCTAAACCTCGCTGCTTGCAAAATGTGTCAAAATACAAAAGGAAAAATGAGACAGATCTACTCACACTCTGACATATCAAAAATCTCTTTCAGTAATTGATAAGTCACCAGGGGAAAAAATTAGTAAAGGCAGAGATGACTTCAGTGGCATTACCAGTCAACTTGATCAAGATAACTTACTGAGAAAACTCTTTCCAACAACAACAGAGTTGATTTTTCTTGAACTTTGGTGGAGCATTCTTAAAGAGAGACCATGTTCTGAGCCTCATAATATACCACGCACACCTGCCTGAATGTCAAAGAAGAGAATGATTCAAACTATGCTCTTGGAACACATTGGAATTAAGAGTTAGAAGAACTTAATAACAGAAAATCAAAAACAGAGAAGTAAAATTTTATCAATATCTTAAAAAGTTGCCAGTTGTGGTGCACACCTCTGTAATACCAGCTGCTTAGGAGGCTGAGACAGGAAAATTGCAAGTTGAAGGCCAGGCAACTTAGTGATACCCTGTTTCAAAATAAAAAAAAATAAGATGTACTGTGGGTGAAGCCCAGTGGAAGAATTCCAAGGGTTCAAATCTCCAGCACCTCCCCAAAATTAAGTAATGATGATAATTAATTCATAGATAAAAAAGTTTTAAGACTATAAAGTAATTTGAACTAAACAAAAATGTAAATTGTAAAATATTTTGGAATTAAGATAAATGATTACTTGGAGTCATAAAAGTAAAGGTGTATATTTTAAATAAATGATAAAATAATAGCAAAAGATTCCATTTTAAGATCTATAGAAAGAAGTATAATTTCTCCCTAATGGAAACAAAAGAAATTTTAAAATTAGAGAATAAATCAATTAATTTTTTTAAAAAAGAATGATACAGAAAGTTAAGGAATTCAAAAGCTGGTTCTTGTAAAAAAAAATAATAAAATTGACTAATTTTTAGCTGTACTTAACATAATGGAGGGGGAAAACCATAAAAAACCATTATTAGGAATAAAGCAACTACTATTACTAATGGTTCTGTGAACATTAAAAGAATAATAAGGGAATATCACAAACTGCTTTATATTCTCAACCTTGATAGCTCACATAAAATATATGATTTTCCTGAAAAATCCCAATTACCAAGTTCATTCAATGAAAAATATATACTTAAATGAATTTATAAATACTAAAATTTGAGGTAATGTTTAAGACCACACTAAGACAGAAATTCTTATAAACAGATGATTTTGAAAGAATTTACCACACATCTAAAGAGAAAATAAAATGAATTTAGACAACACCTTATAGAACACAACAGAAAAAATATACACACCTACACATACACGTTTCCAACTCACTTTATACTGCCAGCATTAATCCCAAAACCAAATTAGATAAAAGCATTAAAAGATCATAAAAAAACAGACTAAGTAGCAGTAATATATTTGCAAATTGAAAGCCATAAATAAAGCTCTACTTGCAAAATATGAACTTTCCTATGAAGCAAGCCCCAGAGGGAAAAAGGAAACACAAAAACAAAACATGCAACAACCTGGATCTCATAAGAGAAAATAGCAGGGTCACAGGGTTCAAGCCCATATAAAAAAAGCTGAATGCTTCCCTATAAAGAAGCAATGATTAGACTTTTAAATAGAAATATAAATAATACCATTTACAATAAAGACCTTAAAGGGGGTGTGTAAGGCATAAATCTGCCAAAATATTTACAAGATTTATAGTAAAAAAATCTAGAACTTTAGAGAAAGACATCAAAGATCTAGATCTAACATATTATGTGGTCAAAGATGGTAAGAATGAATAGTTAAGACATCAATTATTTGCAGATTGATGCACATGTTCAAATAATCTCAACTAAAAACCCAGAATGTTGTTTTGTAGATATCAACAAGCTGACTAGAAAATTGATGTGCAGTATTAAAGCACTGGGAAGAGTCAACCCAATACTGGAGAAAAACAAAACTGGAATACTTTCCCTACAGAATTTCTAGATTTACTGTATAAAGCTACATTGATAAAAACTAGTATAGTATGGTAAAAGTATAGAACTATATATTAATGATAAAAAGAGTCCAGAAATAAACTCACAGAAGTATAGTCAATGAATCATTGACAAAGAATCAAATGTAATCCAAATGAAAAAATATGTGCTTTTAAATTAATGATTGTGATATAACTTATCCCAAAGTGTTCAACTGGTATTTACATGTAAAATGGAAATCTATAACAGCATTAGAAGGAAAATAGAGCCCCTGTCAAACCTTGTATTCGATGATGAATCTTAATTTTTTCTTTTTAAATTTTATCAGTTCTTTTTCAGGTATATGGGACAGTTGAATCCTGTTGACATAATTATACAAACATGTAGTATATCTTATTCCAATTTATGTACCTCCCTATAAGCACAATCAGAAAACAATATTTATAAATCTTAGTTCATTAAAATTAAACTTGTATTGTTACATAAGTATTATTAAGAATGAAAACAGAGGTCACCATCTGGGACAAACTATTTTTAAATCATGTTTCTAATAAAGAAATTATATTCACAAATCTGAAAAGCTCTTTTTAATCCCATAGAAATAACCCCAATTTTTTCCTTTTTTTTTTTGTGGGAGTGCTTAAGATAGATAAGAACCCAAGAACTCATGCAGGCGCTCTAGCACTGAGCTACATCCTCTAGCCCAAGAATTTTTCAAAATATTCTTTTTTTTGTAGATGTACACAATATATTTAGTTTATTTATTTATTTTTATGTGGTGCAAAGGATTGAACCCAGTCCCCCACAGGTACGAGGCAAGTGCTCTACCAATGAGTCACAACACTAGCCCCAACCCAAAGGTTTTCTGAAAAGTGGATCTGGATGACAAGGCTGTGACATCTACAGAACTGAATGTTGTTTGGTAATAAAAAAGGAATGCAAAGAAACACGCATCTTAATGCATATTGCTGGGTGGAAGAAGGCTGTCTGGAGTCTTCACACTGTGTTTGTCAGCTACTTTGTAATACTGCATGTAATTGTGTGCAATAAAAAGTCCCATAGACTGGCTTCAACAACAGAGGTTCATTTTCTCATAGTTGTGGAGGCTGGAAGTCAGTGTCAGGTTGGGACAGGGGCTCTCAAAAACTACCTCCTTGCTTGGTTCTAATCTGGACTTTACTTGGAATTCTTTCTTCCTCTTGATATCAGGCCCCAATTCCTCCTATTCAAACCCCACCTGGTGACTTGGCTTAGCCTAATTGTCTCCTGTGAGCTCTCTCTCTTCATTCAGTCACCTTGAAGGTTAGGGCTTCAATACATAAATCTGAGAGGTGTAGAATTCAACCCTGAGCACTTTGTGACTCTATATGAACTTATGAGAACAGCAATAGTATAGAGATCACAATGGCTCTGTGGTCACAGCAAGTTTAGGGAAGAGCAAAGCCTGAAAGGTGAAGTGCAGGTGTTTTGAGGTGGTTGGGCTATTCCACCTGATTACTGCACAGGTGCTTAGACATCCGTGAAACCCGCAGAAATTCACTGCGCAAAAGGCGAACCTTAATGTATGAAGTTATTTCCTTATATATTCTTTAGTAAGTGAGGCTGTCCAAGACTAGAACAAGACTGTGATAGAAGAGTCGGACTGTATCACTCAAGATGAAAAGCCTCATTGACAGAGGTGAGAGAAAATGGTGCTGAATGCAAACTTTGAGAACAAGTTGATGTTGGAAGGGTAGAAGAAAAAAAAAAAACAGAGCTGCACATAAACACTGCTCTGTATTTAATAAATTTACTTCCCATGAGGTTCACAATTCTGAAAGCATTACACATGTGTGCAGTGCTTGGACAACTAAAGTACATGGTATATTGAGAGGGCTTGATTTTTCACGGTTGGGATGGGAAGTTGCCCAGAATAAAGCGAAAGCAATAAACACCTGTGTGGTGCCAGCTTATAGCAGTGGAGATCACTTTGCCCCTGTGTTTAACTTAATGTGTATACATCTCTATGCATTTGGAAATAACTTTGGATACATAGACATAAAGAAGCTTGCATACTCTAGGGAATGTTGTTCTTGCTCTGTCAGTGGGGAGGGTACCAAAGTAAAGACACTTCTATAGCAACTAGTTCTTGAACCCATGTCTTATTTTCTAATAGTACTCTTTAGTGAAAAGAATTATAATTCCTTGGGAAGAAAAATGACCAATTCAAGGACAGGGAAGAGTACTATTTTAAAAAAGTTGGAAATAAAGTAAATGATCACAACTAACAAAATCCTCCAAAATAGGCATATACTAAAGGGCCTGGAGGCAAATGAAAAATTTCAATTGTTGGATATATCTGAGAAACTCAGTAAGTAGCAGAGTATTGGACTGTAGCCCAAAGTCTGAATGGATGTGAACACATTCTTAAATAAATAAATGAACAAATAAGGTAGAAGAGATAAATCACACATAAAGATTTATGTATGCATTCCACTCTCTAGGAGTAGAAACACTCTTCATTCCTAAATTGTGGGCTGTGCATAGTAACTTATTTCTATAAAGAACAGAATAGAGGGGAGAAATAAGCAACTCTACAATGGATAAACCATTAAAATTAATTACTTCAGCCAGGTGAGCAAGGTCACTATCACAGTCATGTAACCTCATGTGCCTTTGGGGCAACGGGTGGAGAATAGATTTTACCTTCACACTATTAATCCCCAAAGCCCACTCTAACCACTGAATACATCAGAAAAACTCCAACTAGGGGACATTCTATAAAATCTCTGACAAATATCCTTCAAAACTGTTATGGACACCAAAAGTAAGTAAAAATATATGAGTAACTATTACAATCTAGAGAAACTTAATAAGACTGTATAAAGAAATGTAGTGTTATAGATGCACTCCTAGAAGAGAAAAAGAGTAAAAATTAATAAATGCATAAAGGAATTGATTCTTACACAATCTAGATTACTATGTTTTTGTTTAATACGTTCTATACAAATATTTCTCAGTTTATCAATTGTCCTTTAATTTTTAATTAAAAACTTTCTAATAGTTTAATAATTTTAGTATTTCCTAATTGTTATTTGCTAAACAAAGTTATTCCAATCCAAAATGACAGAACTTCGGGACATTTTACTGTAGACTAATTATCACCTCTTAAATCCATCTAGAATTTATTTGTGTGTAAAATATAAAGATGAGATCCAATTTATGAATAGAAAATTGATTCATTCTTTCTCCTCTAAATGGAAATGGAAATCTGATAAATCTATACAAACAACACTGTATTTGCATTTTTTTTCTCTTCAGAGATACATGTGTGTATGCATTCAGTAATTTACTGCTGTTTAATGGATTTTTGCTTATAATTTTCTAATAGGCTACTTTCTGTAGAATAAGTCCTTTATCTTATATTCTTTCTAATTTGTTCTTGAATATTATTGAGAATTTATGTCTCACATGGCTTAGAATAATCTTTTAAAATTAATTGAAAGAGTAGAGAATTGTAGTTAAGGGGATTGCTGCAAACTGGCTCTAGAATATTCCCCCAGGCCTGTGTGTTCTGGGCTTAGTCCTCAGTTTCTGGTCCTGTTGGGGAGCAGTGGAATCTTTCAGACATCGAGGCCTGGTAGAAGGTTCATGTCACTGGGACCTGCCCTCAAAGGGGCATGTGGGTCCCTATCTTCCCTCTCCCTTTCACATCCCAGGCACAGGGTGAGTAGCTGTGCCCCATGGCATACCTGCTTCTGACTACTACACAGGCCAGAGGGGACAGCTGACCATGGAGGACAACCTCGAAAACTGAGTCAAAACTTTCCTGTTTTTTAAGATGATGTCCTCAGAGCTTTGTGACAGTGACAGAAAGCTAGCATAGTGATGCCAGGTAAAATTTAGGGGAACATATATCAAATAACATTAACATTGTACAGCAAAACAAGAGGTCTCTTCATGGACTCAGGTATTCTATTATTTCTTTTGGTAAAATTTAGAAATTTACTCAAATAGGCTTATAAATCTCTCAGAGACTACATTTCTAGTCTTATAAAAAAGTTAATTGACATACAATGATAGGCCATAGGTACAGTGTGATATTTTCATATGCATACACAAGGTTCAATTATCAAATCAAGGTCATTATCGTATCCATTCCTGTAAATGCTCAGCATTTCTCTGCTGTGTTCTCTTACGGCTGTTTTGAAATGTACAACATAGTATTGATGACCATGGTGGTCCTACTGTGCTGTAGAGCACTAGGAGTTAATCCTCCTGCCTGTTTTGTATCCATTGACTGACCCCCTTCACCCCAATAGTCCCAGACCATTTATCACTATTTAACTCTAGTCTATTACTCTTTCCAAGAAATCAACTTTTTCTCACACGAGTTAGAAAATGTGTCATTTACTTTTCTGTGCCTGACTTATATTATTTAACATAAGTTTTATGTATATTCTTGAAAATATGAAAGTTCTTAGCATTCTTTTTAAAAAATGTATATATATTCTTTAGTAAGTGAGGCTGTCCAAGACTATATATATATATATATATATATATATATATATATATATATATATATACACACACACACATATATATATACATTTTTTAAAAAGAAAATGCCAAGAAATCATTAACATATATAACTTGGACAGCTATGCTATTAACTTATTCCTAATAATTTTACATTTGATAATAATGAAAACTCTACAATTTATGATTTAAAAGAATATATCATTTGTTACCATGCTTACAGATGTACATATGTAGTCTTTTGCTTAAGATCATGAAAGCACACAAATAATAAGAAAATTAAAAAATATTTATTATTGCTACAGTGTATATGATTTCAGTTTAGAAATGGATCAGTTAATATATAAATGATTACAAAACATGATTTAAAATGTTTAAAATTAATAACAAGAAGATTACTATAAAATATTTGAGAATATTAGTCATATGTTTGCTTTAATATCTTCACCTTCCTCATTTATTAATTTAGAAAATTGTATGGGGAATTATGCTTGCACAGTCAGTTCTAAAATAAATTTCAAGTCCCTGAATCACATGGAAATTAAATCATATTTGTCTAAATTGAGAAAGGAAGAAGTTACTTAAAATCTTTACCCACAATATCTGACCGCAAGAGAACTAGTGAACTTCTCTCTAGAGAACAGAGGTTGGGCAGGAATGGAGAATCCCTAGACTGCAAATCTGCATTGTTTTAGAATTCTGCTTAAAATACTATTTGTGGGACTTCGCTTGAAATCTAAAGAAAATAGTAGCTATTAGGATGAAGTTGTCTGTAGCCTTTTATAGCTTTTTATCCTTTATGACTGCTCTGTTCCCTACAGTGTATCTGTGAAGTGCAGAAAAAGTTCACAGCAGATGATTATACTAAGACACCGAGCCACTGGAGTGTGAGATAATCTTCAGAGCTGAGAATTAGTGTTTCAGGCAACCAAGTGAGAAACCAAAGGGGAGTAATTCCTTCAGTAAAGTTTAACATCTAAGATACACCTGAAGTTGAAGCTCTTTATTACTGCCTAAATCCATACTTTTGACCATTTGGTGACATGTTAGTACTAGTTATATTTTTTCCTATCTCACTTATGCTTTCTCTGTTAGTAAAATGTAATTCCCAATACATTATGTATAATATTTAATAAAAAGAGCGAAGGTTTAAACATTTGCAATTTTCTCCACAGATTAAGCAAACAAAATGATTCAGCTTTAAAACTTTGAAGTACAGAGGGTGGAATTCAACTGGGTTTCTTCCCCCCTGTTCCAGGATATTTCTGGAAAAGATGCCATTAAGGAAGTGAGTGTTCCACATGTAGAGAAGCCATGGATTAGGGCACAATAATGGAACCAGTAATGGCACATTTACATGGGATTTGTGTTTTCATTTGAAGGTTATGTTGGAATAGGTTAATTGGCTTAACGAGAATCAAGATTCTATGCCAAGTTTGTTCTCTGTATGGAAAACACAAGAATACTTTTTACTCATATGTAAATTATGTATTTTGCTATCTCTGGTCCAAAGTGGAGTAATGTCTTAGTATTATTTAGGACATGTTTCAAATTATAGTTTCTATATTTACTTTTATTTGTTAACTGACTCAAAAGGAATACAATCAATGAGTCATGCATTGTTTTTGTAAATTTATTGGTTAGTACATTTCATATTTGTGAAGGCCCTGTAATTTTACCACTAGTATGGCTAAGGTAATTTTGTATATATACACACAAAAAATGTATATATTTTTTGTGTGTATAAATATATATATGTATAATATATATAATCCATAATTGAGTACATGCCAATCATAGTTAAATTAGACATTTATGTTTATGAAAGTTTATTTGAGCTGAACAGCCTCTGTTCTTTGCATTGAAAGAGTTTTAACTATGTAATAACTTTGCCATGTAAACAGTTCCACCAAATATTTTATAACAAAACATCATAGAGATCATTACAACAACAAATGTCAAACGTTATGAATGGCTTCATGTTTGCATATGTATACTTATAGTCTTTTCTCATTTTCTCTATTTTTCATTTGCTTTGGGCAGAATATGACACAGCCATCCTTCCAAAAACCTATTTCCAAAGATTAAGTTGAGATGCTAAGTGTAAATATTTATTTAGGAACTGATAGTTTAAGTCTTTGTTACAAAGAGATAAACTAGGGAAATCCTGTGGGGGCATGGGTGGGCTGAGGAGGTTGGAGCCATGACTGTCCAGTATCCAACACACCTACTCAAGGCCACATAGCTCACATCCGCCATTACCAAACACACCCAATTTAGTACAATTAAATGGAACATGTTTCCGCATACCCCATATTAGAAATGTTTGTCATAAGAAATCCCACCAGAAGGAGGCGGTTTTAAAAGAGTTAACTCTTTCCCCTTTTAACGAGAAGAAAATGAATTTCTTTTCAGAACTTGCGTATTTGTTCATCTGGCTGTGAAATCATAGTCTAGCCAAGATTCCAGGCAGCACATCTGGAGATCTGCTACCATTTGTTCCCTGTTGCTGCTGTCTTCGCATACATGCACACCACCTAACACTAATGTCTGTGTGGCATTTTCACAACAGGGAGTGTTGTTATATGTAGTTTCAGGCATTAAAACATCAAGCCACCAATGACTAGAGATGTTAGGAAGTAGTAAAACACCTGCCATTCCAAACTGCCTTTGGATAACACAAACAGTCTGCTGTGTGTTGTAAGTGACCCATTAATTAAGTACTGGAAATTCCAGACAAAGTCCCCTTTGCTTTTCAGAATTGAGAACTCAGCACTGATTGGTCTTGTAAGAACTGCCAAGAGATAATAAGAAATGATCTAAGGGGATATGAAAACACATTCTTCATGCTGTTTAAAGCTCTGTTTCAGAATTCATGAGTAATATATAATGACAGGAATTCTTTACCTCTAACTGATGAAATATCTGTTTTTCATTAAATCTTGATTTTGATTCTCTCTGGTACCTAAACTATAGCATGCTAAAGACTTTTTTTTTTTAAATGGTATTCACTTTTCAGACTAAATATTGCTTAATTCATTACACCTGCATTATTTTAGTTAATAACCTGAAGTAACCTGAGTTTTGTATGCCCCCAGATACAAAAATAAACATAGAAAATCAAGTAATTTTAAAATTTCACCATCAACCTTTTCATATATTTGATTTTTTTATGGAAGATTACACTTGAAAATATAATCTGGTTATGCTTAAATAAGAATGAGCCTAGAGAAAGCAATTTTGTGAACGGCAAGGTAACGTACTGCCTCTACTGGGCTGTAAAGTGGAGGATTTTAACTTCGTTTTCTGTAAGAACTGTCCACAGACAGCCTTAGCTATAACAAAGTGTTTGCTTCCTGAGGTCCACCCACCTCCTAGTTGATGAAATCAGGTTATAAAGCCCAGATTCTTTGGTCCAGGATGGGTCAACTCTAGTGGATAGCGTTAAGTGCCTCAGTGCTACTCATAGGTGGTCCACAGTGTGACTCAGGTCTGCAGGACAACCTCCCCTCTCTTTCCTTGGCCCAGTTCTGCTTCCTTCCACAGATATTGGTCCAAAGCAGTTTTTTTAACAATAGCTCACATATTGCTATGGGACTGAGTCATGTTCCACTGAAATTTCCTTGTTGAAGCTTTGACCTCTCCCCCCGGTACCTCAGAATGTCACTGCATTTGGACACAGGGCTTTTACAGAGGAAATAAAATTAAGATGAAATCATTAGGGTGGGGCCTAATCCAATGTGACTGATGTTTTTACAGAAAGAGAGAGAGATACTCATGGAGTCTGTGAGCAGAGGAAAGAGCTTGTGAGGACACAGGGGAATGTGATGTTATGCCAGCCAAGGGAGGGGCCTCAGAAGGACTGACCCAGCTAGCTGCAGAATGGTGAGAAGATGGGTTTCTGTTGTTTCCGACACCCAGTGGACGGAATTTGTTATGGCAGCCATAGCAAACTCACATGCATAGCAAACTTCACTTCAGGGCTTGTTTCTCATAAACACTAACCTGCAGGGCTGGGAATATGGCTTAGTGGTAGAACACTTTCCTATGATGTGCAAAGCCCTGGGTTAGCTGGAAGTGATTCCAGAATGTGATAAGATGGTGCCTTGGATCTATAGTCACTGCCACTGGGCTTTGAGAATCCTTTCACTTTTTGCAGGTGGATTGCCAACAGACTTATAAGGAGGGCTACTTTAATTTTAAAACTTACTGATAATGCATGTTGATCGCATTGCTGTCAAAGCAACATACCAGCATATTGAGAAAAGATCTGAAGAAACAGTCATTGTGAGAAAAATGAACTGAGTGTCTCTGGCTAGGGATTTACCCAATTCTAGACAAAAGATAACAAAAGGCTGAGAGGAATTCATAAGCAAATGAAAGACTATGGGAAACCAAAGATTTCTCTTGACAACTTAAAAAGAAGCTTTCATATCATGTAAGGACAGAGAGAGCTTAGGAATAGGCCTAGGACTTAAGAATCAGAGTAGCTGAGCTCCAAAGAAGTTTAAACTCCCTAAAAATGATCTATCTCCTATGCCAACACAGAGACTCTGGTTGTAAAATAAAGGGAATCATAGATATGGGAGAGTGATAGCTGAGTTTTTGTCCCTCAAATGTTTTATTTCTCACATATGTCTGAACCGTAGAGAACTGGTTTATCCCTCCCTGTTTATAGCTGGAAAATATGGTGAGGCACCATGTATCATGTATCCCCCGAAGAATCCACCCCCCCC